>NC_049169.1:97711407-98026597 GCF_009769625.2 Cygnus olor
TCTGCAAACTTCACATACTAAGGATTTGGTTAGAAGTTGTGTAGGGAAACGAGTGAAACCAAAGCACAACGTTAATACCAAGCTAATAAAGCTTTCCTCTTCTTCCCTTACTCCCCCCAAGCTTGGTCATCCTATATGAAGCGTGCCAACAGTTGTGCTTTGGGATTTTGATCTCTGTGCTCGCCGACTCACTCCTGGTTTCTTTATTTCAGCCTTATGTCAAACCTGTAATTCAATATACATTGGCGTTAGCTTTAAGTATTCTAAATATTTAAAGAGAGTGTGTCTTGGCACCTTGCTTTTAGTGGCGATTGTTTTGGCCCGTGATTATGTGTCATTTAGACCTAAAAACTCCTCCATTAGGCTTAAAAGTCTAAAGACTGCATCCAACTTGCAGCAGGTCAGAGCTGATCCTAGAGGCAGCATGAACTCAGCTGTTGCACTGCTAAAACAGCTCAGAAACTTTGAGTGGATGTAAAGTCAAAACCCTAAAGCAAGTCTGGTGGTGAAGTGGCACATCTCTGGGATTAGTGGAGCACTTCTACCCAGGCAGCTGAGCACAGCTGAGTTCTGTAAGCATGCACATGCAGTTGGTTTGGCTGTTTCTGCTTCTGAGTCTACAACACAGTAAGTTACTCTTGTCTGTTTATCTGTACTGTTCTGGTTTCTGTGATTTTTAGGTCCTGCGTGTCAATAGTTGTGAAGTACTTCTAAGTTGTGCTGGTGTTCTAGGAAAGCAGCTGACTGCAAATGGAGCCCAGTGAGAGCAAAGTGGCTGGCCTTGGTTTTGGTTCACAGGTGCAAGTATTGTGGGAAACTGTGGCTCCGTTTCCTCCTGTGTCGTTTACTTAGATTAAAGAGCTTTGCTGGGGTGCTCCATATGAGCCTTTTTAGACTCTTCAATCCTCATAAGGATGCATGTTCTTTCACAGAGTTTTCTTCCCTCCTCTTGCTGAAGTTCAATGAAATCCATGCAGTATGTATGATGAAGTTGTATAACTTTTGGGTATGTGCTTCAGTACTTCTCTTGGAAACAGCTCTGGTATGTGACTGAAATACTGAGAGTACGGAGCCTCTTTGCACAAGTGCTAGTTGTAATGGTCTTAGTGTAGTCTCAGTTCACCTCTAACCAGAACCCATCAGTTGTTTTGGGAAGCTACAATTCTGTGTTTCAGACTCATTTGTTTTACTTGAAAGCACAGCAGAAATGTACTTGCACCTTGCAAAAAAAAAAGTGTGATTCTGTGCAGCTCATCTGCAAACAATCAGATAAGCAAGAGTAGTGATGATGCACATGGAAGAGGCACATGCAAAGTAAAACTACGTTAAAGTAACTGGTGCTTTCAAAGCTCTGAAATCTTCTTAAGACCTCTTCTCTCCATCTCTGGGAAGGTTAAGAAGAGGGTGGGTTGGCCTGCATGAGCTAAAATGAAAACAATGCTAGTTACAGACGGAAGCAAATGGTAAAGTTGACTAAGAAAAAATGAGGCAAAGTGACTGTGGAAGTTTTTACTAAGTTTTGCGGAAATTTTTACTATCTCCAAAAGTTAGAATTGAGCATATGAAGACCGTTGCTGTGAAATAATCCTTTGGAGCACTGATACAGTTCCAGCTTAAGAAAACCAAACATTCTGCTACTACTAGGTGATATTACCTTTTAAATACAAGAAATAAGATTTTCCTTCTGTTATTGGTATATGCCAGACTCTTCTGAGGTTGTTTGTTCTTTTTCCTTCTAAAAATGTGTGCTGCTCTGCGAGGTGCTTGCCCTTTATTCATATGTGCCCATCACATACAAAACAGACGTATAAATACTTTACAACTGTCTTGATTGGCTGTTACCATCGCTCCTGGGACTGATCTCTCTCGGAAACATTACATCAGAGAAAACGATTAATATTAATTTCATAAACCCATTAAATGAGATTTCAAATCAATTCTTGTGGACTCCAGTCTGCAATTCAGAGCTGGTAATAATTCACTGTGTCCACTCCAAAACATGTTAAAGTAACTGGAAGAATGCCAAATGGCATAAATGTTTCCTGGATCAGGGCTTTTATGAAGTGCAGTGCTTTCCCCACTTATGTATACAGTAGATCATTTAACTAATTGCTTGAACAGAAGATCAGATTGCAGCTCCATCTGTCTTTTTTCAGCTACCTGAATCCATTTCCAGGGCAGTGGAGTAAGAATTAACTGAAAATGTAATTGCTTAACATCTCTGCCTAGGAAAAAGATCTGGACTTAGCTTTTTAACGCTTAGTGGTGCCCATTGACCCTTTTGTGGTCCATAACTCGAAAAGCATTGTACTGGATACTCAATGTCTTCGTTAATATTGTGACTATGTTACTTCAGTTCCTTTGAAGCTTCTGTACAAATAACCAGTTGCCTGTTTCCACCTTTGTTTTTGGAAAAAGCAAAGTATTCTTATGCTCGAGTTGCTCTTGCTCAAACTTAACTGAGTAGCATTTAAACTCAAAATTTAGTGTTCTCACATTGCGTGTGAGATGTGTTGTTTCTGTCAGTTCATCGTTTCCTTTTACCAGGAAAAAGCTTGATGGCAGATGGTTCTGATTTAGTTTCTTTGGAGGGGTACCTTACTTCATGCATGGTGTGTGCTGAACGAGTTAATTTGGCTCTTGAAGCCTTAATAGTTCCATGTTCCATCTGTAACTCTGATTTTTTAAATACTGTCATGCAGTGGAAGAACTTTTTCAGGCCCTTCCTGTAGCAGTTATTCCTTTTTACTCCTGTCATAACCTTTTCACGAGCGTGACCATCTGTTGTGGCAATGAGCTGTTCCTGCTGCGTTTTGTAATGCGTGCTCTCCCACTAGAGCTTCGCTCTTCTTAAAAGGGAAGTGAAAAGGTAATAATGCTGAGATTTATTTTTAGCTGCTGTTGAGGCAGCCTCATGTTCTGTCATTGGAAATTGATGCTTAAATTAAGGCTGTCAGTCTGCTTTTTATTTTTTTTCATCCAGATAGTGGCAAAATTATACAATATGACTACAGTAATGTACTGTGTGCTGCTGCACTTTTTCACTGATATATTTATCCATGCTTCTGTTACAGCTTGTTTAGCTTGTGCAAGTTTTACTTCTTGAACTCAATTATTAAAGCTGCTTATTCTGAATTAAATGTATAGCAAGACGGTGTTTAGAAGTCATGTAGTGCCTTTCTTAAGGTGGAATAGATCTGGTCACAATTAATGGGTCCCCTGATATTCAGATGTGTTGCCTAGAAAGTAAAACAAGCAGGGAGTATGCTGTCACATGCACCAGCTAAAAATATGGGCAGGGACTTGCATTTATTTTTCTGTGCACTGAGGTTTCATATCAATTAAACGCTCTCCCTGTGGAGATGCAGACACAGAAGGAGCTAAGGAACCAGGCTGTGGGGAAAATTGACTGGACATATCAAGGGGTTGATCTTGTACCTTGTCTGAGTTGGGACGCTGTGCTTTCTAGCACAGCCAAGGTGTTTTTTGTCCTTTCCCAAAAACAAGCTTCAGCTGTTCTATTTTTCCCTACTTGGGCCAGCCTGCAACTGTTCTGTTCACGTGTGGGATTAATTGGATTACAGTGCAGTAGCTGTTTGTTAGTTGAAATTGGACAGGAAGGAGACCAGAGAGCCAGAAACTTGTTTATAGCCAAGGTGTAGGGCAGCCAGAGGTTTGGGGGATATGTTACAGGCTTTAACTTTTTTGTTGTTTTTTGCTTGACATATGCTGAGTTTCTGAGCTGAGTTTTTTTTAAGGTATAGAGCCAGGCAGCTCAGGAGAAGATGACATCTGGAAAAAAAGGATAAATTCAGGTGTTATCCTCATGAATCATATGTTTGTGTATGGAAGGAGACGACAGGAGTGAAGATCATGCATGTTATCTTATGCTTCCCCTTGTGTCTAAATTCAGATCTAATTTTGGAATTTAAGGATTATTGCTACAGAATCTTAGTCTGTAATGCAAATAGCCTGGATTGTATTAGGGAAAACAAAAACATGCCTTTGTGGGAGAACAAAAGGGATTAATTCCTTTTTTTATGTTTGCCTGGGAGCAATGATCTGTAGATGAAATCCAATCTGAAGATAACGTTTCTTCAGCAAGCTCCAGTTGTCATCAAATTGGTGGTTAATGGTGCTTTAGTTAAAAGAACTGATAATCAGGGAGTTCATAAATCTGAAAAGCAACATAAATTACAGGCTTAAAACAGTGTTGGACTGAAATGCGGTGGCCTTTAAAGGCAGTACAGGAAACTGTCTGCCTAAAAGTAATAATAAATGTGACCTAAACTCATGAACCCACAGCGTGATTCTCTGAAGAACTACTCTTCAGCTTCAGATGGGCAAGTACAGCAGCATCCTCCAGTCTCCTGCGTAGGGTAACATAGCCAAAATGGAATTGCCTATGAGTTCTGGGGGAATTTAGGGAATCCTTCCAGAAGGAAGGATTTACAAGCGATGTGTAAGAGTCAGTACCTGCAAGATCTTGCTGACAAACAAAATGAAACAGCAAAAATTATAAAGTGGGATTCACGAAGACTAATCCTCTAGCCCTTTTTTGACTGTGCAAGGAATGGGATCAGTGGCTGTTCCTATTGATCTTCAGGAAATGCTCTTACACCTGCTCCTTTAGAAGGAAAAGGAGACTGATACTGACTAGAGGTTTGCCTGTCAGAGATGTGAGGCATACCAACTTCTGGCTCTGGATGGACAGCTTCAGTCCTACTCCAAAGTTACTCCCTGAGTCTTGCACAAAAAAGAACCAGCCAGTGGAGGGGTGCTGCTTCGTCTCCATCAGTTAGACAGGATGTGGGTGAACGCAGGTTCAGTTCTTTGTCTTATTTGCAGCAGAGACTTGCACATAGGATGGGCTGGAAGAAATACCTTGTGGGTTCACCTGCTTAAATATGCATTAGACTTAAGCCAAACCTGTACGTTTCCCTGCTGAAATGAAAGCTACTAAACACCAGGCCTAAATACTTACTCTTTCTCTCCCAGGCTTCATTATCAGACGTTTCAAGAGAGGATAATTTATTTCAGTGCTGAAGAGGGAGTCTGGCTTAGAAGATACCGAAAGCTCACTTCAAAACAGTCACAGGATTAACTATGAGCTTGGAAGAGAAAGGAAGTCTTATTTATACCTGTAAAAATAAATAAGTAACTTGTTTCACAGGCTTCTGGAGTAAAAAGTATTTTGTCTTTGAGTAGCATGACTTGCAGAGGATTGTTGGGCCTACTTAAAACCATGATCTTGTGATTGTCAGATTTTAATTGCGATCTAGGTAAAAGGTTTCTTCCTAGCTTATTTAAATAATAGATTTAATCTTGTTTGTTCTGCATTTGTGCTTTATTTTCTTAGAGAAGATGACAGTGGTTGGAAACCACTAAGATACGCTGATTTGTGTACAAATGTAACCTTTTTTTTTTTTCTAATTCTGGAGCCTTTTCTCACTACCCAGAAGAACAGGTATTGGAATAACCATAGTATTTGTTTGTTTTGTTTTTCATATTGCTATAGTGCAAGACTTGTGTTAAAAAAGTGATACTTAATATTGTTTTTTTGTTGTCAAGCTTTTTCATTCTGAAAAATTGAGATAGAAATGCAGAGAAATGTGTATTTTCTGATCAGGTAAAAACTGCTGAACACACTGGATGTTTTGCATTTAAAACTGAGGTACTGAGTAGAGGAACTATCCTACGTAGCTTATATTGCTGCTCCATGCCTATTCCTGTAAATATGAAACATCTCCCTTCTTTCTCAGCTCTCCTGTCTGTTTCTCCTAAAATTTTGATAGGAAAGCGTGAATACAGCCCTTGTGGCATGTGATTATAACATCAAATTGAACTTAAAACTTTTTTTTTTTTTTGAGATAAAGCTAACATTGCCTAAATGCCATTTGTATCTCCTAAATAATTTATATTCATCCAGACTTTAAACTATTTCCTCCCAACCTGCTGATTATCTTTTTGGATGTCTTTGTCCTCAAATCTACTCCGAAAGAGCCTCAGACACTCTTTCCATATGGGCAACCAAAAGAAAAAGCCTGTCATAGATTTGTTTTCAACTGTACTCTTACAGGGAATACATTTATTCAAGGAGACCATCTAAGTAACACAAGACAGCTTTGCTTGTGCAGCAGGGAGCCAATACCAGGAAAAAGAGAAGCACAGGAGCCTGGTGAGCCCTGCTGGCTGTGACAGGGCTCTGGGTGCCCCTCTGACAAGTAGCCTAATGGCCCCGTGCTCCTCTGTGCAGAGCCCCAGTGAGGTGACTGGCCGGTGGGTGGTGCTGGAACTGGTCACACAGGCACGTGTGCATGGTGGTAACTGTTCTCTGCCAGGGCAGGGCTAGTGTCTTCAGCAGTAACCATTTGCAACTCATCCAGTGTTTTTAAATGAAAGTTGAGAAGCATTTGTGAGCTTACTTCTGTTTTTTTCTTTTTTTTTCTCTTTCTCCTTACAGTTGGTCCGTTAATCATCTCCTTCAGGGTGCTCCCTAGTGAAAGAATGATCATCAAAAAAAATCCTGTCGTTCAGTCTGGAGGCCTCTACAGACCACCTCACTGCTTGGCCCGCTACAAATCAGCCATCCTTGTAGCATACAGCAACCAGGAGAAGTACCTTCACCATCTTCTTTACTATATTCATCCTTTCTTGCAGCGCCAGCAGCTCAGTTACAGAATCTACTTGATTCAGCAGGTAAGCCTAAATCAGATCTGCCTGGTGGTGGGGCTGAGCTTTCCAGTTAAGGGTTAGGTTCTGAGCAAGAAATGTGAATCTTGTAACGTGAAGTACCTTTTTATGCCTGGGTCGAGCAGGTCAGTTATATGCCATCGTACCTCCATGGCTACTGCTGATTGAAATATCTTACCACTTGTCAAGATCATTGTTCTGCTATTGATTTGTTGTGCTTTTTTTAGTTCCAGAGGGATACAGCTGTCATTAAGCGGTAACTTGTATTTTCAGCAGTTCAAGAGTTGAATGTGGGTTGTCTGTCAGTGACTTGTCAGTATAGCTACTGAATAAAACTGTTAAGACTAAATGCTAAACTCAAATCAGATATTTTTAGACTGCATTAAGTGAAAACATCTGGCTTGACCTTGCTGTGTGTCAGCCTATGCAGGGCAAACAGCCATGACTTAGCTGATGGGGGACTGGTGTTGCAAAAGATCAGTGGAGAGGGGGACAGTTCTGGGTTCATTAATTGAAACTGATAGCTGAGTAGGGGAGAAAGGAAGCTTTTTGTTTGTGACAGGGATCCGTTTTCTTATTTCTAAGCCTTAGGAAACAGTAGTCAGGACAGAAGTGTTGATGTGCGTGCACAGACCTGAGGATTGACTTACCTGGTCTCTTAAAAGTCTGTCTTCTTCGTATGCCAATGGTGTATGGCCCCTGACACATCACAACTCCTGAGAATATCTTGAAGAGAGGGAGTAAAACTTTCAGAGTCTAGGGATGAAATTTTCAGCCAGTGGTGATACACTCCAGTGTCACCCAATTGATAAGGCTTTTGCACTAATGTCAGTTTTAATCAAGCTATCCTCTTGTTGTTTTGGTGAAGCAACTTAGGGTGTGGTGCTTTTTTTCCAGGTGGGGAATGGTACGTTTAACCGAGCAAAGTTACTTAATATTGGTGTCCGGGAAGCCCTGAAGGATGAAGACTGGGACTGCCTTCTTCTGCATGACGTGGACCTAGTACCTGAGAACGATTATAATCTCTACGTTTGTGATGAATACTATCCCAAACACATGGCTAGTGCCATCGATAAGTTTCATTACAAGTAAGTGCTTCCTTTTGATTTGGGATGTTTGTATCCTAATGGGTTCTCTTTCCAGGTAGATGGCATGAATATGGATAGAGAAAGATGCAACCTTTAAGAACTGGGGGGTTTATTTTTTGTTTTTGCAATAGTGGCTTCCCCAGGAAGGGGTATGGCTGACCTAAGCCACGTAACATGAACAGTTCTGTGCATGTATTTCCCTGTTCCACTGTTAGCTTAGCTTGGCAAATAAAGGCAATCAGAAATCTGCCAGTTCTTTCCAGGATAAAAAGCATGGGGTGGGAGTTACAGGAGTACATGGAAGATGCATGATAACAATGTAGGTATTCGGAACTAACTTGAAGTTAATTTTAAAACCAGCTTTACCTTGACCTATGCAGGGGGAGGGAGAGGCAGGAATTACGCTGATTTTAATGCTTTAGCTTTCAGTAAATAATGAGTGTGTCTTAATTCTGGGCTTAAAACTTTCAATGGGGGTACCTTTAAACTAGCCACTCTGCATCCATCTGCTTCTACAAATAATCTGTAAGGGATGAGATTAATGTCTGTGACTTGCATTGTGTTATTTGCTTGTGAAGGACTGGTTATTAGCCTTCAATATTGATCCTTTTTTTCCCTTCTCTTTTTAGTCTTCCATATAAGTCCTTTTTTGGGGGCGTATCTGCTTTGACTCCAGAGCACTACATGAAGATGAATGGGTTTCCAAACACATACTGGGGCAGTGGTGGTGAAAACGACGACATTGCTACAAGGTACCGATGCATGCCACAGAACCCAGGTGTCGAGTGAAACATGTAGCATTATTCTAAGAAAGAACTAAGATGTGGCTCCTTAACAGGCTTGCAGCATCATTGTAATCCAAATGCTATTGGCATTGGGCATGATGGCTGTCAGAAAATGCTCAGTATCTATGACTAATTATTGTGTAATGGGATGACAAAGCTTTCCTCAGATACTGGGGGGTAAAACATCCTAGTGCCTTCACTTGCTCAGGATTGCTTCCAAGGGATTGTAACTGCTTGTAGTTGACAAGTGATTTCATTGACATGAACAGCCCCAAGGAAAGGAGTCTATGAACCACCCTGATTTTTCCCTTTATTTATCAGTTCCCAAAGAGTTGCCAACCTAGGTTGCTTTAAATACTATCTAGTCACCAATACTTGGAATTAAGGAACATAAGGAATTCTGATTTCTGTGCTGAGCAATGGAGAAATCTGTGTACCACCGAGTCAGTGACAGCAAGATCTGACAGGATTTTTTTCTTGTATGGTGGTTGCCATGGCAGCAGCATGCTATGGAAGTGAATACAATGAGTTTAGTTTCAAGTACTCTGCCTCATGCAAATTCTTCAAGTACAAAATCATGGCTTGTATCTTCTTTAACCTCTGTAGTTGCACTGTGCATCTTCATTGTCTTGCACTGAGGCAAGCTTACAGGGTGGTTTATAAGGCCATTATTGTCAGTTTAGTTTTATGCTTTGTTGGTCTTGAAAACTAGCAAAATTACAGTTTTGGTGGAGTTTTCTGGTTGAGAACTGTAGAAGGCTTTACAAAGCACTTTTTTCTCCTGAGAATTGCAATCAGTTTGTTTAACACAGAAATCCTCATTTTCCTTTCAGGGCAAGCTAGTTGAAATGGTGGATGATTGTTTAGAGATTCAGCACTTACTACAATAACAGAATGCCTAGAAAACAGATCTTTAAATTGACCATTACAATGCTGGGTCTGTTCAGCTGTTCTCAGTACAGCTTTAGCCTCTAGTTTGATTTTCAAGTACCAGTGGGAAAGTCATCTCAATTAATGCATGAGAGCACACTTCCCTGCAGAAGTGGCTCAAGGCAAGCAGGTTATGTAGATCCCAAAATAGCCCCCTCTCAAAGGGAAGTAAGCCTTACATTGCTATTCTCACAAGTATCTGCTTTCAGAGAAACAGGGTTCTAGGTTTGTGGAATCCACAGACTGTGACTTAACTAATGCTTTATTCATATGCTGAAGTCTCATCTTGGAAAGCTAGGACTGAGATGGCTGGCTTTGGATAACCAGATTGATAACCCTACTGGGACTAGATTTTAGGAGTGCTAAAGGACTTCTTAAGGTAGAGAAAAAATTAATCAGCATTTAGGCAGTGAAATGTCCAGAAGTCCTATATAAAGATTTCATGCTGGGATACTGCTCATTAAGACAACTAGCAAAAATAATAATTATGGCTGCTACTTACAGTTGGTGGACTGTGGTACTTAAATTAGTCCTAGTAAACATCAGGACTTAACTTTTATTAGAATAAAATGCTATTCTAACTGGAACTGCTGCTGTGTTAACATTATCAGCTACAGAGAAACCTGGGTTCCTAAAACAGTGAATGAATGCATTAAACCTAACGAAAGAGTTAATATTGCAACAAAGCTAGTTTAGTGTTTCTTTTTATTGCACATTCAATCAAAACGATAAGTCATGTTCAAAAAGCTGCCAAACTGAAATAAATGTCAGTCAATGAAATGTTGTAATCATTTGATATCTCCAGCCTAACAAATACTTTCAGTTCTGTAGCTTCTTTCAGCTTTAGCACATTCCTGCTTCAGTGCAGCTTGCTCACCTCAACAGAAGGCAATCAAATGCTGCAAACATGCCAGTTAGATAACCTAAATTAGGCAAACATTCGTTCTTACATTCACAGGAATTGTCTTTGCATAAACAGTGTCTTACAATAACAAAGGCTTGCTAGGTCTAGCAGCATTACTGGCAATTTCTGTTGGTAAGCTAACAGATGCAGTCTGTAATGGATTGCTTAAAGTCACAAAATGTAGTTTTTAGCAAGCTCTAATTTAGAATTTTGAAGCTTCAGATTGCCTTTTTTCCCCTCAAACTGTCCTACAGCTGACCAGGTCACAGTTGCTGTTCTGGTGTCTGTATGTAGCAATCTTCCTTGAAGACAGTGCTCTCATCAAGGCTATTTGCACCAATGGCACTTCTTAAGAACAGACTTGACTTTATTCTGAAACTCAGGCCTGGGTTCTTTCAGAAAGGGCAAACTTTTTTCTTTTTTTCAAAGAAAAAAGTGATGGAGCTCTAGGCAGTAACAGCTCTGCTCTTACAAGGAAGTGAAAATAATGCTCACTTGTCAGATGCAGGGGAGTTGCTCTTGAATGCTCTGTATGCTGTTGTTTGTTCCTTACTTGCTAATCCTCTTTGTACCCTGTCAAAATACAGTGCAGCTGGGAGCATCCTAGCCTAAGCCTGGCCAGAACCAGCTGGAAAGGACAATTTGGCACTGCATTAAACTCATTCCCTTCAGCTTTTGTATTTTGCTTTGATTGCATTAACATTGAACATCCTCTCTGCCCTTGACCTTCCCCTATAGCTAAGCCTCAAAAGTACATCCTTATACCTAAACAAACATTTCATTCTTGCTTTTAAAGGATCCAGTTAGCAGGAATGAAAGTTGTCCGGACCCCATCTCACCTTGGACGCTACAAAATGATGAACTACAACAAAGAGACAGAAGAGCCTTGGAGAAGGTAACTGTTTAGAGAGGGACAGGTGGGAGAGTTTTCCTTGCCTTGCAGCAGGCTGTTACCCTCATCTTCCTCAAAACATGAAGTAAGCCTTGTGCCACTGGTTATTTTCTGCTTTCATGCTGCTATTTAAAGAAAGCTCCCAGTCAGCTTCAACTGAATTGTACTGCTCATGTCTCTGCATTTGAAGGGTAAATGCATTTCTGATAGTTTCCTACTCAACATCAAATTATTCAGGGAATACCAGTTTCAAAAATGCCACCGCAGTCCATCTTGTGAAGAGAGGTTTCTGTTTGAAGAGGCTCTTTGTTACAATTTCCAGAAAAAGAAAACTTGCTTTACAGTCTGTGCAGATTCAGTGTGCCATTAAAATAAAAGAAAAAAATATTCCAGTTGGAGGAGGTGATTAGGGTGCATGACAGACCTTAGCAGAGACAGTTTCATACAAAAAAGCTGGTAGAGGGTGTTGGGTCAAGTGTGGTGGAGGATTCTCACTGACAGTGCAGATTTCCCTCTGTCATCTTAAACTCAGGTTTCCATAACAACCCTGTCTTAAGTGTACTTACAGCAGCCTATGTACACCGTTCCTGCAAGCCTCCTTGTTGCACTTGCAGGTCTCTGCTTGTTGCCAGGCTCTTTTTTTTTTGCAGAGCATAGTTGCCACCCCACCAGTCTCCCTTTTTGATAAGGTTCCAGTCCAAATTGTCCTCATTTGTAACACTCAGCATGAAGTTCAGATCTGTTCAGCCTCCTCCTTCTCTAAGGAGGATTTTTGGGGGGCTTTGGCAGCTTTCATCTGCTAAACCCCTGCCCTCTGGAAGACTGTTTCTTCTGCTACCTCTATTTAAAGCATCAGCTGTAAACATCACCTTTGTTCTTTTATCTAACTGCAGCTATTCTTCCTTCTTCAGGCCTGCTTCCCGACACAACACTGGAAAAACATGGAAGGATGACGGAATGAATTCTTTAGAGTTCAAGCTTCTTTCTAGGACAAAGCATCCTCTTTATACCAACATCACCGTGGATATTGGATATGTTCCCCCATTTTCTTAAGAGAATGTGAACAAAAGTGGAGTTTGAGCTTACCACAGCAGCATGCTTATGGGCATTCAGCCTCTACCTCCTGTTCTAGTGCAGAGTCTGCAGTGCCTGAGACTAATCCTGTTGTCTTTCATGCGTTTAACTTTTCTTCTGAGCATACAAGATTTAGAAGAAAAGGCTTCACAACTAGGGTGTGATAGCTACAAACAGGATCTGGCTTACTGTAGAAGTCCTTTAAAACACTAAAACTACTGAGCCAAATCCTTCTCATCCCTCAGCCTGTGGGGATTAAGGTCTCCTTGACAGTAAGCTGACCCAAGTTTTCTGGAACCTTTGTTCCATAGCTGGATAGCTCTGTCCTGCCGCTTACGCAAGTGGTAAGTGGGATTCAAGCCATTCTGTCAGCCAGTCCTCTGAAATACTGTATTTTGAGAAAGAGAACTCAGTGTTAAAAGCTACTACAGTTCTGTAAAAACTTTTGTGAATTTGAGTAAAGTTGAGGTATATGTTTGGATCAAGATTTTCTAGCATATTTAATAAGAGCTTAATAAAACACAAAGTTGCCCTGAAATCAGATGAAAACAGAGCTTGAATTTGTGGTTGTCTGGCCAGATCAACAGTGTGCAAGTGTTTTTATTATAGCTATAAGTAACTCACATTGAAAGAAACCTCAGGTTGTCACCTAGCCTAACTTCTTGCTCAGCATAGGGACATTAATCTGGTATTTCAGCTGTTACTCAAACATTAATAATCTCTCAAGGTTGATCTGTCTTCAATATAAAAAACAATTCTCAGAAATTAAATACTAGAGGAAAAAATTTAAGTAAAATCTGTCAGTGGAGCTGTGATCCTGGCAGGAATGCATTTGAACTTTCCTGACAGTAACACTGATAGTCTTCTCTACACCTTGCCCTTTTTTGTAATCTTTGTCAGTCAGTAAGTGTAAGATGGGATATTTTACCTTGTTATGTGTAGATATTAGTCAAGTTCCTGTTCTCTGTTCACTCAAAAGCTCTATCTCACTAACACTAAGAAATCTATTAAAGGCTCTGTTCTTCTCTGCAGTTGGACTAATACATGTCAACCAGAGAGAATCCTTCAGTACTATCAGAAGTTGCTTTTCGTCATGTAATTCTTACTATAGTTTCCTAAAAGCAGCTCTCCCAATGCTGGCTTTGCACCTGCCTGTAGGGGCTGTGTGTACTTACAACTAGCAGGCATAAACACAGATCTCATACAATAATGCAGTGCTCTAACCAGAGCATTAGCTGAAGTCCTACAGCATTCACACCAACCTTCTAGAACAAAACCCCCAAATAGTAATGGCCTGGTAGCCATAGTAGTATGCATGCTGCTAACAGTGTGGCCTAAAGCATAAAAGAGGCAGGATGGACAGCAGTCTCTCTCCATCTCTAATAGTTAACCAGTGCACTTCCTTCCAGATCTCTCCAGAATAATGCACAACCTGCAGCCTATTGCAGGATTAAATGAGACTTCATTCTGCCCCAGGATGCTTGAGCTTGAGCATTCCCACTGCATGGCAAGGTGAGCTTACGAAGGACAAGAGTTGCCTTTTTAATTAAGTAGATTGCCTTTTATTGAGATAAACATTTCCCCACCTATTACCATTATTGCCATTCCTCCCCACACAAGCAGTTTTTCCTTAGACTGGAAAAATCTCAGCAAGTTTGTAAATGGTAAGGAATTCTTGTGCTTTTAAGGGGCAAAGACTAGCCTGCTCCTTTTTAAGTTGTGGCAATGTTGCCTTCCTGCTATGACAAATTGGAAACTTAGGAATAGTTGCAAGAAATTTTTTTTTCCAGGAGACTTAGTTCAAGTCCTTCCACTGGACCAGCCCAAACAAGAAAACGTTTACACACACACCAGCAGAAAGTGCACGCAAGAACACCAGGACCTGTCCACAGGTCAGTTCTCATCTCCAGTCCAGTCTCACAAAATGAGATTCCCAACTGACCAACGAGATGCTGTGAAGAGAAACTTTCTTCTGTGCTACTGAAGTACTCTTTCAAGCAGTGTGCTGCCCGTCAGTTGTTGCAGCAACCACAAACAAGATGCGCTGCCATTTCCTATAACCTGCGTGGTGCTCACCCTTACGAGACCTTTGGCTGTATGCTGAAATCCACTGTGATGTTGATGTACAAAGGGTTGTGTTCCACTGACAGCAGTTCATATGAACAGGAGTTCAACCCATCTGTCTTCCACATTTTAGATACCTGGCGTAGAAGCTTCATCCTGAGGACAGAGCAGAGGAGGAAGTCTTCATAGCACAAAACTGAGATGCACAAGAGGAGTTTTGAGCTCTTTCCATGTCTGGTAACCTTAGAGGCAGAGCTACAACCATTCTGTATCTACTTGGAATGTAAAATCATGCTTTTCCTGTCCTCAGCATGGACAGTCAGACATGGGAAAGTAGTCCTGCAGTTTGGGGAGGAGAAGTTTAAGCCATTTAATCTCCAAAATCTATGTTCAAGTCATATCCATGTGACTCTAGCTTCAGAAGGTTTTACAGAACATTACCCACTCAATTACAGGCAGGTCTCATGCACTGAAAGACAGCTGCCAGCTGCAAACAGTGGTGTCAAACCTGTTGCCCAGAGAGTTTGGGTACCACAAAATGCCTGGTTGACCTAGTGGGAAGAACTGGGCCACCACTTGGCCTGGCTCCTAGCCAACCTCCATGGCAATGCAAAGTGGAACCCTGTTCTTAACTCACCTGTCTCTGTTCTCCTCATTGCCATGGTCCCTGTTGTGGAAGATCATTGTATACCTGGCTACATCAGCAGATGGCCTCATCACTCGCATCTTCTGCATCTCAACCCTAGAAGAAACAACAGTGCCATAAGCAAGACACCACTATAAGCCAGCTCTTAAGGAGAAATGACATCCTGACACTTCAGTTTTGGTACATGCCATAGAAGCAGGCACTGAAGATGTTTCCTACAGTTCTCCATCTTTTCCACAACCCATTTTGCTGGTGAAAGAGCTTACAGAGTTGGGTTTCTGGACAGGAGGGTGACATACACCTTATCTTCTGAAGAAAAACATGTAGCTACTACAGCAGATATCACAGAGAGCTTGCTTTAAGGACATGTATAACTGAATACATTTAAGTTAGTATTGTCTGGTCCAGTTTTACTACTGCATGCTAATCTAGGATGTCTATAGGAAGATTACACATTTTCCAACGAGCTCATTTCAACTGACATAGTGAAGCTTCTAGACATGATAGTTCTCCACCAAACATAGGTAAAGAGCTTGCTTTCTAATGGCTGGCAGACAGCCTTACAACTCCGAACTTTGTCCACATGAAGAAAAATTTCTGAGAACAGTCAAAAACGTTAAGTCTCATGCATAGATTTTAATGCTTGACAACAGGCACTTGATTGGAACTGTTGGCCGTAAACATAGCTGTAGAACACAATTTTGCTGTCAGCAGCAGAAAGGGTTAATTTTATGGCAGTGGAATTAAGGAATACACCAGGTCTTTGCTAGTCACACAGCAGCAGCTGAAAGAACAACAGGAACCCAAGAACTGAAGAAACAAAGCAACAGCCCCTATAGCCTTCCACTGACTGTTTGTAGCATTAAATTATCAAATGAATACAACTGGACTGAAAAATCTTTCTGATGCTCACTGGAGTAAAGGGGCCCATAAGAGAGCATCAGGTTTAGCACAGAGACAAATCAAATCGAACACAGAAGCCAAGCAGGAGGTAGTAGCCCTCCAGCCCTGAGTTCTTGAAGATACTGAAGGGGCTGCTGCCATCTGCTGCCTTCGCAGAGGAAGGCTACAAGGATCTCTACAACACCCTATTGAGAAAGCAAGCTTCCCATTCCCTGCCCACCACAAATGCTGTAACCAGCCCAGCCCAAGATCTACCCAGGGGGAAAGGCATGAGATAAAGCCAATTGCAGTGTGCACTGTGGCTCATACAATTTGGTTTCCAGCCCCCAAGATGGCACAGAGAAGTTGGTGTCTCTAGCTAGAGCTTCGGGGAATGGGAAAGGAGTTACTAAGAAGGGACAGAAATCCATGTCACCAAATAGACCTCTTAGATTTCTTGAGACATAGCTAACCAGTCTGCTAAACAAAAGCTTTTACTTGGAAGTTCCTAACATTAGCACACTTGATTTCTTCAGTGTGATCATTTAAGGTCACCAGGGGTATGAATTTTATATCCCTGAAATGTTTGCTTGCATATTTAAGCAACTGAAAAGGACAAACACTTAAGGGTGACAGAGCATACCCAAGTTACAAATGGACAGGATTTTTCCCCCCCCCCACTTCTTTTCACCAATAGCAATGCTGGTTTATAGAGGTTTCCTCCTAAGCAAAGCAGTCAGATCAACATGAAAGTTTTAGTCGTCTTAGTACCACCAAATATCTCAAACTAACAAGCTTCTCCTACTTTGACAGGCACATCTGCAAAACTAGTTTTTAACAAGAGCAAAGGGCATATAGATATATGTGCAGCCTTTTTAAAATGTAAGTTATTCACCATCTTAACTACAATCAACACCACCCACGTGCAAACTAAGCCCTTCTCTGAGAAAGTCATGGTAGTCAATGAATGGAAAAAAAGCCAAAACCCAAATACTCCCACACTCTTGCAAAAGTAGTGGAACTCAATACATATGTCACTGGCAAAATCATAACACAGACTTCAATCTTATTTCACTTAAAACCAATTTCCAAGCTAGAACAAAAATGTTCTGTGGCTGAGACAAAAAGCAAAACCAACCAACAAAAAGAAACCCCACCAAACCAACAACTCTCATGAGGACCAGATTTTAAGCATGCCTCATCTTTTCAAAGAGGAAACTGTTCACAGAACCGCATCTTTGCGCTCCAAATCCCCATGCGTCAACACTCACACCCATTTCCCTCTAGCCTTCTTTTTACCTGATTCGAAGGTCGTCATCTTCTCCACCCCAACCCCAGTAGTTGTTAGAGAATCCATTCACCTTGGAAAACTGTTCTCTTGTTAGAGCAGTTACACCTCCAAAATATCCCTGGTAACGTAACCTGGAAATACACAAGAAGAGGGGATAAAGAATTAAAAGGTTGAGTTACGCCACCACCAAGAATACCACCCTGAAGCTGTGGATCTAGACCCATCTTTTGCTTCTTGAGATTCCTGTTGGCCAACTTCTCCATCAGGGCATAAACTTGCAGTGTATTGACCCCAACCCTCCCAGCTCTGTATCTTCTGCAAACGTGCTGAGGGCAAGCACTCTGCCCTGCTGTCCAGGTCACTACTGAAGGCGTTTACCAGTCAGAACCCCCTCAGCCCAGCAGTTCAGCTGCTTTTCAGTTCACCTCACTGCCCAAACTTCATCCCTTTGAGTGACGTTCGTGACAGGAGTGAAATTTGTTTTCTTGCAGGCTTCAGGAACCTCCCCCAAACCTTTCGAAGGTAACAGTGATTTTGCAATGACAACAGCCAGGTCCCTCAGTGCTCATGGCTACATATCCCATCAGGTCCCACAGATATATATATGGTTTATACCCAGTGTTCAACAACCTCTTGCAAGGACAAGAAAACACTTAAAGATCCTAGAGGATCCAAATTGGACTAAAAAAACCCCATACAATAAAAATGGTCACTTAGAAAAGGATGTTATGGCCTCAAGGAAATAGCTAAGCTCGAAAAGTTTTCCCACCCCCTTGCCTTCAAAGTTTGAATATACAAATCTTTTCATAAAGAATCTGAGTTTCAGTTTATATAACTAAACAATATATTTGCTCTCCAGAGGAGCACAGTTGCCAAGATTACCATGTCCAGCATCACCATAGAAGATATTCCCCGGGAAGAAAAAGAACAAGAACAACCCTACCAAAAAAAACACATTCCTGCCCAGGACATTTTGCATTCATACAGGACACATACAATTTCAGTTTTTGGAGCCTCATCTGAGTGAGGCATCTTAGCACGCCCACCTCAGCCTAAGGACAACACCAAAGCCACCCAGCTGAGATTTCAGATCCTGAGCTTGAGTGAGACCACAGGTTGAATTCTTTCAAAGAAATGGAGGAATTCCCCAGGGAGTAAAGTGCAATTATCCCCACTTCACTGATGTGTAAGCAGAGGCAGTGCCACAGAAGTGAAAGTATGAATCAAATCCAAACCATCAGTATCCTAGTGAATACCGGCACGGGGTATTCACAATAACAACAGTAATCCTTTTGTTAGTATAAGACTCTTTAAAGCCAGAATTTGAATCTGACTTATAACTAACGGATCCTTCCCACAAACAGAAGTCCGAGAAAATCAGTCATAAGAAGATCCCTTAGTAAAAGCAATAATCCATCTGCATGCTCAGCTCAACAAAGCACTTACAGTAACTGAGGAGGTTAAATTAAACACCTCAAGGCTGGGCCATGTTACTAGTTCTGTATGTCTGTCAAATAACCAAAGCAATGTTTTCTGTTGTTTTAGTGTACTGACCATCTTGGAACCCTTGTCATTCTCTTTGCAAGGCACAGCCCTCCAAAAGTCTGTCAGGGATCTCATTTATTTAGTGAAAACTGGTATGACCACAAATAACTGGAACATATTATTCTGTATCAGAGTTTGCACATTCCCCTTCTTTCTCATATATTTAGTAAAGGATACACTGAAGTGAAACGGGGCTTTACTTCAAAGTGCTTTGCAATCAGCTTTTCAAAAACTCACTTCTAATTGATAGTTAGACTGACAAGACATAAAAAGTGAATCTTGAAAGACTGACGTTCAATGAAACCACTCTAATCATTAAATTCACCAAGCTCAGGAGCCCTTTTTCCTCTAAGGTGGGCTGAAACCTGACTTCATTTTAAATTATTTACACAGTAGCACTTAATTGATCCATTTAAAAACAAAACAACCCTATATTGGACACCATACAGCCAAATAATTAAAGGATAACCCTGTCCTTTGGCAAATTTTCACACTTGAGCAGATCTCAGTATCAGAAGTTACCTCTTCAACAGCAAAAGGTAAGTGGCAAGTTATATTAGCACAATCCTAAGATCATACTGTCAAACCATCATACTGTCAAGCCACAGGACCAGAAGACTGCAAATGTATTTCTAGCTTTGACATAAGGTCTCTGGCATGTTGCTTTCCTCTCAGAAAAGAGAACAACGACAATGCCCATTCTTACAGCCGATTACAGAGCTAACTTCAAAGATGTCTGTAAGGATCTTGTCAGAAGGTGCTCCAGAGAGACAGAGCATTACCACCAGAAACCTGGTGTCAGATAGAAGGGAACACTCCAGCACACAGCTCCCTGAGAAGAGGAGCATTATCAGTATGTTCGCATTTTCCAGTTGGTTTTCTTTGCATGTTCATGGTTTCCTACCTGTATCCAGTACTGTTCCTGCCAACTACAAGGTGCTTTGGCTGTCTGTCACACATGTAAATGTTAAAGTCATTCTCTGGCACCAGATCCACATCATGGAAAATGAAACAGTCCCAGTTCTCTTCTTTTAGGGCCTCTAGGTATCCTACATTCAGCAGTTTAGCTCGATTAAATTTAGTGTTGCCAGCCTGTGGAAAAGAATGGAAAAAAAACTCTGAAGAACGTGTCAAACCTTTTTAACTAGAACTGTTCACAGGCTTTTCTTCTAATCACATAGTTCACAACGACATTTGCACCTCAAAGCCTTTCCAGCAATAACTACACAAAGAGCTACCCCATAACATTAGATACAGCATGAAAATAGCCACTGATGCAGTGTTTCGTGTTTCTGCGGCCTCTACTTGTCATGAGTGAACATAGGTAGGGGCAGGAAAGCCTAAGGCTACGAGGCCACCAGAGAAGTATGCATGCTACACAGTGCAATTCTACTACGGTTGCTGTTCCCGTCACTCCATCAAGCCACATTAACAAAAGAGGTATCAGTAAACAGTTTAGAAACTGGCAATCCATGTAACCATGTCAGCAAGGCTTGCGAAAGCTTAAAAAATTAAATCCCAGTTACTAGTTTACAGATGTCAGAGCACTCGACACAGGTGATTTATGCTTGCCACTCAGTTTAGAGGACAGCAGTGTTTAAGAAGTACGCTGTATTTCCTTAAGCCACACAGTAGGTGGCAGAGTGGGAAATAAAATGCAGGTCTCTTCCTTTTTAACTCCTTCCTATAACCAAATTATTATGCTGCACAGGGATTCCTCTTAGAATAGAGCTTCACTTTTTTTTTTTACTAATCTTCATTGTTTGCTTTTAAAAAGTGAAGATGCACTAACTTGATGTAAAAGTACCGTTTTCCACCTTTTTTATACATATATATATACACACACACACACACCTGGCAGTTTGGTAAGCTTACCACAGCACCACTGATTCAGAAGCAACAAGGGTGCTTATCTTGCCATTTATTTTTTTTTTATCTGGACTGTACACACAAGCCAGCCTGTAGAACACCTTCTGCTCCTGAGGACAAGGTGGTAAATTGCTTCAGATTCTAACTACAAGTCAAAAGGCCCAGCTTTGTGCCTCCAGAAACCAAAAGGGCATTCATTTTCTAGACCTGGCAACCTGATGTACTTGATAGAGTGAAAAAAAAAGTAATCTTCCAAGATAAAGGGCTCGTTTGCTAGAAGCTGTCTGGACAGAAAGAGGCTCCACAGAAAATCAGAAAGAAGCTGGCCTCCCCAGACAGAGGGAAGGGAAGCTATAGGGAACAGCAGTTGTATACATAGCATGTTTTATCCTTCCACTAAGTAACACTTTGCTTCAAAGAAGCAATTTGCTCACTGTTACCACTGGCCATCTTCTCCTACACAAAGGTGACTTACGAGCTTTATGGCTCACTATACATACCCTTTGGGAAATACGGCCTGTTCTGAGAAAAGAGAGAGAAGGATAATCAATTGCTTCCATTCTCAGTCAGGGAAGAAGCATATTTTCCAAGAAAAAAATAGATACCGTTCACCCAAAAATCTATGATTTTAAAGTCCTGAGTGTTTTCATATACAGGACATGAAAGAGAAATGTGTCAGAAAACCTCCTCCTAACGATGAAAACATAGGTTACCGGGTGAACAACAGAACAATTCAGGTAACTGGTAAAGCGCATACAGAGAACTTCACTTGTGTATCAAACCCAGTAGCAGCATCTACCACTGGTTGGCTGCGTCTCCCTCACCAGTACAGTCAGCCAGCACAGCCCCAGACTGCACAAAGGCAGCCAAACAGCAGTAAAACTGCCCTCCAGGAAGAGCCATTTCAGCACTGAACAAATAGCAAAGTCTACTCTCATCTGGTACAGAAGACAGAATTCTCTTCCTTACTTTCAACAGAACACTGACTACATGACAAACTTACGTTGGGAAAGAAGTTATTCACCCTTTAGAGATTACAAGTTTTTTTTCAGTACTGCACTCATGTACACGTCTGTGCAGCAAAACATGATTTTGAAATGTTAGAAGTAGCCCATAAAGAGGAGAAAAATACAAAAGGCCCATTTATTAATCTTCCTCCAAAGCAAACTGTGTATTTTTGTAGTTAAAGCATGTTTTTCTTTATTTCTTTCCCCAAATATACTTAAAGCAACTAATGATGTCACAAATGGAGAGCAAAGACAGATTTGCCAACAAAAAGTGTTTTAGTTAGCCTCACCTTGCAGTGTTTGGGTGTGCCTAGCCACAGTGAAAGGCTAAGCAAGAGTTCCCAACCTTCCGAGTAAAAACTTGGATAGAACAAGTCCAGACTCAGTGCTGCTGCTCACATCAGACACAACCTGCAGACTCTTCTATTACTTTCTGCTAACATGACAACTGCCTGTCTCCACATCACGTATTTCAATAAATAAGGTATATGCCCATTCTCCCAATGATTTTTTGCTAACCACTGCTTGCGAGCTGAAGTGAGGCATTATTTGTCCAATTACTGTATATACTAATGCAGAAAAAAGCCTCACTTTTCCACTCTACAGGCCACATGATGACTCAGAACAATGTAGGAACTGTATATTCCAACTGAATTCCAACTGCCATTGAGCAAAATTGTAAGCTTTCACCTAAGTTGTGCTGCCTCTGCTTGACTTCATCCTCTTCAAACACAGGGGAAGAGAAACTATAATAATCACCTTATTTTTTCTTCCTGCTGTCTGAAATATCTGTTTAGAATCAAAGCAGAATACATACATAAATGATAGTAAAAGAAAGCAAATACAACAAGAGTTCAGGAAAAGGACAACATATTACATAAGAGAAATCTACACTGCTTTTATCTCATGTGATCAGAACGTAAGCACATAAAAAAAGGCAATGTAACACACATCTGTATGCTCAGATGTTAGCCACTGACTCCACAGAGCTTAAAAGAATACAAAATAGTAGATTACTAAACCTCTATGGAACCAAATGCTCTACCACAGCTATTTCTTCCCACAGCCCTTGCTGTGCAAAGTAAGTCACCTACAAGCTGCAGCTGATGTGGTTAGTTTTGAGACAGAAGTACGACCACATGATAAGCAGAGCTTACTAAGCATGACAGCAAGATGGGAGAGAAGACCTAGCTACAAACTGAAGCCTTTGATAAAAACAACCCCAAGGTTAAAGACAAAGCATGTCAGCCCAGTTGCATGCATGTATACTGCAAGAGAAGTGAGTTGTACACTTCTGATGTGAGTAATGCAGAAGATGCTTACCTTAAGCAGTAACTCAGAAATAGTATGCTACTTTAACTAGTGTCTGTTTCTCTGACTAAGACACCCTTTGTTAATTCTTCCCAGCTTTGCTACCAACAGCTGAGCTCCTGCAGCAATAGCTGAAAGCACCACCGTGTCCCTCAGGGAGCAGAAGTGTTCCAGGCAGGCTGAGGAGCAGCAGATGTTAGACAGCAGAGGTGGCAGCAGCGTCATCCTCCCCACCCAAGCAAACCTCTGCAGAGCTGCCTCACCTGGTGAATAACGTAGATGCCGTAGTCCAGCTGCTGCCTCTGCAGGAAGGGGTGGAGGTGCTCCAGGAGGTACAGCAGGTGTCTCTCCCGATTGCGGTACGGGATGAGGATGGCTACGCGCTGCAGTGCTGAACACTTGGTGGGATGATACCGGCCCTTGGCCACCTGAGGGTTCTCCTTTTGCACTTCTTCTAGTGTGAGAGAGGGTTTGAAGGTCAGTTTGCTGGCACCTCCTGTAGGAAAAGCACATGAAATTTTCCTGATTTGTCTGTGGCTAGTCCAGTCACCTAATGAGGTACTCTGTAACTGGCATAAGAAACCCAGATTCAAGCCCACAATTGGTTTCCCTGGCTTTCCAAGAGAAAAGCAGTGCTAGAAGGATATTACAGGGGTAGTGGAAGGACAGGGTACTGAGCTTTTACTTACACTGATTACAGAGCATTGATCATACAAATTCCAAGAGAAGTTCCACCCTGCTGCAGAAAGGTTGGCCAGAAACAGCTGCCAGGGCAAAGGAGAGCAAAATGGAGAGAGACATAGGACTGTGTAAGAATTCATCTCCACATAAAGCATGAACAAAAGCATTGCAGGCTTAATGCTGTAAATTGTTAGACAGCAAGTTTTGGGAGTACATGGAGGAGGGAAGAATACAGCTTCCCAAACAAGTCCTTCGTCAGGTTCATGAAAAGAAAGAGGGCATCATGAAAAGGAAGAGGCATACAGACTTGGTCAAGCTTGCTTACGCTAAAAGCTATATTTGGAAGTCCACCCCCAGCAAAGAGCTATGCCCTGTACATCTCCACACCTCACAACCTCAGCTGCATGCCATATCCTCGCTGGATGTGTCCCCTCCCAGCCTCTTGGCCTTTGCAGAGACAGGGAAGAGAGAGAAAGCCTTGATACTGTGCATGTCGGTTCAGTAGTCAGAACTGTTATCAGTGCCATTCTACCCAAAAATGCAATGCATGGCACCATTGGGGCTGCTATCCCAGCCTGACACAGCAGTCACTCAACCAGAAGCACTTACTGAACCTGGTTGCGTGGTATTTGTTTCACAGGAAAAGTGTGTAACTGTAAAATAGCAAGGAGGATAAGCAAATCTACGGTACCAAAGCAGACATAACTTGTTAGAAAGCAGGTGAAAGCCACATCACTTACGCAGGTATGGAGACACAGCTGGACAGGGACCCTGAGGTGAAGTTGTTGCAGGAACTGCTGCAGTTAATTTCATCTTCTCGTCCTTCCAACTGTTGCCTTCCTCCTGCAGGCTAGTTGCCTTTCTGAAATCCTCCACCACATTCTTAGGTTTAGGAATTGACTGTCCAGAGTCCACAAAGTAACTGAATGTGGCCCATAGCACCATCAAACCCAAGGTGACGAGCAGCAGCACTTTGAATTTATAGAAGACATGAAAGACATACAAGTTCAAGGCCATGGCTCTCCCTGACCTGCAAACTGCTTCCTCCGCTCTGACCCTGGTGGCAGGCCACTTGCTGTGCACCCAGCGGGGATGAAACCAAAGGTCCCAACAAGAACGTCACAGTAAAGAAGGGAAGCTGGAGGTAGGGAGGGTTGCCACACTTTCTGTGGTTTCACAGTTCACAGAGTTGCAGTGGTGTTTTTCTTCAAGTGTCAGAAAATATGATGTACCTGGAAAAAAAATGGAAGGGAAAAATTAGTTTCTATTGCCCTCCGCTGCTGCACCTTCAAACTTTATGAAAAGAGCTCATGGCAAGCCAAGGGAGATCAGAAATAGGAACCAAATATGAAACCACCAAAATATGAAAGGCACAGCAAGTATGAACTATTGATCGGAAACTAAGCTTTGGTGCTAGCTCAGCCACAACCAGGTGCACGACTTTAGGCAAATCACTTTCCTGCTTTGTTCCCCACTCCCAGTCAGTCTGCCTTTTGTTTTTTGTTTGGTTTTGTTTTTTTTTTTTTTTTTTAAAGATCAGAAAGTGCAACCTCTACCCCACATTATGTCTGTGTACACTTCTTGGCAATACACAGGTTTTATTACTTCTATTTCTATCAAAACTCACAACCGCTCCAAGACAAGTGATTCTGCTGGCTATGAATAAAGCCAGTTCTCCCCACCAAAATGAAAGACATAAGATAACTCTTTCAGAAGAAAACAGTTAAATTCTTCACCTGTATCATCCATGCTGCACTGCCATGTACAATGCAGTGTGAGTAACACAATCAGCATCAGAAATCTTTCCTCCATATCTGCTGCCTGACACTACCACCCTTCTGCATCTTCCACCCGTATTCCTCTCACACATCCTTCTACTATAATGAGAAATAAATGAGACCAATGCAAATCTACCTGCTTTTCAAGGGAAAGGTTCGGTTTTTCAGTGTTAGGTCTGTAAGGGTCCAATTCTTTATTCTGTTTCCTGACCTTTTTAAGAGCCCAGCTTTCACTGCCACCACACTATAAAGTTACAGAGCGCTAGTTCTTCTGTCTGGCAGAGCACAGCAGAGAAAGAATGAAATTTTAATAAAAGAAAACTTTGATATGGAAAACAAGAAAATTGCTATGTGTGAAAAGAACAAAGACCGAGGCTAAGTGAAACAAAGGCACTGATTAAAGACCATGCATATGAAAGAAGCTAGATCAAAAACAGCAGCAGCACAGAAACCACAGAGGGTTATTTTGCACTGGATTTCAAAATACAGAAGGGACCCTAGAGAGGCATCACAGACAGAAGGAATACAGTAACATTCCTGTTAGTTTAGTCCTGGTGTTTTCTGGAGAAGTTTGCTGATTCATGTGGATATATACAGGAGCCAAACCTAGGACTGAGGAGGTTAATTCCTCTACACACTGCCTGAGCTCCTCAGGGTTTGCTGGGAATGAGCAGTCACAATGGTGCCCAGGAGGTACTCCGCGAAGTGACTAATGTGGACATGCATCACACATTGCTGCTTTAAGGAAGAGGCAGGAAAATTCACTGACCTTACCACTAAAAGTGAGGGAACTCCACAGGTACTTCAACAACAGGCACACGAGAGCGCAAAAAAGAAAGGCTATGTGGGAGAAAATGGCATTGGTTACAAGAAAAAGAAGGAATGAAAGGAAGAAGTTCTCAAGGAAAAAAAAGTATATGCTTTTTGCTAATAACCTGGTTTAGACATGGCTGTTTTTTTCCTGGTCTTCAATACCACAAGGACACCAAGTACCACCAAAAAACAGAAACGAAAGCCTGAATCATTCTTCATCCTTCCCTCCTTGTCTCCTGTCCCTTGAGGCCACATTTTCAGTGAATTCTTTGTATTCATTGATAAATGACACTGAGGACCACCTAGGTCTCTGCCTCATTGTTTTAAGATTTAGACAGACTAGCTTAGTGCTTTCATTTACATCCTTTCCCCCTGTTTTCCTCATGGGAAATCATCAGAACAGCCTGTAAGGTATTGACAGCATGGGTCCCTACTACTCCCCAAGGAAATCTGAGAATGAACAGAACCAGTCTTCCTTCTCTTGGTATCCACTAGCTCCATCATCAGAACAGAAAACAGCAGCTTCAGAGTAACATCTCTCCTATACAACCAACACTGACAATGGAAGAGTCAACCAGAAACTTTCTTTTTTACCCTTTCTACATTGTCAGAGCTGTTCAATGAATCCTTACTACAGAATTACCTGGCATGCACCTAGGAGAGCACTGCTCTCACTGCTGGCAGCTACCCACGCTCTGGCAAACGCTCCATGTTCCTTTCGCCACAACCCTGGGACAAACAACATTCAGCCATAATACAGCCTCATTAAAAACACACAAAATAGCTTTGTTTCAGCATCACCTCGAACACCCCAAAGGGAGCCCATCACATTCTGCAATGTCCTCTCTGACAATCTGCTCCAGACTATGCTAACACTGAGCACCGTGCACATGAGCCAGTCTGCACCAACTCACCCTGCAGCCCAATTCTCCTGCTGATACCTGTCCCAAAGCTTTTGCTATGTACAGCACAGGATATAACACATACCAACTGAATGCCTGAGGGGGTACCACGACTACTGCAAGCCCAAGTCTCCAACATTTCTGCAGTGGTCCTTAATACACAAAGCTTCTTTGGACCTGGTGATCTTCCTACTGGCTCCGAGTTTTGTGAACAACTGCTCAAATACAGCCTGCATAACACCCAGAATAGAAGTCATTAATCAAGAAAGAAAAGGGTGAGGTCAGCAAGGCACAAGGATTCGCCAGCTTCTGTCCCTCAAGGGTGGCATCTGACATCTGTTCTACAGAAGCTTCACCACTTTATTACAGTGTGGTGGCTCTCCATATTTTAGAGACAAAAACAGACCCCTCACTCCATTATTTTCCCATGTTAAGATTACTATGCTCACTGGAGACCTGCAAATACATGTTCCAAAAAAAAAAAAAATGAACAGACCAAGGCTGTGGTATTTTCAGAAGTCCTACTGTTCTTTCTAACCCCTGCAAAGCTTAGATGTAGCATTTTGGTAACAACCCTGCTGCATCTTCCCAAAGACTGTGCCATCCTGACCACTCAGGTGGATGAGCTGCTCATCTTCCCTCGCCGTGTTCCTCCAAAGGCTGCCTAACCTGGCTCTGCTCCTTCGTGCTGCCACCACCTGCCCTCCTTTCAGACGCTCCTCACATGTCCCGCCTGAACCTGAAGGTATTATTTTACAACAGGTAATGTTTTCTAATTACTGTGTTACTTCGCAAGCACACCATTCTTCCTTCACCTGTATGCAAGACAGAAAAGTGTTTGGTGGAATTCATTGTTATACAGGCGTGTAACGTGCAGGAAACTCAATATTCAGATCTGTACACCGGTTAAATGCATGGCAACAAAAATTAATGATGAGAATCTCCATAAGCCCCAAACACCATTTTGTAATGCCTTTAAGGTATTGCTGAAGTTGCTGTCAGTAACCAACACCATTTATTCTGACGTTCTTTATTCTTTTCCTCAGACATGTAGGCTACAGTTAAAATATCAAAATAATGTGCAAACCACAACATTTGGAATGCATGAAGACGGGTGCAAGCAGACTATGCCTGTTGCTTTTTTCATATCAAAGAGGGAAGAGGAACATCTCAAGAAGAGAGAAAAAACACAGGGGAAGAGGAAATTCACTTTCCAGCAAGCAGAATATTACAGTTTGTCCAGGAAATTTTGTAAGAAAGCAGTTGCTGCTTTACAAATTAAGAAAAATTAATCAAAGTTTGATACAGGCTTAAACAGTACATAGATTAAAATCAGTTAAAAACCTCCCTATACTTCTAGAACCTCAATTCAATCAATCAATCTCTGTAACAGGAGTTGGGGGAAAAAACACTCAAACTAGAACAAGCTGCAGATAAAACTACCATGTATCAAATACCAAAGGGAACGAGGTATAAGACGACAAAATAAGAGTGACTGGAATGAAACTAAATGGGAAAACTACAAGAAAACAATGGAAGACAAAAATGCTGAGATTTTCAATGTATGCATTTTATTTCAGTGATGAGTTTTACTTCCTACTTTTCTCTGAGCTTTGCTAACAGACATGCCATAATAACAGAAATTAGCAGCCATGATGCCCTGGGAGGTAACAGCAGAAATACTGATACACTGAGTTAAATAATTCCAGTTTCAAGCTTGACTAACGAGCATTAAACAGGATAATGTTTGTTTTTGAATACTGCTTGCTGAAACAGCACATTCCTTTCAGCCCATCATCATTTCCTAATTAGCTGTCATACCAGGAAAAGGCTGCTGCACGACAGAAGTGATTTCAGCTTGGTCCTTCTGGACTCCAATTCACAGCTGTGGTGACTGAAGAAGTAACAGCCCAAAACGCTTTACCCTGTTACCCCACTGTATATCAACACCAAAACAATAGGGATGCAAATCAAAGTGAGGACGTGCACCCCTCCATCCCCTGCCAGCTTACACCCTGCAGCAGTCACATACAGGAAGGATATCAGTGATAACCTATACAAATGACCTGAGAACAGAGAACACTGTGGACAATATTAGCCTGGAGTTATGAATCAAGGCCCTAGATTTTGCTTATGTAAACTCTACTTGCAAGCTCCTAGGGAGTGATCTAGATTACTGCCTTTTACAACCCCACTGTTACCACGCACCATTTTGCAGCTGAAGCACTTTCCCCAATGGTGGTAATCCCTTCTCAGTAAACCAAAGGTATCGGCACCTGTAAGGGGGATTTGCTTCTCCCCTACCCAACCCGAACACGTTCTAAACCCACCTCAGCTCAGACAGATGAGATCAAGTTAAGATACCAAACTTAAAACGCAGGAATGACCATCAGTAAGTGTTTGATCAAAATCAATTTAATAAATTTATAGTCTTCCACTTTCAGAAGGGGACTGCATTCTTCTTTTAAAAAAAGTTAAGATAACCACTTAACTCTGATGCACAGCCTAGCAGAAATGGACCTTCCCTCATAATTTTTTTCCACATAAATAAAGTAAAAAAATAAAAATCAAAGGGAATAAAACACCTGGATGAAAGAAAAAACATTGGGAGGCATATCAGAAGTATCAGTCATAGGAACACATTGCTCAATTTTTTATATCATGAATAGCATTTAGACATAAAATTGCTAAGATACAAGGATAAATTATGAAAAACTCTGAACCTACCACACCAACCTTATTTCTACTCTCCTCCCCTACTATTCAGCTAGGTGGAAGCTCACACATACCGATTTTCGTCAGTTTTACGAGCTTCCTTTGCAAGCAGATATTATTAAAAGTTCACAATAGTCATAGAATCAGAATTATTTCATATGATAACCAAAACTACTACTTCATCAAGTTCTGTGGCAGTAACTGAATGCCAATCTTGCTTAAAACACACTTGAGCACTTCTACAGAGTGGCATAAATATGCATGCACCATCTCAAACAATTAGTCATTTTCAACTCATCACAACACACGCAGAAGTGCATTCATGTTTCATAAACTCGAAGGTTGTTATTTTGATGTTTTCTATGGAGAATATAGTACGTATTTCAAAATATGGAAAGTATGGGGATATTCTGAGTATTTTATATGGAAAGAGATATATCAATCAGTTTACCAACAATAATTTATGTTAGTGCTTCACAGGTTAAAAGGTATTCTTTTTTGTTTGTTTTGTTTTTCCCTTCAGACACTGTTGCATTAAAGGGAAAAGAGGTTTGTCAGGACCTAAAGCCCCTTCTATTCCAACTCACCCTGAAATATCAGAGGGGTTGGGGGCAGCCAGGCTTAGATTCCAAGTGAGACCCAGTTCAGCACTAAGTCCAGTTGCATTCAATATATTGAATTGCCATGCTCCCAGATGCGCAAAAGCACAATACACCTTCATTCTAGTAAGTTAATGACTGGTGCAGTGTATTGGAGCAACACAAGTACAGGTTCTTTTTGACTGCTGGTGACAAATACACTGCCTGCAAAGCACACGCAGATATCAAGACTGATATAGCCAACCGCAAATGAGTTAACTTATGAAACAACTCTAAGATAATGTTAAGTTTCCCAGGGAAGGTATAACTGAGGGTTCGGATCTCACCTAATAGTTATCCCTACTGAAGGGAAGAGAGGTTCAGCCCGTCAACTGATCCCAGAAATCAGCAGTGCCCTCCTGACTTGTCTGCGATGGTATCTTCCATAACAGTCTTCCTCTGAAGACATTTTATATTATTTTCTTACTTTTAGGTGGAGCTTCAGTGATTTTAGTCATACGTAACTTCATCATGATTGGTGTAAAACTTCCTTGCTTCTGCTTTAAAGGTATAGGCCCGGAGAAATTCAGAGCACACGCGCAGCGAGGGGTGGTCACGCCGTGGAGGCGGGCAGCCTTTGGGATGGAGGTGTGCTTCGGCATTATAATGAGGAGAGTTGACACTATAATGAGATAACGAGGAGAGTTCACCCAGAGGACAGGATTTGGTTATCAGTTTGGCTCAGGGCTGGCTATGCAGTTTATCAGTTCCATAGTACCGCCAAGTTCCCCATCCCTGAGGCGATAGCGCAGAGCCTGGCCGCGGTGTCTCCACTCCACCCTCCGTGGTGTTTCTCTTAGAGTCAACACACCAAGCTCCTCCAGTGTCACCAACATCTAAGGTTATGTTGCCAAGGGGGCCGTCGTGGAACAGATCCCTTGGATACCTGTCACGTCTCAAACTGCACCCTCGTGAATGAAATCAATTGTGTAACACGGTGAAGAGATGGTGTTTTATGGCCTCCACTGAAGAGGGATAACTCCTGAACATAAGATGCCAGTAATAGAAAACGAAAGGACAAGTAAGGCAAGTTTTTATTAATACTTAACCTCCGTCAGAGGAACAAAAAAAATTTGACTGTTGCCTCTCTGGAGTGTGTCATTTTACCATTTCAGGCTAAGGACTCTTCATGTTCTGTGCTACTTAATATAACAACTTTTTGGTTTGAAAAAGTGATCTTTCACCATTGAAAGACTGGTGTGCCTCAGATGCTAGGGCAGCTAACCCAGACTTGAGATCACTAGAGTGTTGGCCTTTAAGAAAAAAAAGTTAGTCCCAGGGCCTAGTGTTAGAGTCACATTTCAAGCAGCAGCATAAATACTAGAGCCATAACAAACAGAATAGCCTTAATAAAATACCGACTAGAATAATTACATGGAATCCAGCCTTGAAGTCCAACAGTCACTTTACAACTCACATGGAACAACACAGCAGATGAATTGCACTTCATAACTTCCCAGTAGATAAAATTAAACCATCATCAAGTACAGGCCGAAGGTAAGCAAATTATGGCAGATACAATGGGGCTGAAATTACCCAGACGGACATTAAATCACGTGCAAACAAAAACAAAATCTCAGTACTAAAATTTATAGCAAGATTTTTTTAATCAATAATCTCCAAGATGCTGGAAACTGGTTCTTCCCTCCTCCATACTCAATAACTCACAGGGACTATCCCTCAAATAAGGGTGGGAACACACAAGGGGCATAATTGCACTCTTCTCGTAGCCCTCAAACCTGCCTCTAGCTACATCAGACCTTCATCAAAGGTACCCAAGAAACTTTCACAGAAACCTGAAGTGCAACTCTTCCTGTGAAATAACGTATTTCAGTGAAACATAACCAAACCAAACCTAGCCTATCCAGGAACCCTAGACTAAAAGCTGTTTTTTCATCTGGACAAAAATCCTGGGTGGACGAGAGTATCAGCAGGTAAATTAGTGGTAGCCCTAATCTCTATATTAGTGAAGGAAAACAAACTTATAAGCAAACTTTGATATGCAACTGGAGTTGATAAAAACCTTATTATTTTCAAACACTTGTTTTTTACACCTACATGTTTTTAAGATAAAGGTTTTCATTATGACAATTATACAAAGACCTAGATTCACATGGTAATTTTTACTGTTAAACTTGTTTGATAAGTTATCAGTGAGAAACCACTTGCCACCTAAGTTCTCTTTCTCACATGCTTGTATTTAAAACAATTCATCCTGTAGAGAACACCTGCAGAACAGCTCCAGAGAGAGGCTTCTGTTTGATGCATGGAAAATTCATTTAATGGGTGATTTTTGGAACGTATGCAATCTAACCTTCTGACTCTTCCTGTTTCACACTACCTGATAATGAGATGTTTCTTATCATGCAAATTTTCCAGAAGCCTCTGCAGCCTTCTCAAACTGGGTGAAATGCACAGATTCCAGACACATCAGGTACAGCAGCGAAAAGGATTCACCTCAATCTAACTTGAAAAACCCTCTTAAGTGAAAGCAGGAAATTAGTCATGAAAGAATTCCTTGGAGCAGCGATTATCAGCTCAGTACTACGCAGACTATTATTTAGTATTTCATCCAGGCAAAAATCAGAAGTGTCAATAGGGTAAGTATAGCAAGCTTCTTCCTTAAACCCTCCAAGAAATAATTAAATTATTTACAGCTGGTAAGATAGAAGGATCACTATACAGCATCAGCTTCCCTATGCTAAACAGTTTGAGCCGTTGAGTTTTGAGTTTAAAGCTGTTCCTTTTGCAGGCATTTCTTCCTCTTTAGCTGTCAGGCATTACAGTAATGGATTTTAATACCTCTTAAACAACACTTCTATAATCCTGTTACGTCTTCCTATTAAAGAAACACTGACTGCACTGAGTAACAGTGAAGTCACGGGCTATTTAACAAACTCCACAATCCTCAGACAAACACCTTTTCCACCCCTCTTTCCGGACTTCAAGCCAAAGAAAACAAGCATATTAAACCACTCACTGTTGCTGCTGCTGCCACATCCCACCTTCCTGCAAAGCAGTCACTGCAAAAAGCATAGAGAGCAAGCAGCAGGCACTTTTCAGCCAGGAAACTCCACACCATAAAGAGCCCTTTGTTACCTCCTCTCACATGCTGCAGGAAAGAGTGAGCTCAAAACTCGCAGAATGACTTTAAAAAAAAGCCAGCACATCCAGCTTTTCCCCAGCCCCAAAGAGGCTCTGTAGTGCCATCCCACACATCCCTCCCTCTGCTCCCATCCCAGCGAGGGAAGGCAGGCAGCCTCTCTGCTTGCCCCATGGCATGGCAGAACCAGGATGGGGGGCACTCAAGTATATCTGGACAGAGTGGCTGGCCAGAAGTAGTACTGCAATATAAGTAATTATTATAATAAACCATCTGATTAACAAGTAAGTGGCTTAGCTATACTATTATGGTTAAAAGGTCACCTCTCACTGGTGCTTTTCCCACTACATTGGCCCATAATATGCCTCCAGCAACCCTGCAGAATCAACAGGATGAAAACTGCTGTGGTGTCTTCACCATCTTGCTCACCAGGAGCTCTCCCAGGCTAGCAGAGTAGTGACATGGCAGCATTAGCTGTGCTGGCCAAGCTCCAGTTTGGAAGAGTTTTGTTGCCAGCCTTCCTTAGGCCTCCTCCCCAGCAGCCACATGTTAAGCTGGTAAACACCAGGAGAGCTGCACCTAAGCTAGGGTGATATTTTCCCCTCATACTTCGAGCCAAGAACTGATGACAACAAAATGCCTTAACAAGGATGAGAGAGGCCTGAGTATGCACTGGATACAGAACTCAGGTGGGTGGATCAGTGGCAGGGAGAGAGAGAGGACAAATGTAATTCAAGACTTGTTTGAATTCTTTGTGCAACTCTGCTCTGAGCAGGTAGACATACAAAGCCCTGTCAGGAAGCCTTTTCTGTGCCACAAAGACCTTATTTATTATTAGGACTGCACAAGAGTCTGTGGGAAAAACTTGTTACAGACACCTACTGTATTGGAAAATCCTTTTGGGATTACAGTCTGGTTTATCTGGCCAACCACATAAAATCAAACCAACCTGGATCTTGACTGTTACTGGCTCACCTTCCTCTCCACTCTGTGAAGCACATCCCCGAACTGCACCTGCCCTGCACCAGCACTAACTCTCAGGCAAACATGGGGTTAGACCAGGAAGCAAGCAGTATTTCTAACAGCCTTCTTCTGTGATCCTCTGACAGCTCTTCCCACAGAAGATGTCAGAAGACAAGTACAAGGAGAATAGAAACAGTAGCGCAGCTTGCTGTTAAAGAGGAACAGTTATTTTAGGAGGATAATGGTACAAAATTACATTTCCAGGCAATAACTGGCAACATTCTAGGAACTGTCTGGAACCAGACCCTTTCAAAGAGGAAACATACCAGTTAAAAAGAAATGGACCCAAGTACAGTTGTGGGGTCTGATATGAGTAACAGCCATTACCAGAAAGAGAAAGAGAACTCAGTTGTGCCTACCATAAAAGCAGATGTGCTCGCTGGCTGCACACCTTTCTTGCTATTTACTACTTGATAACCACTCGATATTCAGTGTAAAAGCGGAAGTACTGGCAGCCTCAACACCCCGATTTACAAAGTAAAAAAGACAAAGAATACTAACGCAGCAAAAAATAACCTAGTGGTTCAGTCTACATAAATTATTACCTGCACACACGCAAGCATCACAGAAGACAACACTGCAGCAGATATGAATGAGCAAAGGCTTAGCAGCTAAATACAATACAGACATTTCACATAGTAGAGACATCTTAGCAAAGAAGGACTTAAAGAGGACTCTCCATGCAGGACAAAAGCCAGGCGCATTGTCAGTATCTCACCTATCCCTAAGAGGGATGTCATCACTCTTCTGCCCAACACTGCCCCAAATGAGGAACGCAATTCCTGCATTCCAACGTGCTTTGGTTCGTGATCAAAGATCTGAAAACAATTCTCCAAGGCAAATGCACTCGACAGAAGCAGCAGTCCTTAAGAGCTGGTATGCATGAAGTCCATTGTCCTTAGGATGTACATGTCACTGATTTTCCTTAGTGTCTAAAAGTTTTGTCCACAGTCTCTCTGGCTGTCAGGTTTCTCAAGAGGAGGTTAAGTTCTTCCTTACATAAACCTTCCCTCTCTGTGGCTGCCTACTTCTGCAAGAGTAGGAACTTTTATATGCAACTCTGGCTCCTGCATCAATTTTAGCCAAATTTGACCAGGAATAAACTCACTACAGCTATCACAATGAGGAAAAAAAAAAACAGGTAAAATAAAAACAAATGAGAACCCAAACAGAACATAATGAATGGTAACTGATTATGAACTTCCTCATCTTAATGTTACAATTTGAATTTAGACAGTAAAGGGGATGTTTTTAATAGTAAGTCTAGCATATCCAAACACAGCTTCTAATCTCTGTGAGTCATTATACTTAGGGTATTAATCTTACTGTTTAAGAATCAGGGAAATGTATACAGAAAAAACAGAACATAGAAAATTAACAATTAATGTACACACTCCCATTCTAAAATGGCACTCAGATCACAAAGCATCATAAAACACCTGCTAGCTTAGCTTCCCATGACTGTATTCAGACAACTTCAGTAAAGTGTTAAAAGTTAACTACAGAAGTTGATGTCAAATGCCCTAATTGCTTTAGTAAACAAAAAGTAAACAAATAAAAGCAAGCTTTTGATCTCCAACATACATGTAACTCGGTCTCAGTCACGAGGTTCCCTAAACACCAGCAGAGCTACAGTGCAAGCAGATGCAGCACACAATTCCAGCTCACCAGGGCCTTAAATTATGAGAGTAGATGCCTGACAAAAAGAACAGAAAGACATCACAGAGACAAGGCTCACAAACAAATAATTCTAAAGCAGCATAAGATGACAGAACAAGAAGCTAGCTGGAACTGTTCTGTGCAAATAAGCAGCCTTTCAAAGGAGGAGGTAAAAACATGCAGCAGGTGAACACACTAGAGCACTCAGTTGCAATAGAAAAAGAGAGGCTCATTAGCTGTATACTCCAAATGCACTGTAAATACTATTTTTAAACAACTGCAGTTTTAAGTCTAGTCCAGAATTCCAGTATCTATTAATAAAAAAGTGTGGCCTCAAACTTGATACAGCCAACACAAATACAGGTTTTCAGTACTGTATTCGCACCTCACCACAAAGCATAGTCTACAGGTCTGCATAGAGCAATCCTTGAAAATGTGCCCCCACCTGCAGTTTCTACCTGCCCACCTACTTTTCTCCATATTCTAATTCCACTAGTGCTGCAAAACTCTTTGATCAGTAATATAAGGAAACAAATTTTGTTTGTGTGATAACAACCAAAACGACCAGGTTGTAACCAAATGACATGCTACCAGGTGTGTGGTCTTCACAGTGTATGTCACTAAGGTGACTTTTAAGCAAAACAGTAGAACTCACTAAAGCAACACAGCAAAACTTCATGTAGGATCCTGTAACAGGTTCATAATTTACTTTTACTGATAGATACTCTATTTAAGAGATATTTACTTCTAGTTTACAAGGGGGAGGCACAAACAAGCAGAGAGAAAAGACTCAGCTTACGTGGATTCCTCACCTCAACCAGCCTCTTTTTTCCTCATCTGACTAGTGCAATGGATTACTCATTTCAGTGAGAAAATAAGCCCTGAAACTAGTTGTCTGCTAGCTCAAAAACTCAAAAAGCATTTATTGTGGATTGCTCATGGCTGTCTGCCCCATGCCCACCCAGGCACACCCTCAGTTCCCCTCCCCAGCAGGGCATTAGGAGAAAGTAAAAAGAAAAGCTCATGGGTCAAAATAAGGACAGGGAGATCACTTACCAATTGCCAACAAGCAAAATAAACTTCATTTAGAGAAAATTAATTTAATTTATTGCCAATTAAAACTAGAGCAGGATGGTGAGAAGCAGTGAAAAAAACTAAAACACCTTCTCCCCCATGCCTTTCTTCCAGGGCTCAACTTCACTCCTTCGTTCCCAGCTCCTCCACCACCAGCAGCGCAGGGAACAGGGGCTGTGGTCAGCCCCTAACAGCTCCTCTGCTGCTCTTTCCTCCCATTTCTGTCCTACACCTCCACTCCTTCCTCTTGCAGCATTTTGCCGTTTCTTAAATGTTTTTCCCAGGGTGCCACCAGCTTGGCTGACTCACCCTGCTTTGCTCCAGCAAAAGATCTGTGTCAGAGCTGGCTGGCACCGGCTGCGTCCAACACGGGCATACAGCCCCTGGTTTCTTCTCGCAGGAGCCAGCTCCGCAGGTTCCCCGCTGCCGACACTGTGACACCTGCACTCCACGCAGCATTTCTTTAGCTGAAGTGAAATATTAACTTGACAGCAGTTTAAAAGATCCGGTGTGTTGCTTGAGATACATGGCTTCTTAATGAACTCACACACATTTATTCAGAAAATACATCGTCAGCTGGCTGTACCAGTAGCCAGAAAGAGTCCTCTCCATCCTGTACCTCCAGCCACAGCAGGCATCCAGCTATACTTGTGTAGCTTCATCAACCGAGTTAATCTACTGACATGCTTTTTGCCTGCTCATCTAGATCATTACTGCTACATGGCATACATATCCTGCCTTAGCTATGCACATTATCTTCATGCAGACAAACCAGAAGCAACAATTTCAACAACAGAAGAAATTTCACTTCACATTTTCACCTAATACACAGCTCTATAGGTAGCTTAGCTTTAGCATCATTCCTGTTTCAGTGCTTTCTACCTATCTCAAACATTACAGTGGATATACAGCTACTTCCAGCATTTCCAGACAATCTGGTGAGAAGCAAACATTTTTTTAATATATTCATGGTTCATTTATAAAACAGAGGCCCAATTCTTGACAAATATCCAGTGCCTACAACTTCACATTAAGATTTCTGAGATTGCCTAAGCCTTTGCTGCAAATGACCCAATGTTATCATCAAGCACAGGCCAACTGAGTGGGTGCTATTCCAATACTCCGGTACAGTTCTCACCTTCCTAAAATGTAATGAACTCTGGCTTTACGCTAGAAAACGCAATCTGACTTCTCCAGGCCAAGAAACATCTATGAATGGCCTCCCTTGTTACACAATTACAGCTGAGCCACAACCTCACTGCGAAAGACACAGCACTGTTAGACTGAGGACAAAGAGATCAAAGTACACAAGGCATACAGAAATCAGAACTGGGCACTCCCTATAACTGCTTTCCACAGAAACATCTTTTAAAAAAATGCAGCACAGTTTAAAACACCTTTTCTTCATGGTCAGTGGAATACTCTGAAAATACACATCGTAAAACTGATTTCTGCAAATACAGGGATCTCACACATGACAGAGAGCTGAAGTTAGGACTGAATTCAGCAGTATCCTACCTTCTAGCAGCTGCTGGCTTGCTGGAACAGCAGCCAGTCAGTACAGATGCCAGACACCATGCCACTTTACAGAAGAGCTGAACACATTTCTGGCCAAATTGTTCACCCACCTTTCTGCACAGAAAGCCAAGCAGTTTAACTACATCCAAGGCAGACATTGAATTAAATCATCACACATTCTTACTTCAGCTTTAAGTACTTCATGATAGTTTTTTTTAAACCACAGACAGTACAGGACATAAGTTGCAGAAAGAAGTGCAGACCTGTGTCTATCTCGTAAACTCAAAATTTTAAGTATCTTTTTATAGAAAGTCATGAAAAACACAAAGTTTAAAGTTGTATATCTTATTACAAGTGCGTAATTAGAAGCAGAATCCCATTCTCTCTCAAAGTACTTCGGCATGAGAACTGCAAAGTCATTTCAGCCAAAGCTTCTTCAGACACGTAGGGGTTTATTTTTTTTCAGTCTTACCTCATTAAGAACTACAAATTGCCAGTGCCTAGTAACAAAGACTGCTATCAAGTTACAGCGTACTTGGTATGAATTTGATAAGCTCTTAAACATCCAGGATCTTTTTTTTGTGTTAGAACACAATTGAGAGCAACACAGATTTTCAACCCATTTCCAGATGGATTTTTATGCGGGAGGACAAAAAAAAGTTCAGACGTACAAAGAGTTATAAATTGCACCATTCATAAGTGTTATGGTCTAGAACAGCATTTGAGAAGAACTTAAAACTGCTTCAGCGGTTCTAGTTCAAGCTACAAACAAGCAAATTTATTCAAACTGCTTGTGGCAGTTATTCTTATCGCTTACCATGGTATGCCTGTGAATCAAGATTACTATCAAGCCTTCTGGACAAGCAGCTCAGTAAAACTTCAGGCAGTGGGGAATAGTGCATCACTATTGCTCCCACTCAGTTAGCAACCTCTGTCCTATCTAATCTGATCTTGCTGGGGAGTATGGAAAACTACAGGTGAGAGGCAGGGGACTCCTCTCCTACTGCCCCTTCTTCAACCCTCCTTCTTACACAAGCAGTAGCTGGGCCCTAGCTCTTTCCAGGAAGAAGGCAGGGGGGAAGGGAACAACACAACCCAGAAGCAGAGTAGGGAAACGTGGCTCCTTTCCCTTTGCTTCCTCATTGTTGTGCAGGTCTTACCCCTCCCCATCCCACTGATGAATAGAATTAGCTGCAAGAGTTTGAAAGTCAACCACAGGACTGAAGACTGAGGTACTGGAGGGGGGAACAGAAGATTTGTACTGCACATGCCCCAGCAACATCAGATCCTAGAATTTTGCTATTATTTAGAACTGCAAACATTTAGAATCCTCATTATGATTTCCATTTAAAAGGATTATCTGAATTACAATGCATGTTAACTTTATCCCTTTAATGCATAACCTCATTAATTCACTGCCCAGCAAATAAATATTACCCAGAAGTCGTTACTCTACACAGCAGCACTACACATATGCAAAGAAAAAAAAATTAAGGACACATAGATGAAGCTATCATACATGTAATTCATGCTACACATAAGTATGCTAAAGTATTTCCAACAAAATAAAAGAAAAAAAGCATGAAGGCCTGATTCTTATAATCCCCCCTAAAAATAAGAAAAACTAAAGAAAAGTGAGACAGAAGCTCTCTTTTGTCATGCTACAAAGTTTTCAAGGTCCTGTTTACACACAGCAAAACAAACGCAGCTTCTGCAACAAAAAACAACTAGCCCAGTTGGCCAGTTACACACCCTGCTAGGTGACTTTTGGCCTACATATTTGCCTACACAACAGGGTGGGTTTTTTGAGTTTGAAAAAAAAAAAAGTGAACACTTGCATCAAGCAGTCAGTCATTCAACCAAACTTCCCTATCTCCAGCCAAGTTCAAACTCATTCATGCAATTTAGATTTAGGCTCACGTAATCAAAAACAGAAATCAAGCACCTCTCAACTTCAATTTTTTCTTCTGACACTTGAAAGAAGAACGGGGCAACTCAAACCAGAGAGAAAAATGCAAACCTTTTTAAAGTTGAAGCAACAGATTGCTTTCTCACTAAATAGATAGGTATTTGTGAAATGAAATACAGCTGTTACAACAACAACAAGGAAATACCCACATAAATCAAAAACATGACCTATCATACTTAAAGAAAATGCTTATCAAGAACAGTTATTTGCAGTATCTTGGATGAAAAAGTGATAAACTTCAGCATTAAAAGAGGTTTTATAAAACAGTCTCACTAAGTTGAATAGTTGGAGAATAAAACAATCCACAAGCCATGCTTTCAGCATTCTAAATCTAATCAGAGTATTTGTAGATAACAGCAGACTTAAAGAATTGTGATTAGAGTAGCAGAGAAAAAAGTCTTCAGAGAAAGAGTATCGCACATAACTACCAGTATTGCCAATAAAGGCTAAGCATACATATTTAATAGATGAAAACAGACACTAAAATTAATTTCTTTTAAAAAAAAAAAAAAGGTAGCCCTCTGTTATAGCAGAATTTCATCGTTCTTTTCTCTAATCCTCTCTATTGAAAGCTAAGATCTTCTAACCAGCCTCAGCCTGTCCCTTGGGAACTTCCTTAGCTGTTAAGTGAAAGGGTGGAAAGAAAGTTAAATCCACAAACGAGAGCTTTGCTGTTAACTCTTTGAGGCAAGCTGGTGCTCGCAGGAAACTGAATATAGAGATATTTTCTTTTCTAATAGAGTACCACAATCACGGTGCTGTAAAAATCATACACCTACAAGGTTTCTAACCATACCAGAATGATGCTGTAACAGAGTTTGTATGGACACAGAAGCCAACACTTCCCAAACACTCCTTGCAGCTCCCCCACACCCGCTTTCCCCCAAGGCCAACAAACACCCTCTCCATCACCCCCAGCCCACCTGGACCTGGTTTCTCCCAGGAACCCACGCAAGCCTCCTCCGATCACTGTTTTAGAGCCTCCAAGATCACACCTGGAGCACTAAACACCACCAACCACGCACACCCCCTGTCGCTAAGGGCTTAGGGCCGATGGAAAGACCCACCTCGTCACCCCCACCCCGGCCAGCCCCAGCCCCGGCCAGCCCGAGCACCGCCGCCCCCTCCCCGCCGCCGGGCCGAGCCCGCCGCCTCTCCCCTTCTCACCGTGAGGTCGAAGCCGGCCCCGCCAGGCCGGGCTCCGCTCCGCGGGGCCGGCCGCAGCCCGGCGGGCGCCCCCCGCGCAGGCGCGCTGCCCTTACCCCCTCATGGCGGCCCGCGGCGGGTGGGAGTAGCGGGCTGCTGGGCCTTATCCACTTGTTTGCATTACACCTCGGAGCAATCTCGGGAGGCGCAGCTTAATCAGCGCGGGTCAGATGGTGCGCTGGGTGTTTATGGCTGGGAGCCAGGAATTGTGACGGGTTTTGAGGGCTTTTTTTTTTTTTTTTTTAACTGAGGGGCGCTGTGAAGCGGAAGGGGGGGGGTTGGGGGCTGCGGGTATTGCTGCGCTGTTGGTGGTTGTCAAACGTTGGGAGATGCTCCTCCTCTGGAAATGTGGCACGTTTAGGGTTTACTTAAAGTGAAATTAAACGTGACGTGGCAGGAGTCATTAAAATCTCTGAAAACAGATTTTAAGATACACGCCTCCAACTCCAGATTGCTCAATGTAGAGATATTAAGTGGAATCCCGAAAGCGTTTTCTGTCTCAAACTGTAACAGCACAAACAAAATGCCTTAAAATATATGCATGCCCACATGGGAATTTGTACATGGCTTAAATGTTTCTCAATTCAATATTTGTAAGTTTTCTTAATATTTTGGGAAAAACAACCCTCAAAGGTATTTTTGCCAGCAGTACATTGGAGGCTAGGTATGTTGAACAAAGATTAGGTCACCACTTGGATTAAGCAAAATTCATATTGCTATAATGTAATATTTGCTGTTTTTCTAGGAGCTGGAACGTTCTACACAGACTTTATAAGTTAACACCTGAGGTGACACCTGAGAAGAATATGCTGTCAAGCACTAAAAAAGTCCTTCAAGGAAAAAAGCAAAATGCATCTTCTCTTGTGGTAAGAAATCACTTCTGTTAAAAGAACCAGAGAGGAGAAAATCTTCTGTTCAATAGTGCGAGAAATTAAACAAAGCAAAATGTTGCAAATGTCTTTGCAAGAAAAATATGCCTGCTTTGAAACTGGCAGAAATTAGATCTAAAGGAGAATAAAGGATAGTCTTAAAATTCCTTCAGTCTGTAAATAGTGAAGAATGTTGGTAATCCAAAATGAAAAGATAAGTAAGTAATTGTCCAGGGTCGTGGACTTAAGGTGATGTTAGGAGGAGTTCAGTAAAAAATGTATGAGGAGACCTTGCTTTAATTATTTGAGTCACACCCATTGATATTTTAGTCTGGTTTTATAATATTGTGTAGTTGTCAAATCCAAATGCTACTTTCTCATTACAATAAAAAAAAAATGGTGTCAAAGATGATAAGTTATGGTTAGTGCCATGAGAATCAGAGCCGGATACAAAAGAGATCTGAAGTCATTTCTCAGCTGAGAGCATGACAGAAAGCACTGGTTGTTTGACCTGGCCAAGAGTGTATTTACATTATACACCTTGTCAGTACACATGCATACTGCACGTTTAATCAGCACATATCCGAAGTCCCGACACACAGCAAATCATGTTATTACCCATCCTAGTTGTCAATATAGTTATGGGAACAGTGAGACCTGAAATGACTATGGTGGTGGTCTCACAAGGTAGAGAAGGGGAGAGAAGAGATGGCCAGTTATGTGGGAAGATGCTAGAAGTGAATGGGGAAATGCAGAGGATCTACAAGTGTTGAGTAGACATGGAGATAACAGGGATACTGTGTTACAGGGTTATGAGGGATGTGCAGGAAAGTTGGAGTATTGCAGTGAGGGCATTGTGGGAGATGTGGGAAACAAATACACTGAGAACGGCAATTAATTCAGTTTATGGCACATGGACCATTGTGTTAAATTGATACAAGCCCTTCTATGGGTACACTTTTATAAAAGTTCTTCTGCATGTTTTCCCCCACAAGCACTATCTGGCAAATTTACTATTTGCCAAACTTTATTTAGTCAGGTTTCTTTCTTCTGACTAAATGTTATGCTTGTTCCGAAAAATAAAATCTTCTCATGAATCTCATGGCAACTGAGTCAGAGTCCCCTTCAGTGATCTAACTTTTATCTTCTATTAAGCAAAACTTGACATTTTCCCCTATCTCAAAAAGTCCTTTTGTCCCAGGTGAGATCTTTAGCTAGTAATTTGAATTCCACTTATAAAGTATGACAAAAACTGAATTTAAGCTACCCAAAATACTAGGCAAGCATCACTGGGCGCCACACCACATGCAAATGTAGTATAGGCTATAAATTTGCAAATGTTCCAGTGACTCAGGGTTTTCAAAGTGTAAAATAATATTTTTGAAATATTTGGAAAAGACCAGAGATCATTAGTTGTGGAAATAATTCCATCCCATAAATAATTATCTGTAAATTTAGTAGTAGTATTTTTTGTCAGTGGAATGCTACATCTACAGTTTGGAGAAGAACATACAGTATATGGCATGTTGTATAACTTTATTACGTTGAGGTGATGAATGAGCTTTTTCTTCCGTTCTGGGAAAAGGTAATGATATCAGACAGAAAACCTGATACTTCATCAGTTTCCTTAGCACGGCATAAACAGTTTCCCTCAGAAAACAAATCCATAACAGACGGTTCTTAATGCTACTAAAAAAATTACTGGTGAGGCAATCCTGGATGTAGTTTATCTTAATGCAGCATAATAGAAGTATTGGAATTTCTGAGCAAACAGAATCAGAATATAGGTCATTTCGGTCTGTTCCCATTAGCATTGCTATTTGCTGAGCAAGAGGAGATTTTAAAGCCATGCAGGTTAGTTTCCCATTCATATAGCATCAATGATCTAAATTAAAATTGTTCTATAGTACAACTTGCAGAAGATGTACAGAAGCACTGGTTTTTTTGCATGCAGATACAATGTCAACACCAGACTCTATTTCTCACAGGAAGTGTGAAAACAGCCGTTCTTTTTGTCTCTATTCTTGAACCTCACAGTTTAAAAACAAGCCATTTTCCTGATAAGTCCTTTGGAGGAAAGCTATTTGCCTTGTACCTTGTGGCCTTGAAAGGGGAACAGCAGCAGTAAACTCTCTTTCATATGCAGCTTTTGCATGCAAAGGAAGGTTGGAAGGGAGATGTGACTTCCCAGGCTGTGTTTAGCTCACAAAATCCAATTAGTGCTTTTGTGGGTATCAGAAGAAGTTTAATCTCAAGCGTTTTGACATCAGTGACTCGCAAACTCCATGACACTAGTGCTTTCTGTAACATTGTTCATGTTGTGTTAAATTCAGAGTTCTGTGCTCCACTTTTCGGTGGCTTAATCAGCTACAACCTATTTTAAAACTTGGAGTCCAATCCTAGTGCACACTAACTATCTTCCAAACGTTTAGCAGCACAAAATAAGTTCCCTGAAAATTTGTCCTGGCAGTGACTTTACTGTCACACAGTTGTACAAGTAGACAAAACAGAGCTAACTTTAAAGTGGGTCAGGTGCTGATAACAGTGTATTGACAGTAGCAAGGAGTTTAGAATGGGCTTCGTAAGTCATCCCAGTAACAGGTGGACATTTAAATAACTAGTTCATGATAAATTTCGTGTTGCTACATCTACACTGTTAGTGGTATCCAACCTTGTCTGGATATGCCTACACAAGACAGCAGTTACATCGCTGAGGCTAGGCTTTGATGCACTGAATTAAATAATGGCTGTATCCCATTGTAAATTTATAAATGTGATCTCCCATTTGGGGTCACACCCATTTATGTCCCACAGATTGTGAGGCAATAGCCCTGGAATTAAAGGGTAGGGGACATGTATGGTAACATAAAAAAGGAAGGAGTTAAATCAGTGAAAATGGAAAGGGATTTGAAACAGGAGGGAGAATGACTGATAGAAAGGATGTAGGTCTTCTAAGAGACGGCAAGAAAACAGGGACAAAGCATTGCAGAAGTGAGAAGGAGATGAAAAGGGCAGTAACCTGAAACATCAGAAGGCAAACAAGTGTTAGGAAAAAACAGAAACAGAGGTAAAAACAGGCTAAATCTTGTTGGATACTGACAGAGAGTGTACAAAGTCTGAATTTTATATCACTACTGTTTGCTGTTGTACTGGCCATTGGGGAAAGTGGTGGAATGGTCATTCTATGTGAGTATTTTACAGAAATCCCTCTGGCATTTATAGAAGTCCCTCTAGCAAGAGGGGCTTCTTTTCTAATCAGAGAGGAATGCTTTTTTGGAACATGGGCCTCTACTTTCATGGGCTCTTCACAGCTGTAATCTGGTGTTTTGCATGATAAAATCCCATACAAAGATCAGCTAAAACTGGTGAAGGAGATTTCACAAAATTTAACAGGGATAATCTCATCTCTCACACTGCCTGGCTGTGGCTGTTCCTTATTCCTCAGTGCTAGTTGTCTTAGCTAAGTCTGGGTAACAGTTTCCTTTCAAACGGGGAGAGCAAGGACCCAAATGTTGACAGTTCTCTCCGATGGATTCAGTGATGGACTAGCCACAAAGACCTTGACAGATAAATGCAAGGGTTATCTGAAAAGGAGTTACCAAAGATTGATGGGAATAAATCCTCATTCTGCAATTTTTCTGGGCTCCTACTTTTCATGAAAGAAAGATGAGGCACTCTAGTCTCCACACTGTTTAATTGAATTCTATATCCATGACCATTAATAAATAGTAAGCTGGGGAAGGAGTGTATGTTAACTTTAATATATCCATTATATCTTTGAGTCAAATGGATAGTGGCTTTAAGATTCTTCTGCATGTATCCAGACTTAAACTGATGTTCAGATTTGTAGCTGAGAAGAAATTCCCCCCTGTCAAATTAGCACAGACCCCTGTTTCTTGCATTAGCATGCCATACTGTGTGGCTCCTTCAGCTAAGATCTCTCTGGACATATTTTACATAAATAGCAGCTTTCTGTTGCGTCAGAGGCCTCAGGTCTTAGAGGACGTAGGCTAAGAACAGCTTATTTTGGGGGAGTTTGCACATTTTAGGTTTGATTTCTTTTTCAGCTCATAAAGAACAGAAGAACTCTTTGGCAGATTTTCTAGCACAAGGTGCGTATTTCAGAGGTACAGACACACAGATTATGGCCACAGTCTACTGGTAGAACTGGGATGTTCTGTGGTCATTTCTGTGGCTTCCTATGGCTAAGCACCCTCGAGGTGTGAGGGAGGTGAGGCAGGCATACGCAGCCTATGGAGAATGCAGCACCTGTGGTCTAGTTCACATACATGGAAATTATCTGCAGATGTTGCTGAGGCTGATGGGAGGAAAATGAATGCTTGAGGGACCCTGATATGTTGGCAGGGAATAAGGAGGGAGAAATTTGTATCAGAAACGAGTCCAGACACACTTATAAGCAAATGAGACTTAACCAGAGTCCCTTCTAGACCGCCATTGTAAAAATAGAACAGAAGGGAGGAAAAGGAGGTAGGGTGGGAGGGCAAGCTGTTGTTCAGGCCATCCATGTGCCATTTATTGTAGACAAACCTAGCCTGAATTACCAGGTTCTCAGGGTAAATCTTTTAGGTAGTGAATCCCCACGCAGATTTGTCAATGGCTCTTGTGTAGGGTAGACAACCAGACAAGAATTCTGGGCCAAATCCTGCTGTAGCGCAACTCTGCCTTTCAAAAGTGTGCCACAAATTACTGAACAGGAAAGAATGATGTTTATTTTGACAGTTAAAAAATAAAAAAAACTATACCAAATGATTTTTTTTTAAATACAAGCATCATTGGGTAGAGAGTGGGATAACGTCTGTAAGCTGGCCTAGAAGTCCCGTTCTGAATGCTGCTGAAGAAAGTGGTTGGTTTTATGTCAACCAACCACCAACCTTTGAGTGTTTGCTGCCACTTGGTGGCTACTGCAAATACTGCCCGATGTTTCCCCACTTTTTGCTCTTCACTGGGTCTGTTGGTGCCCTGAGTTCTGCGGTATTCAGGCAGTCCAGGTCTTCCCCAGTTGGGCACCTGCAGCACACCTCCTCCCAGGGTGGCACTGGCAGCAGTAAGACTGTCGATGTTCAGTCATGGGATAAATAGATCTTGCTGTCTGTAATGAAGCAGTGAACTTTTATTTATTTATTTATTTATTTAGGCATCTCATGATGCAAAACATCGAGCTTTCTGGATTTATTGTTACCTGTGACCCTGTAGCAACAAAAAGGTCCTTGGCATGGCAAAAAGCAACTAGAGTCTCTCCCCTGAAGACTCTTCTGTGAGTCTGGTGAGGGTGCAGATGATGCATGGGTTTGGAAAAACCAGGGATGAGGTTGAAGTGGCAGCAGTGCTGAGCACTTCTTTTGAGTTGCACAGTTCACTCTGTTCTGTTGTATCTGACTTGTGTGGTAATTGAACTGTTAAGGTGAATTGTGCCTGGCTGGGATGGAGTTAGCTTTCTTCATGAAGTCCATGTAGTGCCATTTTTTGGGTTTGACACTGAAGCTGTTGGGAACGCCAATATTTTGGCCGTCGCCGAGCAGTGCTTACACAGCATCAAGACTTTCTCCTGCTCTGCCCTGCTGCAATTGCGGGCAAGCAGCTGTGAGGGGACACGGCCAGGACAAGGGGCATTCCCTACCCATTAATACCACGCTCAGCAATGAAAACTGAGGTACAGAAAGAAGGAACAGGTGGGTTTGGGGCTCCCAGCGCATCACTTGAGAGAGAGTGCTCTGACTGAGGGGGCTGCTTTGCTTCTTGTGTTGCTCTGTTTCCAGTTCTACCTTTTCCTTACCCGCCTCACCCCAACCCCCGACTCCTCCCGCAGTTGTGCTCCCCTTCCCAGCCCCCTGAGGGCACCGAGGGGCTGCCATGAGGGCTGCGGGCAGCGTCGGGCCGGGCTGCGGCCACCCCTAAGATGGCGGCGCGGCGCTGCCGCCCCGCCTCCGCGGCGCCATGCCCTCCATGGGCCGGCCGCCGCCGCCGGCCGCCGCGGTGCCTGCTGCCTGCCGCCGCCTGTCGCCGTGTGATGAGAGCATCAGCCCTCACTCCCTGCCACGTCTCCCGGGCAGCTGCGGCGCTGTGCGGGGCCGAGCCGGGCCGCCCGCCTCCCCTCCCTTCCCTCCTTCCCTTCCTTTCCCCGCGAGGTGGGGCCGCACGGCGGCAGGAGGGGCGAGCCCGCGGGGTGCCCCCCGCCGCCGCCTCCTCCTCCTCGTCGTCGTCGTCGTCCTCCTCCTCCTCTTCTTCGTCCCCCCTCGGCGGCCCGGGGCGCCGTGGGTGAGGGGGCAGCGCCGCCGGGCCGCCGCTGCCGGCCGATGTCCGAGCCGTGCTTGGATGTGTGAGTACCCTGCGGCTTTCCCGGCAGGTGAAGCCCCTCTAGGGGGTGGGTGTGTGGTGGGTGTGTGTGGGGTTTTATGTTTGTTCTGCCTTTCTCTAATGAAAACTTGCCCAGGGTTTGCATTTTGTATGTTTCCCGAGGCCTAAGCGGTGTGTCTGGGCTCCAAACTGAGGTCTGGGGGTGTTGTGGGGAGGTGGGAGGGTGGATGGAGGGTTTAGGCGTACAGGGGTCTCCGGTGGGTTTGCTTTGGGCTTTTAAAGCATTGTCCTGAAGTAATCAGACCTGTGAGGGGTGTGTGACACAGCAGCGTCCCGTGGGAGGCGAAGCACCGAGGCGATCCCCTGTGAGGTCTAAGGAAGTGTAACCGGCCGCAGGAGACCCGTCGTGCCCAGGGTGACCATCTGTGCCTATTTCTGTCGCTGGTCCTGCTTGCACTATGAAGGAAACGGTGTACCAGTCATCCTCCGCTATGTAGGGTGGGAGCTAGGCCTTATTACGTGAGTTAGCTCTTTCACCATTTGTTTTAATACGTGAATGTTTAGCTGAAACACAGGTAGCTGTGTTTGCAGTGTATGATCACTCTTGTGCATGCTTTTTGGCAGTGATTAACAGGTACCCAGCATCACTGGCATCTGTCATGGCTGTAAGTGAAATATTAAGATGTCTGTACTCCACAGTGGTGAGTTGTAAAGCTTTTAGAGGCAAGGCATCCTCTCTGTAACCAGCTCGAGTCTGTTAACTAGCTGTGATCAGAAAGGATTTTCTGTGAGAGGAACGCAGTGGTACTGGGATGGGACTGGAATGGCTCGGCTCTGGTTTTGCCAGATGTTGAGGGCAGAGCAGGACACCAGCCCTTTAACCCATAGTCTGCCCCTTTGCTTACCTCTTGGCGCTTTGGTTCTGGCATGACTTTGTTTCTGATGCTTGTTTCTCCTTCCAGCTGCCTCTTTGGAGTGCAGACTCCTTCAGCTGGGGCGCTTGGCATCGCACTTGAGGATGTTCTGCTGGTAAAACCTGGGCCCAGTGATGCCAAAGTGGTGATCAGGCAGTGCCAACCTCTCTGTGAGCTGTGCTGAAACTCCTTGTTACACCTTCTCAGACAGGGACTTCTTCAGGCGTGGATGCAGCCACTCTTTGTTTCTGTTCTCAACCATCTTTGACTCTGGTTTCGCAGTGCAAACCAGCACATAGGGTAGGAATGCAATCCAGGTCTGATTTTTTTGGAGGGACAGAGGTGCGCAGGTAATGTAACTTGGCCAGTTAGCTGCGTCCACTGTAATGTGTACTCCATGTTTTAAGACCACAGAGTGTCTGTGTACCTCCTGTACAGACTCATTCCTGGCTGTCTCTTGGCAGACCTACTCGCAGTCATTTGAGACCTGATTATCAGGAGGTCTGGGAATTTAGGTGTTAGAGCTCCTGGATATGGGGGCAAAGCAACAAGATAGTACTGATTCTGAGACCATACGACTCCTCAGTCTCAGTGCTTTCTGTGTGCCTCAGTATAATTAAATCCTAGGAAAGGAGTTTTTGTTTGTTTGTTTTCTTTATTTTCTTTTCTCCTGACAGTTACATTACAAGTAAGTGGTTCAGTTTTAGTTTTCAGTTTTTGTCAATACAAAGAGGAATGTGTTTTTAGCACTTTTGAAAATCAATTCATCTCTGTTTAGAGGGTTAGTTGAATTTGTTTACTATTAGAAAACTTAGTTTTAGAAATTTTACTGACTTCCAACCATTCTTTTGTTTGTTCATTATGAAATTTAGGTCCTGGTGTGTTTACGGACAGAGAAATACAGGGGAGAATTGAATCTGGTTTGCAGAATCTACTGAAATGCTTGGGATCTTTAGACTTCGTATTACTCGATCTGTCATACTTAGCTCTACAACACAATATTCTGCTATTTAATACGTTTTCTTTTTTGAGGCCCAATTTTTATTCTCCTGGCACTGTCATTCAGTTGGAGACCTGATACAGTTTAGCAACAACACTGTGGTGCTATTTTGTGCATAAGAAACTGTAAGTAAGATACGAAATTATGACAGTGAGCCTTCCTTTTCTTTCAGTGATCCCTTTTCTTTGCTATCGCAGTATTCCACTGCACTGGAGTATTCCTGGCTGCAGAGTTTGGCTTTTCATGGTAAGGGGTGATGTCATGAAGTTAGCACTCTCCTCTTCGTTGTTACCTAACCGCACTGGGTCTCTTGTGGTGATGGAAACTTTATTTCATTTTTTCTAGCCATATCACAATTAGATAAGCAGTAGAATTTCTAGCAGGTGCTGTTTTAAAATTAGAGGTAAACCTCTAGTTGCTGTGTGACTTGGCCAAATCATTCATGAGCTGTCACAAACTTGCCTGAAAGTTTTCATGCCATTCTTCTTGGGGTGTGTTCATATGAGGGTCACTTCCAACAATTTTTTTTTTGACTTTTTGGACTGAACATGTTGCAAGCGGAAAACGAGACTTCTGGTGGGAAGTGAATATTATGCAACCTGGTCAGAAAAGCTGTGCTGGCTAACATGGTGCAGCAGCATCCATGTGTGCTGACTGGCTTGAAATGTTTGGTTAAAGGCAAAATTATCAATAGACTTCGGTAGTCCAGAAATGCTTAGAAGGGAGCACGCATGCAAATTCAGACTGCTATATTGGTCTTGGTGTAATTAATTATACCAGAGATTAATGTATCCTATTTTATTTTCCTGATTTGCTAGATTAGTTGCTCTGCAAATGGTTATATGATGTTCTGAGTGCTGCCTACCACAGTAATGGAAATTGAATTGAATATCCGAATATCCTTACTGTTCTGTGGGGAAATTGCATGACCAGACCATCTGAACTGGATAAAATATTCCCTGTACTTGTTATTTCAGATGGAAACAGAGGGGATTTGGTGTATGTTCCCATGTGTCGTATGTTTTATTTGCAGAATTTTGATTTGTGCAAATTATGGTTTATGTAGAATTCCACTTCTCCACAGTGTCAGGGACGTATTAAGTCGTTATTGCGCTGATACTTTCCAGTAGGAATTCCAGTCTGATGACTTGGGGTAAGGCTCAAGAGATGCCCAGCTGATTTGAATGCAGAGAGGAGCCAGGCCCTTCGTGGGATCTGCTAGATGAATTTTGATGGGGTATAGGGAGGCACGCCTATGTGTACATAGTACCCGTAAAAGTTACATTAGATGCTGTTAGAAAAAAACGTGAAATGCATTTGCAAAGTGTTTCTTTCTTGTGTTCTACTCCATATCTTCAAACTCATTGCTACAGATGGCAGATGCCTGCCTTATTTTTAGCTGTGTGAGGACAAAATAGAAAAATCCTAGTGACTCCCCATGGTTCGTCATCGTGGCTGATCTCCATTAAATTAAACATAGGGGTTGGCAGAGAAGCAAAACCAGCAGGAAAGCTGCTTCTGTTTGTTTAAAAAAAAGCTTGTCTAAAGTTCTAAAATAATACTATAAAAATATATTCACTACTACATACAGAGACCCCCTGGGAGGAGGAATACTTGCCCAAGTGTTTATCCCTTTTGGGATAAGGAAATGAAGCCTGAATCAGTAAAAACAACTTCCCTGCAAGTCAGTTGAAGAGGAGAGATTAAAAAGCAGAGTTCCTGGCTTGAAATCCTGTGCTTGTGCCATTAGACCATGTGTATGCATTGAGGATTTGGAAGAAAATGCAGATTTTTGATGGCTTGTTTGGCTGAACATTAAAAAGTGGGTTCTTAAGGCAAAAGTTGGTTCGTCCGCCCACCCTCCTCCCCCAGAGTTGTCTGTTTTGCTGTGTGTTTGTCCAGATAAGCTAGAAAAGAAAATTTCCATGCCCAAAGCCAAAATTGCCCTCCGTTTTCCAGTTACTGTGTGTGGCACTGCATAACAGAGGGCAGCGTCTTGGTAGTGCTGCACCGGTGGGCGGTGCTTGGTGAAGGACTTCGGTGCGAGATGTGCCTAAGTGTGTGCGTTGATGGATTGTATTAACAGACAGCCTTCGTGGCGTTGCCTGTGGTGTCCCCAAAACCTCATCCTTGCCGTTTGGTAATTCCCAGACTTTGAATAGCAACATCCCTTGTACTGCAGTGTTAGTTGGTCTCAAAGCTGGCCATGTATTACTCTGCCTCCCCATCAGTGACACACTAGAAGTGCCTAAATGCCTGGTAAGTCCGTTGACCTCCCAGTAGTTGGTTTGTTATGGAGAAAAAATACAGGGAATTGGTTTCTAAAGTGAATTTTTGTTTCTATCTGTGATAGGCGTGTGGAACTGGAGCTTAAACTTGTGGTGTTACATGCCCAAACCCTATTTTGGATCTGAAGCTTAAACTCTCTGGAGCTTTCAGATGACAATGCAAGTTGCCTTTGAGAACCATATGTCTAGCTTAGTAATTCCTGCCAGCTCTGTATGAGATGGGAATTGCTGTCCTTTTCCCCATACAATTGAGAAGCATGGGAACTGTAAGACCGAAATAGACCATGATCCAACTAGTCAGGACTGCATTTCCAGCTGGTGCTGGAAAATATCAACTTTGAAATTCTGCCTTGCTTTCATATAAGAAGCAAATGCTTTCTTTATTCCAAAATCCAGTATTGGGCTGTGATTATTGCTGTATACATCAATGGAGGCCAAAGAAAATATCTTGCCAACTGTGCGATACAGTTGGCTTGCTGAGAAGCGTATTATTTGCCACTTGTAGCTGATCAGCCCTGAGGACCATGGTGGTTTTTTTTTGTTGTTGTTGTTTGTTTTGAATATTATTTCACTTGTCTTCATTCATAAAATTATTGTAGTCTTTCATTAAAGTCTTAGTAAGCTGTTTGCTTTGACATCCTGCAGCACTTAATTGCACAGGGTAATTACATGGTTATGAGGTATTATTTTATTACTGCATGAATCGCAGCTTTGTTCTTGCACTCTTGTAGCCAGCGGTTCATTGAGAGCGCTTAGTGTGTGCATCTTCTTTCATCCAATTTGCAAGGACTTGAGTTCATCTGTATTCTGAATAGGACTCGTCTCCTGCATGCCTCTGGAAATCTCTTCCTCGCTCCCCCTGAAGTAAGGTATTTGAGGGGATTTCTAAGGAATGTAGGATTTGGGTTGGAAATCCCTGTCCGTTTTTAAAAATTGCCTTTTCAATCTCATGGATAATTCTCTTGGTCTAGACTACTAAGGACTTAAATCCATGTTCCATTCTTGAAGAATAGGTCCACAAAGTGATCTAAACTGAGCTTACTGCATGCACACTAACCTGGGTAGGCTTTTGCTGGAAAACTTTTCTTTCCCGCTCCCGTTTTTGTCAGTGGGTATTTGAAGTACTGTGACAGCTACAATCGGCAAGTGCTGCCTTCACCTTGTCTTTCTGTCTAGCTGTAGCCTGCGTCACTGAGGATGCCTGAAGCTAGTCACTACAGTATGTATGCAGGTTGTGAAATATTCCTTTTTCTTGCTGCTTCTACCCGTGGTTTTTGGCATGTGTGTGGAGGACTGATGGATGGATCCTCTTCATCCTTTCCAGCCAGAGCTCTGCTGTATCAAAAAAGCCCACGCTAACTTGGTTGCGCTGGTCGGTTTTGTTATTACAAGGGCGGTTCTTGGTTCTTAGTCACTGAGCAAAAATGAGCCTCACTCGTGCATCACCTGACGGCGCTGATTCACAGCCCTGCTCTCGGCCGGCCGGCTCGCTGCTTCCGGAGCCTGACCCTTGCCTCTGCTTTAGGGGCTTTCTGTATCTGTCCATCCCGAGTCTCCTTCTTAATCTGCTGCTCCTGTGAGCTGGCTGCAGCGTGAGGGCATGGAAAATGTGCTGACTTGGGAGACCTTGCTCCTAACCGGTTTGGCCTCCTTGCTCCGGGCCAGCTGGCAGGTGTGTGCCTCCCCAGCCAGCCCCGGTTGAAAGGTTCTGTTTGCGTAGCGCTGGGGGGCCTCTGCACAAGCCAAATATTTGGCTTTCCATCTGATAACTTATCGGTTATTTCCTCCTGAAATCGTCACGACGACCAAATGCTTTTTCATGCCTGAACCTGGTTAGCGCTTCCACAGAAGTTTTGCAGCATCTCGACTTCGGTGTGGCAGATGTGACGCCGCTGCCAAGGTGGCCTCGTGATTGAAGCGTGGGCTTGGGCATCACCGTTCCTAGGCTCAGTTCTTGATTTTTATTTATTTATTGACTGATTGATTGCAGTGTGTTGGGTGAATAGGTTGCCAGTTCTGTGTCTAAGTTTTCCATCTGTCAAGATGTTTTTATTTAAAAACTAAAATGAAATAAAATTGTCACACTAAGAGGATGGAAAAATGAGCCATAATAACTAGGACTCGTGGCAATTCCAAAGAAAATTGAATGTAATGTGAATTCACAAATAATTCGCGAAGGCATTAGGATTGTTGGACAAATGCAAGTTTGGGATTAGGTTAACCAGGCCCAGCTACTTGAAGAGGGGATCTCTGTAACCCAAGAGACCTTTTTTATATGTGTTGTTTCAGCTTTGGAGACTGACTGGAGAGGCAGGGGAAAACGAGGAGAAAGAGCTATTTGTCTGCTAACTAAAAGTCATGATTGTTATGGTATGTATTCAGTCCTAGTGGTTAGAGAATTCTGTCTTGGTTTCCTCCTCCCATCCTTTCAGAAATGGTTTCACCAGGGGCTAGCAACTGTCTTTGCAGCCTTGCGAACAAGCTTTTATAAATAAGCCACTGTCCGGGACACAGAGAGTTGTTGTCACCTGTGGGTGGCTTATGGACACTGGTAGCCTCCAAAGTTTCCAGTACTGGCCGTGCTGCACTGCAGCGGTGCAGGGACAAAGGCTTTCACACAGGCTCTGTTGAGCCAGGAGTCTAAATGGTCCTGTGCCTTTGCAGGCTAGAAGCGAGCCTCACGGCTCGTTCAGGCCGTCCTTTGGTTTCATTTTCAGGACAGGCGCCTCTGAAGAGGAACAACGCAGAAGTCGGCGCTGCCAGTGGCAGCAGCAGGCGCGCCGTAGGGCTGGCAGCATTGTCAGGCACCCATATTCAGGAGCACCCTGGAGATGTGCGGCACCGTTTGCCACAGTGAGGGAGCTCCAGCAGTGATGCTGAAAGCCTTCCTCATCCATAGCTGCAGGGACGATGGGGTGCTTCACCCCACGGTGTAACATGCTTCTTAGGCAGGGCACAGGCCGCTTGGATCAAGGTGGAGAGTTGCAATGAGAGACCTGTGGTCTTCTCAGGCTGCATCGCTTTGAGCAAGGGTGGCCACGTTTCCCTTTCTGCTCTTGAGAGCATCTGGTTGTAGGACTTCTGGAGCCAAGGAAAGCTTCTTGAGTGTTTTTTTTGAAGCTCTGACAGTTCTCAGGCCTTGGTACAGCAAGCTTCCCAAGAGGATTAGAGTCTGGGAGTTTTCTCCAATTAAAAAGCATTAACACCATCAAAATAACTGGCTACGTGTTGTAGTGTTTCCAGCAAAGAGATGGGGAGCGAGGCAGATTTTTCATTCTGATGAGTCACTGACTCTCTTCTGGTTTGTCCCTTGTAAGTACTGTTTAGACAGCTGCTGATGCAGGAATATGACCGAGTGATGGTCCCTGGGGAGCAGGGAGGGCTGCGTGCTCTTTCACCTCCGAACTGCTGGATAACTCATCTGCCTTGCTCTTCATTGGTATGGCTTGAAAGCAGCAGTACCTCTAGGACTCAAAGCTGTCCATACCCGTTTTCTTTCCACGTATGTGGACAGGCCCGCTGGCCTGTGCCAGATTTTCCCCCAAATCTTTCATGTGCATTTTTGTGATGCCCACTTCTGCCCTAGAGAGGAGATCTCGGGAGCAGGGCAGTTCCTGTTCTGGGGATGTTGAGGATGAAGGCACTACAAATACATGACATCATTTGAAGGGAAATTAAGGTGAACTGGGAAGAACACTGCGGAATCAAATCGATGGACTAAAGAGTCTTGACAGGAAAAGCTTTTATCTACCGTCACTCGCTTTCTGCGCCTGAAACTGTATATAAAGTGAGTGCTGATGGGTAGCTACGGGGTGGGGACCCTACAAGCAGAGAAAGGAGTCTGGTAGGACTGCTGTCTCTCTGTGTGGGTCTTTATGAGAACTTGTAATGACTTGGATGCACACAGGAATCTTATCTATTGGAGTAGAAGGTCTTGGAGGCTTTATTATGCGTAAATTTCACAGTATAATCATGCTTTAATTTAATAATTGAAAACTATAAAAACTTCTTTTCCCCGTGTCTTCCCTCCTTGAAAAGGAGGGCTGTGGATTGGTTCAAAGCCAAAAACGCAGGCTTGGAGGCAAACCGATCTGTAATCTTAACACTTTGTTTAACTTGGTCTAGGGAGCTTTGGTTTTGTGTGCCTAGTTTTACAAAACAAAAACAAAAAAGAAAGGTTTACTGGGCAGATTTCGCTCTAACAGACACCCTCCGAAATTGATCAGACTCTAGCAAAGTCAAGCTATTTAAAATGTGGCTTGAGTAACTGCGCTCATACATTAGCCCAGTCTATGTGTTAATGGATCAATGTGAAAGGAATTATTCAAGTGCATTTAACATACGGTGCATTGACATTAAGGAGGGCTCTTTCCTACAGGCATTCATTTTTGCTGGTAGAAACTAGCATTTTACTGGTTTGCAAAACCAGCGGGTGGGAGTATGATTCCTTGGTGTCCAAGTGTTTATGTTGTTAAGCATGTGAAGCATACTAATGGGGATAGTATGAATGAGAGCTGTTGAATTATTTACATGAATTGTTGAACGTGGCATAAAATACCTTCTGCTAACTCTGATACCTCTGGTTTGAACACCAACTTAGGGCTATTGCATCCGTTATCATAAATATCCTGTAGGTTGGATTAGATCAATTGTTTTAGCTTCCACAGTTCCTGTAATAGTTTAATTTGGCTTCACATGGCTTTGAAAGTTGCTCCTTTTATTTATTTATTTTTTTTCTCCTTAGCTACTTACATAAAGTATCTGGATGCCCTAAATGAGTTCTGCACTGTCTGTTGCTGCCCCTGCTCATCTTGTGCATGCAAGAGAATTTTCTTCTGTTTATATTTAATGCCTGAAATTAAAACTCTAGAACATCCTAGAAAAGGTTCTCTGTAAGCTTTAAATTATTGACTAGAAAGGTAAAGTAGTACTCAGTTCTCTGTTGTGTCTTCTTTGGAATTACAATGAGAGTTTCAAAGCCTGCCAAAATACATTATCTCCCTTCAAACCCAAACTGTCCAGTGTTTACTCTCTCCTTTCATGCAATTTCACAATGCCATTTTTTTTTCCTCCAGAATCTCTGTTCTACCTTTTTTTTTCTTTTTTTTGCAAGTGACCTTCATGTGGGTACATGCAAAGCATTCATATTTAGTAACACCTTATCTGTTTTTTGTTGAAACTTTGAGAATTGGCTGTTGGAGTAGAGATGAAGCTTGGGAAACTTGAAAACAAAAGAAAATTCTTTGGGGGAGGTGGGATTTGTTTGTTTGATTGGGTTTTTTTGTGCTTTTTTTTCCTTTTGGAATAGTTCTCCTGCACACGGTGTTCATGGTGACAGTGTTATGACTCATTCAGCAAACTTCCTGGCATTTCTGCCAGCCATGATTTCTCAAGATTTTAAAGGAGGTGATCACTGAATTTTAAGCAGATGTTAGATCCCACCTGTAAATTTCAAAGCTGGATCCAGAGTGTCCAAGAAGGTGGGAGTGGATCCTGGGTTGCGTATGGCTGTGATGTTTTGCCAAAAGGGCACCTGAGTAGTCTTCAGAAATGCAGACACAATGACGTCCTTGTCATGAGGTGCCCTCTCTGTCTTGATTCTGTGTCCAGCATGCTCACTAGGAATGGCTTCCAGGATTTGTGCTCAAATTTAACCTGTCACTCCCTTATACAAGTCCGCTAGCCATCAGAAACTTACGTGACTGCCGAAATCCTTGTAGTGCCATGTGTGAGATCAATGAAATAAATACAAATTCAATGGGAATTGGTAAAGTCTTTGACAGACAATCCATCCTACTGATATTCTGAGTTGCCCAGTCTGTCTCATACAGTTCATTTTAAAGAACTGATGGATTTAAATGTGTCATTTAAAATAAACAAATATTTACAAGCTTACTTTCTAATTAGAAAAAAACAAGGCTGGGATATGTGGTTGCCTATCCATGCATTCTAAGTGCACACATACATGTGAGTTTTGCTGCACTACTGTTAGCTAGAACTGCTTTTAAATGGCCCTCCTACTATCATGTCAGTCAGGCTTTCTTAACACAAAAGGGAACTGAACCATGCAGTTAAATGCTTTGCTTCATGGAGACCTATTAAGGCTGGCTGTTTTGCGCTCCAGCAGAGGGGGGTCCAAATTGCCTACTAGCACTACACCCTATCAAGTGATACGTTGGATGGTCAGAAAGACCTGCAAAGCTCCAGCAGCTACTTAGAGCAGAGCAGAGAGAGGGTTCTTCCCATACTTGCTGCTGTGCCATCTCCAGCCCTGGAGATGCTCGGTAGAGCTTTGCAGCCAACAGGAACTGCTACAGGTCATTGGTGGTTGATTTAAGCAGACGCTGTTTAAAGACATGGCGTCAATGGAGCCTGTTCTGTGCGTGCAGGCCGGCACTGATCTGGTGCTGTTGAAATGATACAGTGTTTTGGAGTGGTGATGGGTGTCCCAGCTTTACGACAAGGTCCTGCCTGTGTGTGTGGCTTCCTTTTGTGTGAACTCATTTGGCTGGGGTGTGAACCATGTCACCAGTAGTTTGCAGCTTAAGTGATGTTTCTGCTTCCTTTGCAGACCTGGGAAGGCATCAGGATTGTCTGGGTCACAGGGCACAGCCTGCTGGAGGCACTGGAAGCGGACTGGTTCCTGGTCATGCCCGGTGGAAGGAGGGGACCCAGCCGGCAGCAGCTAAGCCGTTCAGCTTTGCCTTCTCTCCAGACTCTGGTTGGTGGGAGCTGTGGAAACGGTACTGGTTTGAGAAACAGGTGAGGACAAAGGTAGGATTGTCGAGACACCTGTGGCTAGGATGTTAAAAGCTAGGACTATCCACTCTGAACTCTGCTCAATGGTTAAAATCTGCCCCATGGGGAAGCTCGTGGAAGTGGGGCTGCGGTCGCACGGTACTCGTTTTGTCTTTCCCTGCAGCAGTTTGCAGAGCAGCGAATCCTAGCAGATTATGAGTCTTTGTCTCTATTACTCGGTTGTCTGCAATACCACAGGAAATTACTGCGACATGTCAGAGCTCAGCCGTGAGTCCTCCTCTGCACGATAGAAAGAAAGGGCAAGAGGATGTCTATATTCTGTTTTAAGCACTGTTGGATCCACATGAAACGGTTGACAAAACTAATCTCCATGTTCTGGGGAAGTTGGGGCTTGAAAAAGGAACACACGGAGACATTTATAGCTCTGCATTTAGCATAGGGCTAAAAGGCCCAGTGTTATTTCCTCCCCTACAGAAGTCAGCAGGCTAGAGAAACCACTTGCTACATGTTGAGGCCCCAATCTATGTGAGACAGGGTCATCCTTACAGAGTAGAGAGATCGAAGCCATTTAGCTTTGGCATTTAGGACTTCTCAGGCATCAGTAGGTGGATGGATGGCAGTCTTAGATATTTGAGGAAGAGGTGACTGTTGAGACCATGGTGTCAGTGCTGCAAGGTCCTAGGGGAGTGTTGCTTATCTCAGTTTCAGTCAGACAGCATAGTTTACATTTGAATTTTCTCCACTAGTGTAGTGTGCAAGAGCTCTTAATTGTCCTAGCCTCCTTTGAGGGATAGGTTAGAAGTGTGAAGGCACTTGAGAGGTCAGCCTCGAGGAAGTGGCTGAACTCCTCCATTCTGTTTTTAGTTACCTCTCTTTAAGAGAGGAGCTGTGCCCAGAAAGATGACGGGCACTTTGCAGTACTGGAGAAAGAGGCCATGTGCTTCTGTCCTGGGGTGAACTGGGTGCTACTACAGCGTCTCAGTGGTGAGTGGAAGGAGCCAACATTCAGTGCTCAGTTAGGCACAGAGTCCTTCATGGTTTTGCTTGAAGTTTTCTTCCTCATTGTACCTCTGGTCTTCCCTCTGCAACTCGCCTGAAATACAGCTGGGCACGTCACAGCACCTCTGGTAGACCAATCTATCAGTTGTATGCAGAAAACACTGGATAAGGGTTTTGTTTGTGTTAAGAGGAAGACAAAGCTCACCACCAGTCTTGTGCCAGTAGTATGAATGCAAGACTGATACCGTCTGTACTCCAGCAATGCCCAGTCCCAAAATCACAACCCTAAGCACTCCCTGTCCTGGAAAACAGTACAGACAATGTAGAATGTTTACTGAATGAGTGGTGTCTGTCTGCTTTAGGAATGGTAGTGCCATCAGCCTCTCCGCACCTCCGATCACAGCGCTGATTACTCCAGAGCCTGTACGTCACTGCCGGATCCCTGAACTACCTTTAGACGGGAGCCTGCTCTTTGAATTCCTGTTCTTCATCTACCTGCTGGTAGCACTCTTCATTCAGTACATCAACATCTACAAGACTGTCTGGTGGTACCCGTACAATCACCCTGCTTCCTGCACCTCACTGGTGAGTTCCCCAGAAAATGCCATCACTTGTGCTTTGTCATTACGCAGCTTCTTTTCATGCTTCTTCAGCTCAAGAGTCACCAAGCCTTTGATAGAAGGGGCTGAAGGGAACTTTGCATATGCCCCGATCAACCAGGCCCATGTCATCCCTCATTTTATAGGGGAAAAAATAGGTAGAAGATGAGAGAAAGAGAGAGAGAGGTGTCAGCAGGGCTTCTTCGGTGGAAATTTCTTGCAGACAGTTGCATGACCAAGCTAGCTGCTAGGTTTTGAAATGGAGTTGAACCTACAGAAGCCTACTTGCTGCTGTGGGTGCCTCCTCCCAGAGGAAACAACAGAGCTTAAGAGAAATGATAATGGAAGTTTGCATTAGTATCTCCCAACAGGTCAGCAGCAGAGGAGTTGGGGAGGGGGTCAGATCCTCACCTTATGTAGGCCATCCAGACTCCTTAGCTGCAGTCTTCCTGGCCCAATAAGCTGTGCAACCTGGCAGTGACCTGTACCTGAGTCAGCAAACCTTGTCTATATGAAGATAGCTTCTGAAACCTATATGATGTCCTTGAAGCATGAGGCAGTTCCTTAGGTAACTATACCAACAGGTGGTGCTAGTGTTCTAGTTATCCAGCTATTAGCTTCAAATGCAGCTACGCAATGCTGGACACAGCTTTCTTTGAAGAAAAAGCTTTCTGTTTTAGACTCCCTACCTGAAAACATACCATTGACTTATGTTTGTTCCTAGAAGTTGAGCGTTCTCATATATCCAAAATGTCCTTCAGGTTCCAGACAGCAGTATTCACTCTACTGACCGTTCTAGCCAGAACACACAGCTTCATTGAAAAAAATTTAAGGGTTCCAGGAGCTGTATCGAACTTCATGCAGCCAGAACCAACGTTAACTTCCAGTACAGATCTATGGCCTATGAAGACAGCATTTCCCCCATCAACTTGATCATTAGGGAGCACTGATGGTCACTACAGCCCATTTCTGAGACCAAAGGCTAAAGTGAGCTGGCATGCAGGACTCCAGACTCAGGTTTGGCTGCCTTGTTGTGGTGGTTGGTGCCTTTTCCCTCAAGAACCTGGAGACTGTTCTCCACAGTGGGATCCTGGTCCTAGAGTGCTCTTTGACCGCAGAAATACCTGCCTTGAAGGGTGGCTTTTTTTTTTCCCCAGTTATTTTTTTTTTAGTAGAAATTCCTCCATGGGAAGTGACCTACAACATGTGGGGAAGACCTTAATTGTGGAGATGTTTCTGTGTTACTCAGTTTTCTCCCTTCTCTCTCACCCCTAATAGAGAGATTTGGGGAAATGCCCATGTGTGATCCTAGTGCTCTCAGCAGCCAGCTTTCCAGTCTCACCCCAGCTGGGTGGTTTTGGGGTCTGTTCCCCTGGTGAAGACCTTTTTTCTTTCCTCCTTCAGAATTTCCACCTCATTGACTACCACCTGGCGGCGTTCATCACAGTGATGCTGGCGCGGAGGCTGGTGTGGGCCCTCATCTCTGAGGTAACCTTTCAGTGTTCCCTCTCCTGCCCATAGGACTGATTGCAGAGTATCACCATCTACAGTCCCAGAAAGTTCTGAGAGTTGGGTAGCTGAAGCGTTTCTTCCTCCAGAACAAGTCTGGGTGTGAAATACTAAGATTTTGGGGGACTGGGGTCTTTTTTCGGCCCATTCATGTCCTGCAGTAGTGGGTAGCTCTGCTGTCTTTGCAGCTAGAAGATGAAATGATCCCACTTGCTTCTCTATCCCTGCAGGCACGATACTGTGGCTTACTGTCTGATGCCAGAGAAGCAGCTGAGAGAATTGCAAGTTAGGTAGTAGAAAGGCAAATAGGGAGGATAGCCAAGACGAGAAGAGAGAACAGGAGATTAGAGGGGAAATGTCAGAAGGAGGATATCTGCGTACGCTAAAATGAAATAGGAATAGCTGGTAGAACTGCTTTTCCTTGTCCTGGTCACTCAATAACTGATGCTGTGGTTGTGTGAGCTTAGATTTTGAGACGCTTTCTATCTTTGTGGGAGCAGAACCACACCAAGTATGTGTTTGGGAAAAGTTCTTTGGAGGAAAATGGAAGCTCTCTCCACTGAAACAGTTAATACTACTCCAGATTAAGCAACGAGTTTTAAGAACAAAAACTCCTAACAGTTAAGTGCTGTTGAACAGGTGAATAGAGAAGATGGATTCCCAGTTCTTTCATCTCTGATTCCTGCCATTTTCATTTTTGTTACCATCCTCCATAAAACCTCCCACAGACTGAAACTTCTGCTTTGAAACCTTCCATGCAGGTTCTTGCACATCCCATCTATTGGCTATAATCACTAAGAATCTTTCCATAGTTCAGTTTGCCTTCTCCCCTTTGAAGACTGGACCAAGCTTCTTTGCTGTCCTTTAGAAGGTGGTACCTCCTCACTAGACTGTAGCCCGTACACGCAGTAGAGGAGAATGGTGGAAATCCTGGTTTGGGGATTGCCAAAGTGCACCATCTTCTCTTCCCTCAGCTGAGAATTGTGATAACCAGTTCTTTAGGAAAATGAATGCCGAGATCTGATCTTTGTAAAGGAAATAGCAGGAGGAAGTGTGTTGCAGGCTATCTTGGAATATCATCAGAGCATTAAAGAACCTGAGTAAAAATATCTCTTACTTTACAGTTCTGATTTTTAAAGGGCCCTATTTTAATCATGCCCTAGAACTTGTGCTTTTTTTTGGATCTTGTGGATTCTCCCAAACATGACATCAAGCCATTTCACCTTTATAAGAGAGTCAGTCTTCCTCTTCTTGGAGGAAGAGGGCAGTCATCCCTCTTCCAGTGCCTCGTGGCGCTTTCTTCCTGCTCCTCCTCCACAGGCACCCTGTGTGCTCACATCCTAGCACTCGTGCCACATGGCTGCTGAACGTTTCTTCTCTATTTGCAGGCCTCTCAGGTGGGCGCGATGTCAGTGATTCACTACATGGTGCGCTTGGTGCTGCTCACCCTCTGTGGATGGGTGCTCTGCTGGACTCTGGTCAACCTCTTCCGCAGCCATTCTGTTCTCAATCTTCTCTTCTTGGGCTACCCGTGAGTAACAATACCTCGTACCTGTAGGGCAGGGGGGAGCATAGCTGCTTAGGGGTGGCATGAGCTGCTGTGGGAACCCGAGCTGTTGGCTATAATCTATCCCCAAGACACAGGCAGACAAAAAAAAAAAAAGCCACCTCATCTTACGAATAAAGGGGAAGTGGGAATGGCTAGGGGAGGTGGTGCCGACCCTATGAAGCAAATTGCCTGCAGTGTGCTATTTGCTATTTCCACTGGGATGACAAGTTCCACAGATAGGATTTAAAGAAACATCTCTGCAGTTTTCAAGGCTGCAGCATTGAGCCTCTTAGGGGAAGAAGAGTTGGCCACTGTCTTCTGGAGTGAGGGTTCCTATGTGGTGTCCCTCTCATAAGGGCCAACATTTGTAGAGAAGGTGGACGCTGCTTCATGTTGGGTTGGCTGTCATTTCATCCCGTCTTTCATCCTTTTCTCCCTGCAGGTTTGGCGTCTACGTTCCTCTGTGCTGCTTCCACCAGGACAGCAGAGCACAGCCCCTACCTGCGGACTGTGGTTACTTGGTACAGGATCAGATGGTGGATGATGGGGCTTCAGCTGTCAGCAGCCTGGTCAAACCCAAAGATTTCCTCTCGCTTCTGTGGGAATCCTTGAGAGAACAGTTCAATAATCCTACATCTATCCCTACCCACAGCTGCCCCCTTTCCCCAGATCTCATCCGCAATGAGGTGGAGTGCCTAAAAGCAGACTTCAACCGCAGGATCAAGGAAGTTCTCTTCAACTCTCTCTTCAGTGCCTACTATGTGGCCTTCCTGCCACTGTGTTTTGTCAAGGTAGCTCTTGTATAGTTTTCTCTGTGCCCCTGCCCGCCGCCTCCTTCTGAATGTTGCGTGAATTGCTGCCAGGCCAGATTCCTGGTTAATTCCCCTTTTCTCTGTCTCCCCTTTGGCAGCCCGGATAGCGGAGCATGGCTGCATCCGGAGTGCACTAGTACTGCTCCTGGTTGGCGGATAGGTATTGCCATAAATGTGATGCACCTCTAGTCCCATCACCCCACTTACTAACTCCCCTTCTCCCACCCCCTGTCCTAGGCAGATGAATAGCTGTGTTCTTCCTAGAAAAGGGCACTTGTTGTTACTTGTCTCAGATCCAACGTCCTGGGTTTCGAGTGCTTGGATCAGAGGCTTTGGTGTTTAGCCTGTTAGAAAACAGCCAACTAGGATGTCTGGGAACCTAAATCCAAGAACCCCCTTGTCGATGTGGGGGTTGTATTTTTTGTCTTCTTCTAATGCAGACGAGCTCTAGTTGGTGTAATGAAACGGGTAGGGCTCCACAGTCCACGTAGCAGTCCTGGTGCTCCTGAGGCAGCTCTGTGGAAAGCAAACCCTCCTGTTACCTGCTGCTGGAGGAGGAGAGGCACCAAGCTGCAGCATCATACCCCCGCCCTTTCTCCTTCAGGTCAAGGAGAAGGGAGCCTTGAGCATTTCCTAAGCTGTAACCCTCTGAAATCACTGGTCCAAAAGCGCATGCCTGTAATGTGTGGTGTGGGTCTGCTGGATGCACACGCAGTATGTCCCTTGTCATTCCCTCCTCCGCTTAGTGACAGCAGTGCCAAGTTCTTGTCTGGTCTCTTTGCAGAGCACCCAGTACTACGACATGCGATGGTCTTGTGAGCACCTCATCATGGTGTGGATCAATGCCTTCGTCATGCTCACCACTCAGCTGCTGCCTCCCAAGTATTGCGACCTGCTCCACAGATCAGCTGCCCACCTCGGCAAGTGGCAGAAACTAGAACATGGTTCCTACAGCAACGCTCCACAGCATATGTAAGTGTGGGGATGGGAAGGGGTTGGCGTGCCCAGCAAGGGGCTAAGACATTCCAGTAGATACAACACTGCTGATATTTCCTTATCTGTTTAGCAAGCTTTTCCACTCCCCATAGTGCCATGGATCGCAGACAACTCTGCTGGTCTTTCTGTTCTCAAGAAACAAATGTCTGCTCTAGAAAGCTGTCCAAGCTCCTCTGGTCAAGTGCTGGTTCATTCCCAGAAACAAATGCTCTAATAATTCCTCTGGGCCACTGGAGCAGTAGCTTGCACAGAGGCAGGGGTGGCCCCCTCCAAAGTGGTAGGCCAGGTTCTTGCATGGGGAGCCATTTATTTACTGTTCAGTCTGAGTCCTGGTGAGCTTCTGATATCCTCACCTCTGTGTTGTTCCGATGGAAGCTGAGACACATCCCCGTAGCAGAAGCTTTGGCATTTTTCAGGATGCTAGCCCTCCCTGTGAACCTCTGTTCAGTGAGTTGAGTGTGTCCTCCTCCTTGCTGTCCCTCCGATGCTAACACTCTGGCATTCTTTCCCTGCAGCTGGTCAGAAAACACAATATGGCCACAAGGAGTACTGGTGCGACGTAGCCGATGCCTGTATAAAGCAGTTGGGCCTTACAATGTAGCAGTGCCTTCAGACGTGTCCCATGCCCGCTTTTATGCAAGTATCTCTTCTCTTGGCATGTCGTGGTGGTGGGAGGAGAGGCTTAAACCTAGCTGCAGCAGAACAAGGTTTGAGGCCGGGCAGCAGTCTGTTGTTGCTAAACAAAGTGCCTGTTCTCAGCAGAAGAGTTTTCCCATTGCAGTATCAGAAGGGAAGTAATGGCTGTCTCATCAGTGCTTTTCTCATCGTGGTGATACAGCACTCTCATCAGGCATTAGCATATTCTTAAGAGGTTGTAGTTAACAGAACATCTTCTAGGGAAATGGGAAAGCATGTCGGCTGGTTATTTCACCAGTCCTCCCCTTCTCAAGGAAAATGACGCTTCTACATGCCTCATGTCTTACGCTGCTTTCCCTAAGTAGCAGCTAGTGGTGGTTGGAGTACAAACATTCCTTCTGTCTAGCTCAGTGGCACCAGACACTATTATGCACGCACCCCTCCCCACTAACATTGCAAAAAGTTACAGAAACTTGTGCTTTTTACCTGTTTCCCTGCAGTTCCTTTTTCACCGTCCATTACGGCTGCTCAACCTGCTGATTCTCATCGAAGGCAGCGTGGTCTGCTACCAGCTCTACTCACTGCTGCGCTCAGAGAAGTGGAACCATACCCTCTCCATGGCCCTCATCCTTTTCTGCAATTATTATGTCTTATTTAAGCTCCTCCGGGACCGGATAGTATTAGGCAGGGCATATTCCTATCCACTTAACAACTATGGACTGAAGGCACACTAGGCCTGCCAAACGTGTACCCCTTCCCGTGCCACTGGGCAGGGAGGGAACCTCAGAAAAAAATATTTTCGTACAGTTCTATTTTTTTCTTGCGGCGTTTATAAATATTTAAAATATTTTATATTTTGTATACTGTTGTTTTTGTGGGGTGGGAAGGGAACTGGTGGCAATTAAATGTCGCTTTATAAACAAGGTGTTATTTTATATATATATAAAAAAAATCAGTGTGTATATACCGTATATCTATACCCATACATATATCTATGTGAAGCAACAGGATTGTTTGTGTGTGTGGTCACTGTGTCTGCTTTGCTCACACGATTGCCTTGCTATTGCACACTGTGGGGATGGAACACTGCCATTAATTAGGAACTGGTCTTCTCTAAGACTTCAATAAGTGAATAGCTAGGGGAAAAAGGAAATGGAGGGGCCTTTCACCAGTATGAACAGTTTACCTAGAAACCTCGCTCCCAGGGAAGATTTGCACTAGTTAAACCAATTTAGAGAAAGGGAAGAAGCAACGTGCTGAAAAACAGACAAAATTATGGACAGTCAGCAAAAGCTTTCACTTCCCTTTTCTTCCCAGAACTAGCAGGATACATGTTTTTTGTTGTTTGTTTAAGATAAACCCTTTGCTTTAACTTTTATCCCTCTACCTAGCAACTTAAGCTTCCTCATTCCTCCCAGAAAATGAACTAAATCTTGGAATTTTAATTTTAAGGTAGTATATCATTTAGAAAGGGATTTGAAATAGCTTAATTTAGCAGGATTGTAATTGATCATTTTTTACCACCATCTGCTTGCCCTTGAGTAACTGCACTAAATTAGGGAAGATTGAGCCATTTCCTTCAGTGTTCTTGGAATAAATTTCTTCTTGTCAGACACTTATCAAATCCCCTATTGCCACACAATGCATTTCAGCAGTGTTTCACTCTCAGGTATTTTGAGCATTTTTAATAAGTTATTAATAGAGGAAATATTTTTCTTTTAAACACTGTTCTTCATAAAGTTGAACTACAGTAGACTCTAATAACATTTGTAGTAGTATCACAAAGGAGTTGAAAATGAAATTATCAACCATATCATTAATTTAACTGTGGATGCTGCTAACAGCTGATCTTGCTGCTTTGACTCAAGTACTTAAGGTTATGCAACATTCCTCCATTCAGGTGTTATCTGACTGGAACCTTTATCCATTAGTAAAGTGCTAGCTCTGTTTAAAGAGTGGATATATATATATTAATTAAAAAACAACTGTACTGAGGTTGGGAGAAATTGCAACTACTTTCTGGTTCCTTCTTTCCTTCCAAGCTAAGACTATACTGCTTTTCTGTTCCTGCCTGTAAGAGCTTCTCCCAGAACCTGATTGCAAGCATAGGCGTTTTTCTTCTCTGAGACTTGATGAGGTTGACAACAGGAGATGCCGCTGAGCATTAACCCTAAGGTATTCCAAAATTAACCTAAATGTTTAGCTTTAGTTACTCATAGGTTTTCTTTGATGTGGCCACGGTGGTGCAAGCAGGACACAGGTACTTGGGACTTTCAGTGAAACAGTACTGTGGCTTTTGGGACAAATCTTGGATAAGCAGAGCCTTCTCTAGCTTTTCCTGCTGTGATGTCATATATTCTCATCTTTTTTCTATCTCATTTCTGGAAGTACAGTTTGGGATAAGATGGGTTGGTTTCTTACCTAGAGCAGGCTCCGTGCTGCATGTGGCTTTGTGCAACACCTTTCCTGTGCCCAGAGTACTGAATAGTGATCTACTCTCACAGTAGCTCAGTAGCACCTCTGCTTTTAGTACCACTTACATTTCACCCTCTCAGCTCCTCTCTCAGATAGCTGTTTCATAGCATTCCTGGGTAGCTTTTTCCAGTGGGACACCTGTATGGTAGTAGGCTTACGCTTAAGTAACCAGTGGGAGAGAAGAGGCTCTCCAAGTCTTAGCTTGGGGAATAGATATGTTTGTCAACAGTGCAAGAGGATGGCAGAATCCTGAACCAGGGCTTCAGGGCAGACATAATGAGTTTTCATGCTCTGCTTTTTCCTCCCTTTGCACTTAAGGTTGAAGGTAGGTGGGATTGCTCATGCAGTGAGCATACTCTGCAGAACAGACTGACCTTACACTGTTCACAGTGCCGCCTTTTCTGCTCTAAGGGGCTAGCTTAAATAAGGGGCTTAACCCACTCTTCCTAACTGCAGGTGTGTTAAGATCTTCCTCAGTCCAAAGGAGCTTAGCATTATGTCTTAAGAGAAGCTGCCTCTCCTTCTTAAAACAGCGCTTTTGTTATATCCTGGAGCAGGAGGCATTCTGTGAGGCCTAGAGGTTGTGGCTTTCCACACATAGCACTATCACCTGCTCACATGCACTCCTGTAGCTGCAGCTGTCTTCCATCTTTACGTAGGATCCTGACATGAAAAGAAGTTGCAGAAGATATTTGTAACTTCCCCTGTTGGCAAAAACACAGTGAGGAACTAGCGAGCACAGTTTGTCTCCCCGGTCTAGACCATCCAATGCTGAACAGGGAGCAGAACTGATGTCTACTCAGCATCAGTGCCTGCTCCAATCAGTGTTTCTCCCCATTCCTCAGATGAGCCTGCCACTAAACCTCATTCAGATGAACACTGAAAACAAGTCCACTCTAGTACTTGGCCAGGTCAAACTACAGGGGCAGGAAGGGGTGTGGGGGGGTAAAGACTTATTCCCCATCTCGGTCACCCCATCATGCGAGGATGTCATAATAAATGGATGGTTTCTTGGTCTGGTTACGAAACTGCTCTAGCTTCAGGCCAATCCTCAGAAGAACAGCTTCATCCCACCATTTTCCCATGACCTGGAAGAAGAGAGAGACAGAAAGAAGAGTAGCATCATCACACACAGTGATTGAAGGCCCAGGAAAACATGGCTAAAATTATTTCCCAACAGCACCAAAAGGACACATTTCTCACTTTTACCCCAGCAAATATGGCATCACTGTATCTGGGAAAAAGGCAGCCCAGTGACTTAATTAAGATGTATGGAACTTCCATTTACACAAGACACGTTTTAAAAGGGAGAAGAGCAAGAAAGTATTTAAATTACAGAACTGAGAGGAAAAGAGAGGAAAGTAGTGATAAATAATGGGTATGGATACAAGTGGACAGGGAAAAAGAGAACTCTGTGTCCAGAACCCCGAAGAGTCCATCTGGCATTCAGAAGTGAGTTACACTCTGAGGTGAGTGAGTTAACTCTTCCTCACCCAGAGGTTAAAAATTCCTTCCTAGTACCTGGCAACTCCTCAGTTGTGCTGTGTGGAACAGGATGAACCTGGTCGTAGTGGTTCAGGACAGAGCCACCTGGAGATTTTGTGTCACAGCATTCAGAAAGAGCCAATGCTTACCTGGAGGCTGATAGGAAGTCCAGCAGTAGAATAACCAACGGGGACCACAAGGCCTGGAATCCCAGTCAAGTTAGCAAGCTGCATGAACCTGGGAGAGAAGCTGTCATCAACATTCCTGCCTTGGGACAGCAGCAAAGTTGCCCTTTGCGGGGGGAGTGAGGATTGATCTGTCCTGCTCTACAGCCTGACCTCCGCAAGCTAGTGCGCCCAGTCTCCAGCTGTTCAAAAATTTCCGTTTTCATAGTGCAAACAGTAACTCTTCTTACCTCATGGACTGAACTATGAATGAAGTGTCATTGCTGCCAGTCAAGAGGTCAGATTCGTGGATTCTCGGGGCAGTGGAAGCAACAGCTGAGGAGGAATCACAGAATGGTTGAGGTTGGAAGGGATCTCTGGAGGGCCTCTTGTCCAACTCCAGCTCAGCTAGAGCAAGCTGCCCAGGATCACATCTGAGGATGGAGATTCCACAGCCTTTCTAGGCAGCCTGATCCAGTGCTCAAAGAGCAAAGGAAGAGTCAGGCTGTGGGCAATCTCCAAGGAATAGCTCAGTTCCTTAAAGCCATGTTTGATCTATATTAGTAATGCAAACTCCTTCCCCCAGAACACAATCAAATCATTGGGATTTATGAACTGAGCAGTCAGTTTTCTATTTCTTCATAAATAAATAGATGTCTATTCCCTCCTGTGCAACTCTGACTGGTTCTGCACCTCATTTTCAACTACCAAAAGAGAGTTTTCTGACTGCCTTGGATACAGGCAGCAAGTATAGAAAGGCACTGCAGTCATTCCAACCAGGCCCCATGTTCTTCTGGAGGCCTGAGGCAGAGTTAAGTCTCTGCACAAAAGTCACGCTCTTAAAACTGGGGAGGAAGAGTTAATGGAGCGACTGTTCTCAAAATGTACCACAACGGTCAGGGAGCAGCTCTTTGGTCAAGGCTGCCAATACCTGGTGTAACGATGCAGTTCACAGTGGTGAAGATCTCTCGCAAAAACCTCATGCTGCGAGTTCTCTGTCGATTTGCCTGCAAACAGAGAGACTACTGTCTGACCAGGACCTCTTGGTTCATGAGGCTGAAGTTTGATGATGACTGCCTCTGCCCATCAGAGCCCACGCCTTTGCAAAAGAGAACATCCTTCCTGCATTTTGGAATCAACATGCAGTATGCCAATCCAAGTGCCCCATCACTTTGCATGTTTTCACTGCAGAGGAGTACAGTTGGCTGGTATCTTTCCACTTGTATGGGGAGGTTAAGAAAACTATCTACCCCGCCTTTGCAATTTCACTAGGTGCCTCCCCTTCAGTCTGCACCACAGTATGTTCCTCACCGTAATATAATCCAGAGCTGTAAACTGGGAAGCCAAGGCTAGGGTAGCCCGCGTCTCCAAATTCTGAAAGAGAAGACATCAGTCATTGGCTCTCCTTGCAACAGGCTTGCTAATCACATTTTCTTGCCTTAGGCAAGTACAAAGAAAGATAGAACCTTCCAGACTCCCTCTTTTCTCCCCACCTTTCCCACCCTAATCAGCCTGCCATCAAGCTTAAGCGTCTTCCTAGGAACTGCAGTTCAGATCTCTGCATGCTTTAATAGTCTTCCATGGTGACAGGAAGAGTTTTACTGTGGGCATAACAGTTTGAGGGGCCTCACACGTGTTTAGTCAACAACAGCAAGAAACTGAGTGTGATAGCCCAGGAGTTTTCTTCCAGGTCTACTCTCCTGTATCAGCATCTAACAGGTGGATTGTCGTAGAAAAAGCAGGAGAGCCCCATGTTTCTCACTGCCATAAGACCCTTGTTCTGCATCAGCCATGATAACTACTGCCATTGATCCAAGCTGCTGCTACTTACCATTTCCTGGAAATGTTTGTTGAAGTCAGGTTGCAGCATGTCCCTCATCTCACTCAGAATGCAGATCACATGTGCTATTTTCACTTCCTCCATCTCTGGAAGAGACACTTCAACCACGCTGGCTCCCAAACTCTGCAGGTACTCCACAGCTGAGTACAGAACAGGTGAAGCACAAACAACATTCTTTAGACTTCACAGAAGGGACGAGAATCTGCTCCCCCTTGAGAAGTCAGAGACCCCACTGGCCATTACAAGGCAAGCATCTTCAGTGCATCATGCTGCACGCAGATTGCTGTGGCTGGTTCTCACAGGTAAGTCTTAGCCCTAATTAGATCTCGGTGCTCCAAGGGGGCAGAGGTAGAGGTTTGTAGATAGGTTCCTAACTTACCAACTACATTTTTGGCAAGTTCCTCTCCTCCCTTTAGCCTGCAATTAACCCAGACAGTAAAGAGGGACTGATAACACTTCTGTGAACTATCTCAGCTCCAATGCACAGGAGGCTAGCTATTATGACAGACATTGTCATCTGTTTCCCCCACATCACCAAGTTCGATTTTGCTCAGTCTGCAATCTAACAAAGCCACCCTAAAGGCACCATTTGGCTGATTTCAAGGAAATACTAGAGGACTGGATACATCATAAAATCCTAGCCCTGTCTTTCCCACTGAATATAACTTTGTGAAACAAGTCCCTCCCTTAAAAGTCTTTTACCATGAAAGTTTGCAGAGTAACTATTACTGAGCAGAGGATCTGCCTTTATACAGAGACAGAGGCTTAGCACATTGAACTGCATTCTTCCATTGTAACCTGACAAGCCTACAACTGTTGAGCTTTTCAACCCTCAGCAGTCAGGGGGGCTTCCCTAATACAAAGCTACCACTGTCTGTACAGTCAGACCTCTTAAAACATCTGCCTTTAAAAACTTCAGGACAGATCTCTTTAATGCCTCCACAGAGGGAACACACAACTTTATGCAGATTAAGAGACTTTTGCTCTTTACCTTTCTCACAGATGGTCAGGACTTCTGCATCACATGCCTAGAAAACAAGAGGAAAGAACTGAGCAGACTTGAGTAACCTCTCTCTTCTCGTTGGTGAGCACTCACAGGCATTTGGTCCTCGTGGAGCTTTCCCTGCTCCTGTCTCTAATGGTAAGGAAACACAGCCATCCAGAACTGCCTTAGGCTACCTGCTCCAAGAGGACAGCTTGCAAGGCGTACCCCTAAGGAAAAGGAAAGGTCTTCTTTTCTAGAGGAGAAGATGTTCCTCCTCCACACTGGGGCAAAGCCATCCTTGTTTTCCTCTAGGGAAGAAATCTTGGGCACATTCATGGAGCTGCATTATGATTGCCAAGTGGCATTAGCTTGCAAGCCCAGTTTCTACATTGGGATGACAAAATACTACTCAACAGCTACACCACTGTCACCAAATGGATATGGTAATTTTCCTCATTTGTTTTTAAACTAATTCCCTTTTGGAAACAATTCAGAAGCATCACTTTCAATAGAAACAGGAGCATGAGGAAGCATATGGCCATGAACTATACAGTCATTACCTTTCCTCATACCTCCAACAGACTTTTATTCGAAAGGTTGCCTTAGGAAAAAGTTATCCCAGAGGGTGTTTTCACCTAAGCCATATTCCCCTCCAATTATAGGGCTAAATACAAGAAGTTCACATGAGGAAAGGTAAGAGAACATTGAATGCACTGAATTCCTTCAAAATTTCATTTTGCAAAGCATCAGGAAGAAAGAGACAGAATAGGTACCTTAAAAAATGTCCAGTCCACTCCCAGTTTTAAGCCTTTCAGGTCAGGAGCACACATATCTGACAGGGTTGCTTTGGGTTGCTTTAGTCCTACAGGGAGCAAGCAAGAGTTCCTCCTTTTATCTAGGATGCCTGCAGGAAGGCAGAGCACCTGGGTTCAGGGAGGAGAATGCTCACCTACCGTATGGATAGAGTGGATCCGGTTCAGCAAGAATACTGTAAACAATGGCTGCATCTGCCACTGAGGTACAGATAGGGCCTTTAAAAGAGAAATCAGTTACAAAAACGCGACAGGGAGTAAATAGGACCCTCCTCCCGAGGTCTTACGTATGCCCAGACTGCCTCCCCAGCAACAACAACACAGCGAGGTCCCTGAAGGGGGGCACAAGTCCTCTTACCTACACTGACTGTGGAGTAGGAGAGTGGGTAGCTGCCATGACAGCTGATCCGCCCAAACGTACCTGGAGAACAAGAAATGGGCAGTTAGCTAGACACGAGCAGTCACTGAGAATATCTGAATCTGAGAGCTCTGCCCCACCCGACTGAGACAGTAAGGAACACACCCCTGCCAACAACTTTTATGCCAGCTGTTTCACAGCCTAGTCACCAATCTTTCAATACCCTGTTCTTCAGGAGCAAGATCATCAAGAGAAGGAGATGCCACGCTCTGGAAGATCTCAATCACTTCACACCTACTACCAGCTGTCGTCTACAAGTGTTCTTGTCAACTTTCTGACCAGTTACACAGCCATCGTCATCTTCCTCAGATGAACCAAGATTAAGTTGACTGTGTGTGAAGGACAGAAAACCGGGGTAACGGTTGAGTACTTGGTCAGATGGAGCAGCTGAGATCTTTCAGAATGCTGAACCCTTCCCAAAAGCTGGCATCTCTTCCAGGTGGCGATGGATTTGCCTGCCTCACCACCTTCCATACCGTAAGAAATGCACAGGGCATTGTTTATGTCCTCCGCACATTCCCCTTGATTACATTAATTCTTACTGCAAAATCTGCATTCCTACTTCTTGTACCTCTGAGATAAGGGGGAATGGCTACGTGCTGGTTTGATACAAGCCCATTACCAGGTCTAACTTACCAGATACAAATCTGAGCAGCATCAACCCCTCCATATAACCAAGGTAACGGGAATCCATCTTGGATGAAGCTGCTTTCACTAGCTCACTACAGATACCCAGCTACGTCACGAACACCTCCCAGCAGAGGAGGAAGACAGAAGAAGGATAAGTGGGTAGAAAGAGAAGCAGCATGCGAGTTTTGTTTAGCATTTGAATCACACACAGAAGCTATTTTTTTCTGAACATCTCTTCAATGGTCAGTACTGAGAATACTTCCACTCTGCCACTCCAACCTGCGTGACTCTCAGGGTGTTACGCTCCAGAGCTTCTCCGGTTGAGTTTTACAAGGCAGGAATTAATGGATTGTGCCTGACTTGTTTGTGGCATCCTATCTGAGGCAGTAAAGAAGACATACACACACAGATTAAAGGGCACTACCTTTCAGCCCCACCACACCACAGAACGAAGCAGGAATCCTCACAGAGCCGCCTCCATCTGTGCCAATACCCACTGGGCAGAGACCTACAAAATACACACACAGGGCTCTGATCAGAGACATTGTGTTGCCCTGTCCATTCTACCAGCAGCTGTAGCCAAGACAGCACAGAGAGCTCTCTGTTCAGCCATGAATTCCCTCCAGCTTCTAAACCCTTCATGAAATCTGAATGCCTGAGGCTCAGGACTTACCTCCCACCACCCCCAAGCTCAGTTTAGGACCACCTACCTGCTGCTACAGCTGCTGCTGACCCACTGGAGCTCCCACCTGTGAAGTGGTTGGGCTTGTAGGGATTCCTAGGGATCTTGTGGTACCTGAGGTAGACAAATAGTGTTGAAACTTTTCCTAGGAAGGACTGAGTGTGTTAAAGGGCAGGAAAAGATCTAGAAACAGCGCAGGGATTCAGATCTCTTACTAAAGAGACACCAGTCCACCCCAGATAGTGCTACATCCCTGAAAAAAAAGACTGAAATAAGACTTTTTGCTCAGAGTCCAATCTTTTGTTATCATTAGCAGCCTATCCAAAAGAAAAAGACTCAAAGCAATAGGAAGGATGCTGTTCCAGTTCTTCTGGTTGTGATTGCATTGTGCCATTACTGCATACTGTAGTGCATTACACAATTTCAAAAGAAAGAGCAGTCACTGACCATCAGTTCTTAAAGAACCACAAGCAAGTCAGCACGCCCAGCTCTGCCTTTTATTCCAAACTCTCCAGTCTGTCCCTGGTCCTCAAAGAGACCTGCCAGGTGGGAGGGCATCCAGCTGGTGTAGCAGCCCACACACAATGCCTGTGCATTTTGTTGTAGCTGTGGGGGAGCCCCAGTTCCATCCAGCTGCACATGCATCAAGTGTGGAGCTTATCAAGGCTATGAGAACCACTGCTCTGACACAGCAGTTCTCAGCTTGCTATAGCTGGAAAACTCACAAAAATAAATTACAGTGAGCTTGTTTTAGCTAGGAAATAAAAAAGCTATGTTCTCCTGAGCTGATTGTACCTTTTCTCATTGTTCTTGGCCATTAGCCATTTTTGTGACTGCTCATTAGATTGCTATTTAGTTGTTTTATGTCACTGCTTTTGTCTACTGCTCATCCTGTAAACATTTACACCTCCACACTTACAAGGCCTTGGAAAGAGCTCTTTACTCAGCAGACACAATTTGAATCCTCTCTTACCTTTGGTTTCCTCTTTCCTTTGGAAGCCTTCAGGCTTCCAACATCTACTGTTTTCATACCCACAGGGTTCTCCCTGCACTGGGTGTTTCAGTCAGTTTTATTCTTACATGTCTGCCCTGTTTTTGTACCCTTCCCTGTCAGTTCTGGACAGACTTTTAGGTCTGAGGAGAGAGGGAGAGAGAAGGAAGGGAATTTTACCTATTAGGGTTGCATCCAGTCGTTCCAGTCCCTAGTTCATGCATGTTTGAAACCCCAATAATGACAGCTCCAGCCTCTCTCAGTTTCTTGGCCACAGTAGCATCTTCTGTTTCAGGCTCAGTCCCAAGAAACACTGTTCCTACTCGGTGATGGTAAGGTACCTTAGCAAGAAGACACCTTATTACTCATCCTAAAACCTTGGTATGGCAGGCAGGCATGCGTGCATGCTTCACATGCACACTTCACCCCCACAACAGTTCTCAGACATCAGGACCCACTGAAGTAAGAGCTAGGAAGTCTCGCTCTTCATCTTTTCCTGTGTTGTTCCTGTCAAGAGGGATACTTAACCCTTCACTATTGGCTTCCTCTCACATGCAAAGGAGTCTTGCTAATACCATGAGGAGCAGAAACACATAGATGTCCAGGAAGTCTGCCTCTCTATAGCAATGCAGTTGCTAGGCCCAGAGGCTGCAGAACCAAGTCACCTCGGCCCCAGAGCACACAGGAGCTCTTTTTCCTACATTCTATGCAAGGAGCTGCAGCGTTTTCAATCTGCAGTGCTTTGAAGCAAGGAACCAACATTACATGGGTGCCAAAATACCAGATGAATTCATTTTCAGGGTGTGCTAAGTACTCTTCACACTTACGTAGTGATGTACGTAAACAGGACTCCCACCCTATGGGTAGGTCCTTCCAGAGTCCATGACAGCTTGATGGCACCTCCAGGCATATTTAGTAGTAACTGCTGCTAAGCGGTAAGCACAACCCCACCGTGGGTGAGGACTTTCAGAGTAACTTTCATATTTCTGATACAAGTATGTCCTTAAAGGTAAGGAGAGAGGGATCCTTTGCCAGCAGAGCAGAGGGAGTGACTGAGAAATCCAGGCAGTTACGCCCACTGCTACAGGTGTTTTTATATATTCTCATCTTGTCAGCAGAGGGACTGTTTCCCACCCCAACCCTCTGCTCCCTGTGGATTGAAGAGATCAGTACAAGGTACGGAAAACATCTGTCATAACTGAGATCTATCATCAACTGTCAAAATTTGTTAATCCTACTCATTACAAACCCGTATATTGCCTCTTATTACAAAAGAATTCACAGGCTTATGCTGAGGAGTTGGCCCTAAAACCTCCTTGCAGCAAGTTGTCCCAGTTGACCACTTGCAGCATGAACTGACAGCTAGACAAGGAAACTCACCACTTTGAACTCTTCTTTCAGGCACACTGGGATGCCATCTAGATGAGACAGGGTACATTTATTCCTGTGACGAGCAGTGGAGGCCTCAGCCATCTACACAGCGGGGAAAAAAAATTAAAAAAGTTGTGTGTTAGATAGGTAGGCAGAGAGAGTTGAACTGAAAGTCATTACCAGTATCAGAACAGATACCGCAAATGGCTTTGTCAGGCTGCTTGCAAGCCAAATGATAAAGGTTTCTTTTTTCTTCCACTGTTTGCTGATGGGGAAAGCATTTACTGCTTAGAAGCATCTATGCCACATAAGCACATAAATCCTGGTTTAAAAATAGTAGCCCAGTAGAAAACAGATTGCCTTAATGCTAACTCGCTTTGCAGGAAGGGAAGCAAACTTTTTTTTTAGTCCTCAACACAAGGAAGAAGCAAAAAACATATTTTTTCTGTGCAACATATCAGAAGAAGAGCCTCTGCCCTTTCTAATGGATGCTACCACTCTTGGGGTGGCAGAGGTCCCTTTGCTACCAGAGGGGGACATTACCAGCATTATTTGTTCCCGGTCCCATTGCACTATCGCTCTGAGTGGGGGCGTGGATTTGTCGCAGTCCTCCAGCGTGGCAATGATGTTCTTTGCCACCTGAGATGGCGTCAGCTTCCCACTCCTACAGGACAGAAGTTGGGATCTTCATTACAAGGCCCCCCACACCACACCCACACACAGAGTTTGTCTGTCAGGTAGCAAGGCGGCACCTGTCACAGCTGTAACCAGTAACTAGATAATAATCTGTGTGCGGTGATGATTTCAACACAGTTGACACCATCACAAGAGGAGACACCCTTCCCTAAGGGAACTTCCTCCACAACACCCCTCCCACCCTCAGAGTAGGGGTAGGAACTGGTAGACTCGCTCAGATGTTCTTGAAACACCAGATAAGCAGGGAAGGACTTTATGGAGAGCCTTCAAGCTCTTCAAAGCCCAAGGTTATGAAACTGCCAGTACCATGAGCTTAAACAAGAGGACAGCCCGTTTTATACAGGCTTCCCACTACAGAGAGGGGTCTCGGAGCAGCACTATCATAACCCACCTTTAACAAAGAGGCCTTCCCTCCCTCCTGGCTATGTCAGCCCATGAACAGATCTGTCTCTGGTTGACACTGAAGCCTCATAGTCAGCATTCAGCTGTAAAACCAGACTGCAGTGTCAGCCATTTGCTCCAAGGCCACAGCCCACTGGCAGGGGTGGCCCCTGAGGAACACGTGCCAGGAGTGCAGCAGGATTTATCTGAGCACTTCAGATCTGGCACACGTCCCAAAGGCAACCAGGAGTTACTGAGCAGCCAACAGCTCACGGAACCTCAGAGTCAAGGATGTGCTTCCAGCTGCTCCCAAGCTGGACACAAGGACTGGGAGAACACAGCCAAACTGCTCACAGGAACACAAGCAGTTGGGGAATCAAGGTGTTCTTCAGAGACCCACAGTATGTGCAGCTTGCATCATCCATACGAACCTTTCTCACCTTCTCACTCACTTGTTTGGGCAAACAAAGTATGTAGAAATCTTTCCCAGAGGAGACCAACAATAAGCCAAGACAAACAGTATTTAAATATCCTTGCAGAGCTTGTAAGAGTTGTGTCAGCTCTCCCAGTTGGCTTTCCTTTGTTATTCTATTAGAGAGAAAGGACTGGAAAGGATGATGCTAAACAGAAGTACCTGAAGGACAATTCTAACAGGGAGATGCCTGCGAGCTCGTGGTGCAGCAGCAGCCCACAGCAGAGGAACATGTGAGACAGTTGTTCCCAGACCGTAATTTCACCTACCTGTAGCAGTCCAGGTAGTCTTTGATCCCTTTGAAGCTAAACCCTTTGCTGGCAGAATCGGTCCTGCAAAGAAAGGATTGAAAGGACAACTGTGAACTGGCAAAGCCACCTCTGTTTTAACCTGCAGAATCCAGCATCAGTCCAACACAGGATGGGAATTGCCCACTTACAGGGCATCATCAGGACTGCTTGCCTAAGAATTTTAGCTCACGCTCTGTCAGACTCCTTGCACATATGCAGGGCGGTAAGTCCATTAAGGGTGCCACAGAAATAAGGGGTCAGTTTTGCTGACGTGTTCTAGTTGTTTCATATTTCTACTGCAATAAAGCAGTCACTAAATTGTTCAAAATTTATTCCAGGTTTACATTTGCAGCGTAAGGATCCATAACGTGCTACGTAGGGAAGAGGCAAGGTTCAAATAATCTGCCCTGTAGCACTCAGTGTATCACTAGTAGAGCCTGGGACACAAGAACCAGAAGGCTGCACTCAGCCTGACCAATGCCTGCAGAAAATACTCTCCTCCCTCTAAAGTGAAGGTGCTGAATGTTATTCCATGCTCTAGCTTAAGAACTCAAGTGGGAAGCAAGCTTAGTGTTACTAAAAGCTCAAATATATACAGAGAATCTACTCTCTGAGATGCTGGTGAAGCACAGCTCATAGACATCTTCAGTAACTCCTAGACAGGTCCACAGCTAAGAACAAAACCAGACGGGGAGAGCATTCATAGCCATCCAGCTGCCCCCATCTCAGCATCAGACCTCAGTGTGACACGTGAGCCTCAGTAACATTTCATCCCTAATCTGGTGAGATTTAATCAAGTACAGGCCACAGTGAAGAAGCTAAACAGGCTTTCTTGATGCAGCCTAAGTAACAAAGACTAATTTCTTGTGGGTTGTTTGCTTTGTACCCTGTGTTTCTTTTCTCGTCCAAGCAACTGCTGTTTTCTATTTGAGATTCCTTGCAAGCAAGAAACAGCACACCTGCAAATTCACTTAAGGGATGTATGCATTGGCTGGCCAACCACTAAGTATATCTACTCTAATAGTGCAAGCAGGCTTCCTGAAGCTAGCAGAAACTTCACATTGCATGCAACTACTGGTGATTTGTAAGTTACAAACGAAGAGGTGGCTGGCAGCACTATTTGTTTTGTAAAGTACCATGACATGGAAAGAATTTTTAATCCAGATTACTGACAGTTTCTGACTAATATAATAACAACATGTGTGTTCTTCCACTCCACTCTTAAACATCACCTACTCACCTTGCATCTATCAGCTGTTTCATAATATCCAAAGTGCTTTTAGCCTCAGACTTGTCTTCTGTACCCTCTGCAGCAACCTCCGGGATAAACGTGGGATCTTCACAAATGTCAAGAGAACGCATTAGAGACAAGTTGTGCATCCTGGAAGAGAGAGAGAGCTACTGCTAGAATTTGCAAGCTCCACCATGACTAATTTTTCCAGACTGTTTAAAGTGAACTTTACCCAAGAACATTTTGTTGTAGCAGTCTGCTCCCACAGCAGGGAGTTGCAACAGTTACAAGATAATCTTTCACACCTTTCTAAACCCTTGCTGAAGACAGCACCAAATCTATTCTGCTTGCTTAATAGAGCCTCCTACCTCTTGACGTAAGGCCCGCCAGCCTCCATAAACCCAAGCTGGGAAAGAAACAGTGAAAGTTTTCCCATTTGCTCTAATTAGATACATCACCCACAGACCAAAAAAGACAGAAACGGAGAGAAAAAGAAAAGAAGGTAGTCTGTGCCATATATTCAAGCACTATCCCTGGTAAAACCAGCACCTCTTCAGACTTTTCCGTGACCTGCCTCAACATAGCTTGTTTGCAACCAAATGTGACAGGGATTGAATCAGCATGAGTTCAGGGTTTAGAGTACATGTGAGTGAAGCACAGAAACCCAGACCATGTCACAGATATCAAGGAATGATCTACTGTATAACAGCAGCGAAGCTTTTCTGGGTTTGCTTTACTTAAAAAGTGCATACCCAAAGCAAAAATTCAGGGAGTACCAAGTGCATTCAACACGTTTCTCCACGTCCTGGGATCTGCACAGATGACCTAGCAAATTATATATGTAAGCCAAGGGAGAACGTGAGCTTCCTGACTACTGGCTTATAGTGCAACGTGCACTTGCAAGCACAGTTTCTAAATAAAAACGTAAGTGAGAGGAAAGAAGAAAAGGTTACTCAAAAACAATGAATGTCTTTAAAAAGAACATATTAAAAATGCTGAACTTCATGTTTAGCTTCATTTTCCTGCTACTATTATTTTCCCACTGCTGGTGGTACACACTTCAGATTTGCAAAACCACAAGCTTTGAAACAAAGACTGCTCTTTAGCAAGAACTTAAGAAGGCAAAGAGGCAATCTGGTGAATTCAATTTCTGTGCACCTGCCTGAGTGTAAAAAAGGGATAATTTCTTCACATAGAAGGTCACCCAAACTAGAGTAGTTAAAAAAAAATAATAATCTCATAAACCACTTCTATGAAATAATCTTTCTCACTCTTCACTCAAATTATGCTACTTCTCTCTTTGAAAAGGTAATCTCGGGTAACCTGTAATACATATGCAATGCAAGCACCTTAAAAAAAAAAAAGAGAGAGAGAGAGAGAGAGAAAGAAAGAAAGAGAAGCATGGTAGGAGATAAAACTCCCCACTTACCTTAGTAATAATGGCAGTAACAAGAACTGTCCAAAAGCCTAGAAGAACGTAAGCAGAAACATTGGTTGGCCACAACTTTGACCTGAGGATATTCCCCACAAGACAACGAATGCTGAATGTGCTCACAATTGCTGCAGAACACCCTAGAGCATGCACTTGTATTTCAGGCCATAAACGTGTTCCGAAATGCTTTCCATCCTCCTCTCACACTCATAGAATCATAAGGACTGTATTTTCCTGCTCTCTACAGGGACATGCATTTGTCCTTCCCCAGCTCAGCCCCAGAAAGCCTGCACCTGCAGGCTTCAGCACTGTTAAGAGGCACCTATATAGCTCCCAACAGTTACTTTCTTCATGCTCTGGGCACACAAATAGTGGATAGGGCAGAAGCTTATTATTATTTCATTTATTCCCCTTGTCAGCATCTTTCCTGTCACCATATGTACTCAGCTGCCCTGTAGAAGACACTCTGTCAGCTCCTGCAGTAAACAGAGTCAAATTGGAAAAGCATGAGAAATGTAGAGACTCCATGGTAGCAGGCAGCTGAAAACACTCTCTGAATACCTCACTTCCCAATATAGCAATGCCAACAGTCCCAGGGTTATCAGCCTTGTTCTAGCATGCCTTAATAGTTCAAGAATGGACTTCCAAAACACATGAAAGGAGCGTGGCTCCAGTACTCAGTGCAAGTCTGAAGCAAGGTTCACATTCCTATATCCATGAAGTGACATGTTGCTTCACAAATTGCATAAAAATTACAGTCTCTTTTTGGAAAGGCATCGCTCCTAACCTGCATCCGCTGTAATCTGCAACAGTAAGCACCTATATGATGAGATTGGGAACGTATGTCCCCCCCTCCAAGGGGTGTATGTCAGGAAAGGAAACGAGCCCAGGGTCGCACAGCAGATGCAGCCACAAAGCAAAAGATCAGAAGATATTCTGGTTAACATATCCTGGAACAAACTGCTCATGAGATAAGCTCGCCATACTCTCAGCAACTATGTTGCAGCCCCCTGCTATCTTTCACTCCAGGCCCAACCAGCTGCCAAGCTCTGGAACATGTCACACTACTGAAACAGGACTTCTGCCTATAACCTCAACACCACCTCAAAGCGAAAGGCTGAGCAGCGGCAGGGACAGCCAAACCCGGCCGTCCCAGAGAGGACAACGTCACTGGTCACTGCAGACAGAAGGAGATATTTCCCCTCGTGAATGTACTGCCCGGCGGCACTCGCACCTGCTCCAGAGCCGCCCTCCTCCTCCTGCACAACTTCCAGGGCAGAAACAAACCCACAGGCTGGAGGGCATGCCAGCACCCAGGAAAATAGGAGCGCTGCTTACAACAGCTGTCCGCAGCCTCCTCATGAAAGCCACGCTCAGAGGGGCTGAAGGACCTGAATTCCTTTATGTCTGAGGGAAATCTATGCTGTGGCTGCTCTCTGTTTTGGGCACCTGAACGGAGGGCGTGAAGGCAGCGAAGAGCCTTCACTTCAGAGAACAGCTCCGCACCCGCAGCATCCCACCACAACTAGGGGACACACGGCACCCCAAAACACGCAGAGAAAACGTTCCTATAAGGAATCCCTTCCAAAGCATGTCTCTGTCCTTACACCAAGGCCTCCTCGGGCTTCCCCGTGCTGTTACAGCCCCGCTACCCCACCCGGTGACAGACCCCCGGCTCTGGGGGCAGCCGCCGCCTCCTGACGGCTCCCCCGGCGGCGGCGGACATTTTGTGCCCCGCCGGCCGTGCCCGCGCCCCGACTCACCGTGTTGACCGCATGGCTGAAGAGGCGCAGCCAGAAGCCGCACAGCCGGGGGGCCCACTGCGGAGAGGAGGCGAGAGGTGAGCTCCGGGACCTGCTCCCCGCCGCCCACCCGCCCCGGCTCTCCCCACACCCCCGCTGCTCACGGTGTCCCGCGGAGGGCTGCGGGCTGCCGGCCGGCCCGGCTCCCGGCGCTGCACCACGGCGGCGGCGATGCCCGTGTGCCGCCGCACGCAGCACAGGTACACGGCGGCGGGCAGCACCGTGAGGGGCAGCAAAAGCAGCGGCAGCAGCGCCATCGCGGCCCTTCTCCAGCAGCCGGCTCCCCGGTAAGGCGGCGGGGCGGTGCTCGGGTCTCGTCCCGCCCGCAGCCGGCCCCCCGGGGGCTCGCTCCGCCTGCGGGGTGCCGCCATGTCGAGGTTCTGCCTGGCGCATCGGCGCCCTGACGGGGAGCGGGCGGCAGGGCCTGGCGTGGAGGAGGAGGAGGTTTATCGGTGGGGTCTCACAGGTTAGTGCGGGGGGCTCGGTGCCGGCATTCGTCTGCCGGTTGGGTTTTCTGTTCCCTGAGGGCTTGTGAGTTATTCCTGCCCCTGTGCACTCATCCTACTCTTACATTACCCCCGGGGTAAAGCTGTGGTGCAGCATCATTAATCTCAGTACTTAAGTCCAAGTATAAAAAGAGATCTTGAAGATTCCAATTTGACTTGTTTTGTGTTTGTTTTGATACACCGTGCCCAGTAATAAGGCTTGCTCTGCAATGGTGCTAGCTGCAGCCATCTACACTTGGGATCTGTCAAGCTGGAAAGCATCTTGTTGAAATGCGGTTATTATACTATAGTAGTTTGTTACAAATATTTCCAAACTAGTAGCTTAAAGAGTGTTTTAAATATGCACTTGCATATTTTAAAAAAGTGGCTGGAGCTGAAAGTGAAGCTATCCTTCAGACATGCAGAGTGGCAGCTTAATTATCAGATCGCATTCTTTGTACAGGCCTTTGTAATGACTTTAGAGCATTTTTATGCATACAAGTTCCTGAATATGGTTGAAATGAATGAATTTGCTGTGACACCAGTGTCTCTGCTACTCTGCAGGGTAAAACAGCTCCTGATGAAAATTTGTGTGCCTTTCCTATAAGGCAGTTGGTTGGCAGAAGGTCCGGTCTGTGCAGGACCTGTTTCTGGTGGCTTCAAGCTGTGACAGTGTATTGGATGGCTATGTAACTTTAACAAATTGCTTTTATTCCCAGGCATTAAGCTTCGTCCATATCAAATAGAAGGTGTAAACTGGCTGGTGCAGTGCTACAAGGTCCAGCATGGCTGTATCCTCGGCGATGAGATGGGTCTTGGGAAGACTTGTCAGGTATGTTGCCGCCTTCTTCTGAAAAATTAGGTCTGCCCAGCTTTTTAGCTCAGTGTTTCTGCATGATGAAGAGAAGCACCTAATGATCGGTCAGTTAAGCAGCCACATCCTGAAGTCCTTACACAAAAGACAGAGCTCTTTCTTTTGTTCTGGAATCACTTAAAACCCCTATTAGGACCTGAGTAACATTCCAAAAAAAAAATCTTTGGGGAGGGTTGTAGAAAGATGAGTGATCGTTTTACACAGACATATGAATGCATAATTCATAGTGTGTGTGGAATTAACAGGTAATACACAGTCAGTATGGAGGCAATGATGTAGTTTTGATGCACCTGCAGCAAGATGATTTTTGAATTTCTCAACGTGTGGATTAAAGTTGAGTACAGACAAATTTTTCAGAGTATTTTTGTTTTTTTTTTCTTCTGCTTTTTTTAATAAGTTTTTTAATGGGATTCAGTTTTGTCGGAGAATGAATGTTTGTGCTTTGGTTCTGCTGATGGTGTTCAATGAGTCTTAAGTAACAAACTAGTAGTTTTAGAAAGTGATGTATAGTAGATCTTCTCTGTGGCTGTGGGAGAAAGGTCTTTGGAAAAAGGGTTCCAGATATCGAGGTCATGTTTTAGGCCCTAAGCTTTTATGGCATTGGTGCTGGGTCTCGTTTGGTATTCTCTTAGCCCTGCTTTGTGCTAGAGACCCTGTAGGAATCGGCTACAAAGTTCAAGAAGGAGACAGTTTATGCACGTTCAGACATTTTCTTTTTAGCAAAAAAAAATCATTTCCCTTGCCTTCTAGACCATTTCTCTACTTCTTTACTTGACAAAAACAGTAACGAACAAAGAGAGATTTCTGATACTGTGTCCTCTGTCTGTTCTGAGCAACTGGAAGGAAGAACTGGAGAGGTAAGTTTCAGCAGTTGACCCGCTCATATTCTTGCATGAAAAGTTACAAAGACTCTTCAAATATGTTCAGTCTAAGAATTTCCTTCCTTTCAAAAGGAATAAAAGTTTTAAGGGAAGCTACCAAAACAATAAATCAATGCAAACACCGCTTGTATTTGATGCATTGACCCTATGGTGCTGTGATATACATTAATTCATCCATCTTAAAGCGTTGGATGACTTTCGGTACAAATGCCCCCACTAGCTGCTTGTTTTTTGTTTTCTAACCCAATCCCCCATGCTCAGCCTCTCTTAGGCAAAATCTGCTGAAGACAGCCAGGATTCTGTATGATTAAAGGTAAGACCCATGCTGAATAGTGTGTTTCTTGGCATGCTCACACATACATCTAAAATATATTACATCTGTGCATGTAACCCATCTTCACTGAGGTACAGTGTCTGGGCTGACAGCACATTTGCTATGCCAAGAGTCTGTATGTTTTAAGCTGGAGCCTTAACATTGCTTTTAAGAAGAGTTACTGAAAGTTAAAGATTAGAACAGATGCATTTCTGCATGGTTGTTGAGAAATGCTGTGTCAGAATCTGAACTCATTGAGGTTAAATTTTGAAGTGAGCTGGCTTGATTTGGGTAGACTTGCAGTTGGAATAGTTGGGGAAAAGCTTAATATGGTGTACATCAACAGTGAACAGCTATCCAGGAGGAACACTAGGCAGCTATTAGTGGTGGGATTAAGTGAGGAAGAATTTTACAGTCCCAACTCATCTTCCATAGAATTGGCTTTATCTTCTATTTCTCTATGAGGGATAGATTTTTTGAGGCCCTAGCTTGGAATTATTTGCCGCAGACATTTTTTACTTTTGTTTTAACTGCCTGTGGGTCAATTATTTGGTTCCAGCTGGAGAAACTGCGTTCGTTCACCTGCTTCTCACAAGTTTTTTCAGTTCAGAATAGCAGATGGACCATGAGACTGGTTTTCCATCGTCTGTGCTGAACTTTGAGACGTAGGAGAAAGCAGTTTATATGGGACTTCTCCAAACCAGAACCAGCAGCTGAGGTTCCAAGCTGAGATTCAAGTTAATCAGGAAGGGGTTAGATTCAAGAGCTGAGATCCAGCCAAGTATCACAGGAGGGTAAGGTGTTTGGACGGGAGGTTCTCATTATCTCTCTGCTATCCAAGTTTGACAATGGGGTCCAGGATCTTAAACGTGAAAGAATGATTGTCTCACTTTTTTTTTGCTATCTTTCTCTTGACAACAGGTTTGCTCCAGGTCTCTCCTTTGTGACATACGTAGGCAACAAGGAGGAACGACCCAAGCTGCAGCAGAATCTGAAAGAGCAATCTCACTTCCATGCGCTCTTAACAACATATGAGGTACATGGTGTCTTTGTCACTTGAAAGGAGGGCTCAGGTTTTTCCTTGCCTTTTCCATTCTGTTGTACAGCTCAGCTCTTGTTCTCTGTACTCATCTCTGATCTTCCTCAGTGATTCTCTACTCTGTAACCCAGTTCCTCCACTTAGATAAGTTGCTGCAGTTTTCATGTCCCTAAGATAATCTAATTTAACCCCGGCTGTATCACAACTTGAGTAAAGAAAACAGAAACACCCTTAACTATTGCTATGTGGCAGCTGCATTGCCTTTCTTTGTTTCCTTACAGACCTTCAGTATTTAATAGAAACATACACGTGTGATATTTATTAAGATTCTATTAATCAGGCAACACAGGAACACTTTGAAAGAGCTTACCTATGTTCGTATCCTCTTCAACATGCCCTCCTCAGATAAAACTCTCATTCTTGGACTGTAAAATGATGAGGTTTCTATTGCAATTGACAGGACTTTGGGCTGAATCTGGTCAGGACTCTCTGGTGAAGGCCCTGTCCTGCTCTAGACTGACCCAGTAGGGTTGCTTCCTTGTTCGCTGCTTTAGACTCTGCATGGCCTGGTGCTCAGTTGTATGAAGTGGGGTAAAAAGCTTAATTTTTCTCTGATGAATCAGTCCCACTCGGGTGTTACTTCATATCAGTACTTCAATTTTACTTTAACAATCTCTTAACAAACACACCAACCAATCTGAAATTAAATGAAAAAGCATCTTACAGATTCTTTTTCCCCTCTGATCTCCTTTTCCCTTTGCCTTCTCACTTTCCCTCTCCAAGTATTTTACCATTTTCTTCCTTTGGGAGCTGAGACCTGTGCTGATCTCTCTCAGCCTGCATCTGTTTTCACACTGCACAAGCAGGAGTGCAGTGATAAACCTTGTCCTGAATGTGATAGGTGGAGGTGCTTTTACTGAACCAAGCCTGACAAAGTGATCAACTGTATGGAGATATTCTCTTAGCTAGTGTTTTTCTCATCTCTGTTGTTCTAATGATAAAATTCTGTGCTTTTAAAAGATTTCTCTTAAGTGACACAATTTCTCTTCCTCTTTGAATCTGAAGTTGGGCAAACGACGTGAGCATTTAAGGATATTAGCGGGTCAGATTAATCCTCTGAAGCATGTTTTTGCTTGGAAGGATTGTAATGCTGAAGGTGTGTGGTGTTTCTTACAGAGTGAGAAGGATATGAACAAACTTTACAGACTTGAAGAATGTTTATGATGCCTGTAAATTTCCATTAATTCTCTGAGATTTTACTGCTGATGCTTTGCCAGAGAAGCATTAAAATGTAGGGTCACAACAGCTTGTGGTTACAATAGCTGTCGTTACTTTCCTTAGGTAGTAACTGACTTCAGTCCACTCTGCTGTATTTCGCCATAGTTTACAAGTAGACATAAAAGATGATCTGTTGTAACTGATGTGTTAACTTAAGCCATAAGTAACGATTCATTTCCTTTCGTTGCAGATTTGTCTGAAAGATGCAGCATTTCTCAAACTGTGAGTCTGGTTTTAATTTTTTTCAAATTTAATTCTGCAAGTCTGTCAGACATTTCTGAAGCGTATGTTTATTTGTGTGCAAGATCCTACGCTTGTACCACAAGATCCAAAGATGCTCTTTAGTTATGATTAGAGCTTTGGCTGTACCACGTTTCAGTGAAGGATCCTTAATGTCAGTTAAGATGTATCTGAACTTCTGCCAAGGACAATTCTCAAGCCAGTTAACTCAGAATAACATGTTATATAGCAGCTTATAGCAGGATATTAAATATCAGTCCAGAAGATAGGCACTTAGAACAGAGGCGATCTTCAAAAGCTTCAGATTATAAAGGTATTAGATGAAAATATACTTAAATTGACCTGCATTATACCATGGTACTTGTGCTAATACCATATCCTGAAATTTATTGCCTCTTGCCACCAGTCAGAGCTGTGGAGGGCTTATGGAGCATTGTGCTTTCTAGCAAGACTCATTATACAGCTTAAATTCAGCCTGTAGGAAGTACTGTCATGGTCATGCAGGATTTTACAGACACATGAAATGGGGAGGAATCTTCATATTTTTTTAGTAACGGCACAAATGCCTTGTGATGGTGGTAAGTGCTGTGACAAATGCTGGGGGCAGTCAGATACCATCAATAGCTCAGGATCTTTGTAGGAGCAGAAATCCAGCAGTCCCCACAACACAATTTTGGATCTCAGCAGTAGCCAGGCCCACGGGGGGCACCCTGTTGTTTTTCTGCAAAGCACCTGCCTTGGCCATTGCTGGAAACAGGAGGTTGTGTTGGGTGAACACATGAAGCCAGGCCATATGAAAGGTAGCCATGGGCATGGTGTCCTTATAGTTCCATGTCATGTCCTATGCTGCTGCATATAATTCTATTTATTATACATCGTAGCCCTAATGTGCAGTAGACAGGGAGAGCAAGGAACTAGCCCTAGTACCAGCTCCAGTGCAATTTACAGGTTCCAAGGCTAGCATATAATGTCAAAGCTGTGTCACTCAACAATTTTTCCCTTCTGTTACTCCTTCTGAAAAAGGTAGCTGCTAATAAGTTGTGCCTTGTCCTGTGTAGGTCTTGGAACGCATTGTAAAGGTGGGTCAAAGTTATACCCCATGATCACCGCTCCTTACAAGCAGTGTAACGATAAAAATAAGTGGAGCAAAAGCCCTACTGTAATGTAATGCACGGAGGGATCAGACTCTGCACCTGAATTTCTGCCATGTTTCACACTGCAGCGTCCCCTCTGCACTTCAGTTGCTGAGCCTGTAGGGACATTTGACTGTCCTAGCAGTGGAGATCCACTCTTAAATAGCAAAAAGAAGAATCAAGGGGAAAAAGAAGAGCTATGGGGAGAACATAGATCTATGTGATGCCAACCCTTGTATTCCATTGGGAAGAGAGGGGTGTGGGTAAGAAGAGCTGGAGGGTCATGCTTTCCCTCCCCTGCATACCCGTCAGCCAGATCTGACTGTGTGGAAGTTATTCTGTGATGTGGAAGTTGTAACTCTAGTGATAAGCAGGAATGAGCTGAAAAGATCTGGAGCTTGTATCAAGCCCAGTGGATCTACTAGGTTGCCAGTGATTCTGCAGCCTGGATAATGAGACTCTGCATGTGCCTGTATCAAGCCCAGATTAAACTGAAGTGCCTGGCTTGGGTGATTTGCAAAAGGTTTGTAATGCTTCTGCCATCACTAGCCCATCAGCATTGCTGCTTTCTTTTGCACAGGTGCAGAGGCCTAGTTTTATGGTTTTTTCCACATGATAAATCTTGAATGTTTGGTGCACTTGTAGCGTATGTCATTTTTCCCACAGAAATGGAGGGTGGAGAGAGAAACAACAAATTCAAGTGAACTTACTCTAGTTATGATTTCAGAAAAACTCATCCAGGCTGCAGCTAAGAAGCTGTGTTGGCTCTTGAAAAGCTGTGAATTCCTTCCACCCTCCCACCCCTCTTGTGATTTTTGCATGTGGTTCATGGTGTGAGAGCATCTTGAGTTCAGCCAAGTAGAGGCACCACTTATTTCAGTCTTTTTGCACTGACAATGATTTGTCTGCACCTAACTGAAGATGCTGCTTTGTTTGTTCACAGTTTTAATTGGGCTGCCTTGGTTGTAGATGAAGCTCACAGACTGAAAAATCAGAGCTCTCTGCTTTACAAGACACTTTCTGAGGTAAAATAACTCATCCATCTTTTAGCATCTGAAGATTTTTCTCTTCACAATAGGATACATATTCTCCATTTGTTCCTCTGTGTATTTTATTAAGCTCTGGGCCACAACCATTTTCCATCAGAACTGGTGAAGAGATTCACATATTTAGTGGCAGATAGACAAGAGCCTATTGTGTTGGCCTTGCGTGGACATGGGCAGTATTTGGAGCTTGTCTCTTTTTATGGTTCGTGTCTGTGCTTGACAAGTTGGAGCAATTTGAGAGACCACAAAATGTAAAGAAACCACGTGTAGCACTGAACCACAGCTATGCTACTGAAGCAATAGAAGTCTGACTGACGTAGGATGGTATGAAGTGACAAAGAGGCTATCTCCAACCTTGTCTAGTTGGTAGGACCCTGAGTCATGAACTGTTGACTTCCATTGTCTCACTTAATAGAGCCACCATGGTTTATTGAAATTAGTAGAATTGCTCTAACTTCCCTTGGGCTGTCCCAGGTAAGAAAGCATCCCTGCTTTCTCATGAATGAAATGAATGTCTGTGTGAAGGATTCTTGTCATGGCAGTGAAGCATGGACGTTAGGTCTGGACTGGCAGCAGCAACAATGAAATACAATACCTTTATAAATATTTTTAAATTGCATTCCTGAAAGTCTTATCTTCTGAATATAATTTCCAAGATGGCTGTATTTCAGGAGTTTTGGTTGTAGTTGAAAAGAAATAGAAGTAATTCACCTTAGCTCTCCTAATATATTACTAAATACATTAGTATTTATATTACTAATATAATATTAAATGTAATAAATATAATTGAACTATATTAAATATAATATATTACACACATATATATATTATTTATTGTATAATAATATATAATATATGTATTTATATATAATATAATAAATATATAGTGTTATAAATATAATATAACTATATTAAATATAATAAATATAGTATAGCTAAATATAATATTACTAAACTTGAGAAAAGACTTGCATTTTTTCAAAGGCAACCGTATTCCCCAAGTACCTTTACACAGGTTACCGTAAGCAGCATGGATCAGATAATGGCACTGATTGTCAGAGTTTGTCAGAAAATACAAATGGGTGTGATTTTTTGCAGTTCCATTTCACTGACCTATTCTGGCAGCATTTTCTAGTCATCTCTAATTACTTAACACTGAGTATGCAGTATTTGACTGTAGGAAGCACGGATGTGGGAATTTTAATGATGTCGCTTTTGCACTTTGTTCTTGTTTTGCTATGCCATTTTCCTTGCATTGATGCTATCCTACTCAGTTTGGTGGAGCTGTTTGACTCTCACACCATACCATATGTTGGATGGGTTTGGCAGAAGTTTGCAGCATTCTACAGGCATTTATGTGCCACCTCTCATCTTGAGGTTAAGCATAAAAGTGGTGTGGGTGGAGTTGTACATTAAGTAACTTTTCATTTTCAGATACCCTCTCCTAATCATTTTGTTTTGCTGTTCGTTCTTTCAGTTCTCAGTAGGCTTCAGCGTGCTACTCACAGGCACACCAATCCAGAACAGCCTCCAAGAACTGTACTCCTTACTCAGCCTTATTGAACCTGACATTTTTCCTAGGGAACAAGTGAAAGCATTTGTGGAGTATTACCAGGCAATTGAAAAGGAGAGTGAGACAGGTAATTAATAAGCAATGCTGTACTTGAATCAGAACCAGCCATTATCTTGACTGGGAGGCAGGCATGTTGTGTCCCCTTTATTTGCATTTTTTAATGCTAGTTTTAAAATGAAGGCACTAAAAGTAATGATTACTTATCTTAATGTAGCTCTTAAGTACTTCAGGTGTGCAGCTGTCTTTTGCTTCGTCTGTGAAATTGGGCTTGAACCATTTCATTAATACACGTAAGGTTCCTTTGTACATTTATTTTGGAAGTATAATTGCTGAAGGTGCTGCATAAATTACTTATGCTTAATTCAGTAATCTCTTTTTTCCCTGATTCTGAATAGCCAAAGAATTGCACAATCTTCTGCAGCCATTTTTGCTTCGAAGAGTCAAGTCTGAGGTGGCTGCAGAGCTTCCGAAAAAGGTCGAAGTGGTTCTATACCATGGCATGTCAGCTCTGCAGAGGAAGTACTACAAAGCTATTTTGATGAAAGATCTAGGTAAGTGAGGGTTTTGTACCCTGTCAGTTGATTTGGGGGCTGTTTGATTCATCACGAGTTAAAACCATGAAATAAGAGACACATGGATCTAGAGATGGTTTTTGGCAAGACTAGGGAGGGTCAGCTTCAGGATTCTGCTTTGGGTCAGCCTGTAACTAAAAATCTTATCTCCAGGTAATCCTGTTCCTGTCCCTTGTTTTTTGTGTTCAAACAAAAAGGTTATGTAGGACATTTTAGATCTGTGGATATCTACAAATTTTCCAGTAGTAACACAGATGCTGTATGGCATATTGAAAACTACTGGATGTAGATTTGAGTGTCTTAGGAAGCCACAGGATGATATAGATGCTGCAGCTACAGACCCTTACCATAACAGCTCCTCCTTGGTACTTGGTATACAAACTAGCTGTAACAAAGTAATCTGAGGTATGAGAGCTAAAGTATTTGCTTCTCTCTGAAATCCTCCTCTTTCATCAATGCATACTACATCATATGGTTTGCCAGTGCCTTTGTGCTGTATGGAAAATATAACTGGTAGGATGGAGAGCCTTTGTTCTTCTAGGGCTAATGCCTGGTGCTTCAAGGAGCCACCATGCTTTGCATAAACATCACTATGCAAGCTGAGTCGTCTTCTTCTAAAGTCAGCCTATGTGCATATCTCTTTGTTTTCCCCTCAAAAAATACATTCCTTATTAACTTCCTGGAAGTCTTTACTGTGCTGTATTACTTTTTTGTTGTTCTTGGAAAATTCAGATGAACTGCACCAAATTACTTTCACTATTTCTGATGATTTCTATATCTGTAATGTATGCTTAGAACAACATCACTGACACTTTCCAGGGAGTCCAGAAAGTTCCAGGGATTTTGACAAGGTGGAGTAGTTTTTATCAGGGTCTTATTTCTAAAGGCTTGCTCAAAAAAAAAAATGTGAGGAAAATTTCATTTGGCTCATGAACGCAAGTATGTTAATCTTGAGATGGACATCCAAATGCAAAAGTTATGCACAGTGTTACTTCAGTTCTGAAGCACTGCAGAGCAGTGTTCAGGTGTTCTCAGTCACACAATGGTGAAGGTGAGCTTTCCTGCTCTATTCTTTTTTCTGTGCTCTTTGTTCCAGATGCATTTGAAAGTGAAACAGGAAAGAAAGTAACACTTCAGAATGTCCTAAGTCAACTTCGGAAGTGTGTCGCCCACCCATATCTTTTCAATGGTAAGAAAACGCTCTTCTCTCTTTTGAAATAGAAATTCTTCTCTCTCTTTTTTTTTTCTGTGTGCGTACACATTGATTTTCTATAATTCCTTGGCAATGTAATGCTTAGAAGAAGGAAGTAGTAAACAACGTTGTACTTGGGTCAGAACCAGCTGTGAGTTTGTGACCAGTTCCAACATAAGACAGCTCATCAGTGATGAGGAATAAAGTAGGGGCCTGTGAAGCCTCGGTTTTTTACTTTAGTTCTCCGCTTGATTTCTTGTGTCCTCTCTCACCTAAACAATGAAATCATATTTAATTTTATCAAGTACTTCCTAAAGTAACAGGGGCGTTCTTTATAGACAAAGACCATTCACTTGTCAAACAAACATCCTGGGGGTCTGCTTGGCAGTAGTTGGCAGTGCAGACACTTAGAGCTTGACCACTGAGTTGATACTCATAGGGTATTAGGTCTACCTCTGAAACTCCGTTCTGTTCCAGGTGTTGAGCCAGAGCCCTTTGCGATTGGAGACCATATTGTTGAAGCCAGTGGCAAGCTGTGTTTGTTGGATAAACTCCTTTCCTTCTTGTATGCTGGGTATGTCATGCTGGGGTGAGAAAGATAAGGTGGGATTGACATAGGGAGAAAAGGTAAATGAAGAAGAACTGCTTTAGGTAACCATATATTGTGCAGACTATTCACCACATCACAAGCACTGCCCTATTTAATGCATGCTGCTGAGTACCACAAGGAAGTCATTTCTTTACAAGGAGCTGCATTACAGACTGTAGAGGAATCTCAAAGATTTTTGTATCTACCCTTTAAACATTTCTCAAAACATTTCACTGTCTCTCTCTCATGTTCTCATCTAATGCCAAATTTATCCTGGGAACCTGAGAGAATATACATCTGACGTGGTTTTCAGCATATCTGGTTTGATTGAGTTTCCTGAGAGTAGCTTCCAATGCATCGTCAGTTCAGTTTCTTTGCACTACCATGCCTCTATTAGCCCAGGAGGCAGAATGCATAGTGAGCATGAAAAGAAAATTTGTCTGGACTAAAATCCAAGAATAAGCTGAAATTTCAGCTTTGAGAACAGTATTCAGAACTTCTGATCTTTAGCTCTGGTGACTTCAGAACCTGGAACCCAAAGACATTGGGTATTTCCCTCCAGCTCTCAGATGGGAGACAAATCAAACCAAATCAAACCACAGTTTGTGTTCTTGTGCAGTCTGTGAATTGGTGCCTCCTGCATGATACACAAATTCTACCTGCTCTCATATTTGGGTTGCAGTTCCCCTCTGACTACTTCCCAAAGCACAGAGCTTCAACAGACCTTAGGAAGTTCTGATGTGGTAGTGGAGGACTTCATCCTCCTGCTGTACAGTGTGCTGTGAGTGGATGTCTCTCTCCTTTGGCCACACAGACAGCCCTGTGTGACTTCTGGACTTGATAATGTCTGTGTTCTCTTTGACTGAAGCCTGATTTAAACAGAGCACTCTTAACACTGTCTGAGGCTCGGAGCTGGAAGAGAAGAAAATTGATTTCCCACTTAAATGCTGTCTGCAGTTGTGTATAATCTTTGAGGGTCGTTTGCTGTGCTGTCACAGAGATGCTGATACTATATTTTCCCAGCGTGTAAGATAGTTTGTGGTATGTCATTTGAGAACAGTCTGTTGTGGCGGGTCATGTCGTGAGGAAGAGCTCATGTTGAAGCTGAGGATCCTTTTAGACAGGGTTCTTTGGGCCCTCACCAGGGTGTATTCAGCCAGCAGCAGTGCTGTGCCAGGGCCTTGTTACCAGTCTGTGACTCCACACTCTACACATGGCAACTGATGATGGCAAGTGAGGCTGACTGGTTACGTCTGGATGTGGGGCTGAAAATGTGGTGAGGGAATTGGCAGTGACTCTGTGAGCCTTGGTGTGCAGTTGTGGCGAGCCCTTGCTGTGGAACAGTGGCTGATTAAGCTATTTTAACTGCTCTGCTGCTCTGTGAAATGCTGTCACAGTGTGTTGAGGCCCGTGATGTCCCACATTTTTCTTCCAGTGGCCATCGTGTCTTGCTGTTTTCTCAGATGACTCAACTGCTTGACATTCTGCAAGACTACATGGATTATAGAGGTATGGTCTGTGCACTTCGGCAGCAGAGGGCTTATCTGAATGATCTCTGCCATATACTGTTCCTCTGTTTGGGCTGATCTGCCTGGGGTGGAGAAGGGACTGTGATGGGTATTTATTGCTTCTTAGTAGATATCCTAAGTTGTATTCGCACAGTTGTTTTTGAGTTGGAAAGAGTTGAGTTTCCCTCTTTGCTGTGCTACCTGCCTGTAATGAACTTGCACTTCAGTGTTGTTCTTCAAAGTAGCTTCAGCTTTGGTTCCTTGATAAAATGGAGCTAACAGATGGCAGGGTATCAAAGTTTCATTACATACCTATCTTCAGTTATATACCTGAATCGTGAAGTATTTACACTAAAGGCAGTAACTCTCAGTTCAGTTTGTCCAGTACTGAACACAAATTGTGCCACATTCATACCAGGAAATAAGTTTTTGATTAAAACAGTTGTTGGCAGTGGGGCCCCAACACGCCTGCTTTGGCAAGGTTACCAAAGTGTTCTTGGGACGTTTTCTTTTGTTTCAATCCACATGGCTCCGTGCCTACTTAGGATTTCCCATGAAAGAGCCTTTTGTTTGGTGTTTATGGTTTTGGACAACTAATAATGCAATAAAAAGCCAAGTCTAAGGCCATATCCCGTGCTGCTTGCTCACAGGAAAGCACACACTGAAGGCAGGAGGGAGTTTGTATAAGGAAGATCTGATGGTTGTTGGCCTGTATTGTGGGGCCAGCAGCCAGCACAGCATAGTCTGAAATGGGACTTTGTGATAATGTTCTTTTAGTTTGCCTTTCAATTTTCCCATTAAGTTTCCACACAGTAAATTAAATGCTAAGAATTTCTGCTTCAGATTGACTGTTGACAAAGAGTAATTTAGCTGAATCTGGAAGTTAGGGTTACTACTTCAGTTTATACAAGGTTTAACTGGAAAAGAACAAAGGGGTTGAAGCGGATAAGATTCAAATCAAGGCAGGAGGACTTGGCGTAAGAAGTCAGTGAGCTTATGCAGAATGAGGTAAGCAAGTGGGAGCATAGACAGAATTTCAGAAACATATTTTTTTGTTTGTTTGGGTAGGCTACAGCTATGAGCGGCTGGACGGGTCTGTCAGGGGTGAAGAGAGACACCTTGCCATTAAGAACTTCGGTCAGCAGCCCATCTTTGTCTTCCTGCTGAGCACCAGAGCAGGTAAGGAAGGAAGAGACAACCCCTGTCTTGTTCCTGCACTCTTCTTTTGTTCTCTCTGGCAAGAATTCAGGGTGTTCTGAGTCCTGCAGACGCTGTTCATATGGGGGATTTTTGAGGGAGACTTGACACATCCTGAACTTGGGTTTCTCACCTAGGACATCTGGTTTCTGTGTTTTCCTTTCAACAGCTGATGCCAAGATACTTTTCATGTTGCAACCATTTGAGTTACTTTTTTATTCAAAGCCCTATGCCTGTCCCTGTGCCAGGTTAAGCTTAAGGAATCTCACCAGCATTTTATTTCTGCAAGCACCAGACTTTAGGCAGGAATAGACTTCCTTTAGGTAAGCTGGTGGAATTGCTTCTTGGGTTTCCTGAACGTGGATGTGCACTCTAGCTGTCAGACAGGCTCAACTGAGAGCCTCTTACCATCCAGAGACTGCAGAGAACACCATGGGACTGCCATCTGTGCTTCTTCCCTTCTCAGTTCTTCCGGCAGATCTGGATCTTCTACGTCTACACAGTTTCAGACTTCCCTGTATCTATTCAGACAAGCACTCTCATCCAGAGAGAGGATCAACACTGCTTGATCTCAAAAGTCAAACTCAGTCTAGGTTAAGTTGCTTTTTACTGCACAGTGCTATGGGCAGGGCATCTTGTATCCAGCTGGAAACAGCTGTGCTAGCAGTATTTCCATCCTTGTTATGTTATGGGCAGAGATTTTCAGGTGCACAACTCTCTCCACTTGCAGGGATATTCTGATTATTGTGAATCGCTTGGCATGAGCAGGAAGGAATGTACTTCAGCAGGTTTCCCCTCTTTAGCTATAGTATGCTGTCAGATATTAAAAAGCAAACAAACAAACAAACAAAAATGTATTTTTTTCCTTTCATTCCATGAGATTCCAAACTCTAACCTCAGAAACTTTTTAAGTCATGTAAACACCTAGGCTCTGGTTATTGTGTAGTTGGGCTGGGCATGGTGTTTTTCACTGTTTCAGCTGTCAGTTTTGCCAGTTGCCTCTATGCTGCAGCCAAGTCATGACTTGGGCAGTCTTTTTTAGCCTCAGTGAAGGCAGTCCTCGCTTCATTAGTCTTCCTGCCAGCTGAATAATGTCTGTGGTCATTAGTCTTAACAACCAATCCCCTTTGCATTGGTTCACTTGCATCCTCTCTTCTCCTCTTCTCCTCCTCCTCTCCTCCTCCTTTCTTCTTTTCCCCTTTACAATGCACAGTACAACTCTTTTCTGGGCTGTTGCAGAAAGCTGGAATCACAGGTAAGTATAGAAATACTATGTTTATCCATCTCTTTGGATCATTGTGAGACTCAGGGTTGGGGTTGAGAGGTGGATCGAATTCGATGTAGTTGATCAGATCTGACAGAACCTTGCATAGCTTAAATTCTCCAGCTGCACCTTTATTTTCTGCTGGTGACATATTTTGTGATCTTCTTCTTTGTTCATAGGTGGAGTTGGCATGAACCTGACAGCAGCAGATACAGTTATTTTTACTGACAGTGATTTTAACCCACAAAATGACTTGCAAGCAATAGCAAGAGCTCACCGGATTGGGCAGCACAAGTGAGAAATGTTGCTACTTCTTGTTTGGTTGCTGAATCTCTTGGTCTTTCAGTAATTCTTTCCCTATCCATAAGCAACTGAGGGTTAAAGTACAATAGATTGAATGTCAAAGAAAGAGCAGAGAAGATATTTATGTCTTTGTTTTTTCTTGCAGTCTTGTCCTTGTCATGTGTCTAGGGTGCGAGCTTTGTAGATTTGACATATTTGAGGGAATGTGGAGGATTTCCTGCACTGCTGCAGTGAGCATTGGTCTTGCGTCAAGAAGTAGTTGTTTCAGCGTTAAATTTCTTCTGACTGCCTTTGTTCATTTTGCTCTTGCCTTTTTGTTCCTACCAAAAGATTGGGTTAGGGAGTAGTGTTCCATGCAAGGAAAGAGCTTAACAGCTTTAGTGCACCTCAAAAAAAGAAAATAATAAGAATTTTCTTGAACTTTTAAAGGCCTGTAAAAATTATCCGCTTGATTGGGCGAGATACAATTGAAGAAATAATCTACCGAAGAGCTGCTTCCAAGCTTCGGCTGACAAATGCCATTGTAGAAGGAGGCCAGTTTGCTCTGGGAGTACCCAAGCCTCAGGGAGCAGCAGAGTTACAGGTAAAATAGAACTATAACCCTCAGTTTGACTCCAGTAACGTCTGGAAATGCCAGAGTGTTTCTTGATTTTTGTATGATATGAACCTATTAAAACATTTATATTTTGGGGGAGATTTGTGTTGACATGGCAGATGTGTCCTAGAAACCAAATTTATATTCTAGGTCCAGACATGATTTGAAATTTGAAGACAGTTCTTAGAATTTTGAGGTGCATCCATTGTGTAAAAGGTGTGTGTTTTCTTAGAGAAGAGGGGAAGGCAGAACCTCTCTTGTACTACTTGTATATTTTTAATTATAACAGGTTTAAAGTGGAAGCTGACTCATTGTTTCTAGGAACGTATCCGTCTCTGTTGCTTTTCTCTCAAAAACAGAGCTGATGATAAGCACTTTGTCAGCTTTTGGTTGCTAGTCTGAAACTTGCTCGACCTTCTGTTGACCTCCTGGCAAATAAAATATCTCAGGAGTCAGGGCGTGATTTATATTTCTGACCTGAAAGCTGAGGTTTGGGCTGAGAACTTGGGTTGAAAACATCAAGCAAAGTGAAATTGGGGGGAATGTATTCCCCTGTATGCAGCTTAACCTAGAAAAGGTTTGGAATTAGTGTATCCTTTCCCCCTGCCACCCTCTACCCCTCCATCAACATGTATCTCAGCAATTACAGTTTCCACGGGAGAAGTGGAACTGAGCCAATAGGAAATTCCATGCTGATATTTTTCTCTCCATTAATTTTTGTAGGTTATAAACTTATTTTTTTCTTCCCCTCCCAACAGCCAACAGGCCTGGACCTTTTGGCTGTGAGAAAAGCTGCTTGAATGCCATCAGTATAATGCTGTTTTGTAATTTAGCCTGTGGAGAAAAATGACCTTTCGAGTCTGGATGAGAATGTTTGAGGGAGATATGCTATAGGGGCCTGTCTCATCAGGTGTTGGGAGAACTAAGCATGTTAAAGCAAAAGTATTTGGACAGGTAACACAAAGGATTAGATTTTTCCACTCTTACAACTTTTGTATTTATGTCTAAGAAGCTCAAGACTCTGGGATTGGCATGGAAGTAGGATATTTTAATAATGAATTTCCCTTCTCTTTGTTAAAGCTGAGTGAAATCCTGAAATTTGGCTTGGATAAATTGCTGTCCTCTGAAGGGAGTACTGTTCAAGATGTGGAGCTAGAAAACATCCTTGGAGAGACAAAAGGAGGGAAGTGGATAATGGATGTTGTCCTGCCACGCGAGGAAGAGAATGAAGAGGAGGATACAGAAAGTAAGTTAAGAATCTAAATACCTATGTAATGAGTGACACTTGAGTGCTAGTAGAGAACACTTCCTAGGCTGGGGTTGCATTTTTGAGGTAAGAAGGAAAGAAGTGGACTTGTAATTAAAAAAGTGACTTGGATTTTTTTTGTGGCCTATCCATGGTCTTTATTTCTGAGCCTTTATTTGTCTTTTTCATGTTGTGTTCTTGTTTGCCTATCTGTAAGATAATGGTTACAATACTTTACCCAGTTTGGTGGCAGGGCGGGCTGAATTCCTTAACATGCTTCAATTATTTTGAGACCTCAGAAAAGGGAAAGTATTCAAATTACAGCTGCTGTTGTTCCCTCAGAGAGCCATTATGACAGAATTACAGTTTTAGAGACAAAACAGTAACTTAAGGAAAGACCATATAGCAGGTGTTTCATAGTTGTCTCTGTACAAAAGATTACTGGCCGTGAAAATCACAAGTTAAAATGACCTTAAAGAGTTCCAAAATATGAGATAAGAAACGCAGAGCCATGGAGTCTAAACAACTAGAACAAACCTATTTTGTCTTTAGTACTCTACCTTCCAATCCAAATGTCACATAATTGTGATTACCTCTCCATAACCCCATATTACATGAGAATAAATTCTAAGGATACTTCCCCTCTTGTGTCATAATGAGACAGACTGACTTTGTTTTGAGTACACGGTAGCACAGATCTGTGACCAAAGCAGAAATAAGGGCCTGCAGGATAGGTATTGTCCATTCTGCAGCATTTGCCAGCAAAAAGCAATTCTTTGCTAAGAGTTAGCTGAGAGTGGTATTTTCTGTTGGTACTTAAAGAAGAGCAGTGGTACCACACTGTGTAACAGTTACTGGGAAAACAGCTCACCCAATGAGTAGTAAGTAACTCTGGATTGGCAGTTCTGTGCTTTTATTTTGTTTGCAAACTCTAAAGAAAAAGTTTGCAGTCCATTTACATGAGCTGCAAAGCTAAACAGATTCACTGCTGGTAGAGGTGGAATGACCAAAGAGAACAGTGATGGAGCAATGACTTTAAACAGTTAATTGGCTGAAATAGGAAAAAATGAGTTAACTGGAAAGCTTTTGTCTGAGGAAGCGAGTCTTGATTCAACATGATGCTGACACTGGCTATACAAAAAAAGTAATGATGACAGTAAATGTCTTTTTCTGCTGAGGGTAGAATAGTGTCACAGAGAAGCCTGTTTTCTTTTGATCTCACTGTATGTATTCAGATGTTAGTGGCTTTCAGCTCCTTTTTACATTTTTTCATTATTTTTAAAGATCACATGTACGTATATGAAGGCAAAGATTATTCAAAAGAACCCAGCAGAGAAGACAAAAAAGCATTCGATCAGCTTTTGGATCTTCAGAAAGCCTTGACCGAAGAGACCACTATGGAGGGGAGAGCTCTCCGGAACAAAACAAACGTAAGGCAAAAGACATGATGAGGCATATGATGCTCCTGATTCTGGAAAATGAGGCTGGCGGTTTCAACTCCTTATCTACAGCTTGCAGAAAACATGTTAAAAGATTTGGATTCCAGTGTAGTAAAGTTCTTGAATCGGAAGGTTGGGCGATTCATCGATTAGGAAGACACATACAAAATATAAGGTGCAGGGCACTAATATAAATTTAGGTCACAAAACCATATATTTATGTGACTGCTGGGATTTGATGGTTAAGACCTGTGGGCAGGTGGACAAGTGGGAAAGGAGTGTGTAGCCTAAGGTGGGTACCAGACATGAGTTTGAGATGAGCATTTTGTTTCTGTGATACTTCCTTTCTCCAGGCCCTTCTCTCAGGCCTCCGGGAACAGTCGACCAGAAGGAAACACTTGTTGAGCACGGAGGAGCTGGAGGCTAGGAGGAAGAAGCGCCAAGAAGCAGCAGCAAAGAGAGCAAGGCTTATGGAGGAAAGGAGGAAGGCAAAAGCAGAGGCAGAACACATGAAAAAGTATGGCTTGCAGTGCATCAGCTACTTTTAAACTGGTGTCTATGCTCTGGAAAAGTGTATCTGATTGACCAAAACAAAATCACGCTCTGCATCCACTCTGGCAGGTGGGGCTGAGAATAAGGGAAGGAGATGATGACAAAATGGACGCAGACCACCCTCATGAGAGGGTAATCTTGGTTCCTGTCTAAAATAGAGGAGGGCAGCAAAGGGAATACTAGTTGGTGTCTCCTGTGTTTTGCTGCAATCTTTTAAAACAAGGTGTTGGCCACCTGCCTTTGATTGTTTTTCACTGAACATCGTCTTCTCTTGTTTTGTTATAGGATGGCCTGGTGGGAGTCAAATCATTACACGTCTTCCTGTCTCCCTTCGGAGGAAAGTGATTCTGAAGAAGAGTCTGAAGAAGGAGAGTCTGCGCTGAATGTAGATTTAGATTACAAAGATGTGGACCTAAACTGTATCAAGTATGTCATGGGAGATGTCACCCACCCCAAAGCAGAAGAGGAGGATGCCATCATTGTCCACTGCCTAGGTGGGGCTTATGACAATAGAAATGCACAGGACCTCTGTTAATACTAACGCTGAGGAAAAAATCAGGTTAGAGTTCCTCCTGAATCAGTATCGGAGCTGCTCTCTGACCAGGGCTATAGCAGAACAAGATAAGCTGCTTTGGCTTCTGTTAAAATTAGCACAAAAACTCATGTTTAAAGTGGAAATGCCAAGTGAAAATAAAAGCCCACAAATGACAAACATCTATTTGTGGGAAGCCCAAGGCACCAGTCTGGGGACGTATCCAGGGAGAGCATGCATCTGTTATGAGGGTACTGACTGTATGCCCGCTACCATGATCATTGCTTGGTTAAGCATCTGTAGCGGGCAGTAAGAAGGAATTACTCCTGCAGAGTTTTTCAGGGAACTGTGATAAGTTTGTTTTTCCTCAATGCTTAAGGTTTATTCTCTAGGATGGTCCTTTGTGCTCTATTCACGTGTGACTTCAGTTCACGTGTGGTTCCCATACCTGTTTTTGATGGTCATTCATTGCATTTGGCCAGAGTAGGTCCCTTTCCTGCAAGGGTGGTCTTAGCTTCAGTTTCTAAAAGGAGCCTAACCTGTCATTGCATCCTAGATGACTCCGGCCGCTGGGGAAGAGGTGGTTTGTTTACAGCTCTGGAGACTCGTTCTGATCAGCCAAGAAAAGTATATGAGATGGCAGGAAAGATGAAAGGTAAGAGATTAAAACATTACCTTAGGCCAAGATACTTATGAGTTTAAATCCCACTGATGTTGCAAGAGTGAGGAGACTGAATACCTTGAGTCATATTTTTTCCTCTTTTTCTAGAAATTTACATCCCTATCTCTGAAAGTAGTAACACAGAGGGTGTTTTGACTTGTCTTGGGAGCATGAGAACTCTGCATAGGAGTTGGTCATTCTGATCCATTCGGCAAATTATCAGAAAACCAGAATCACTAAACAACTTGTTCATTATCCAGAGGATGTTTTTCACAATATGAGGCAGGGCCCTATGTCTTCTGTCAAAATGCTTTTAAGTAGGATGAAAGCCATCTCAGTCAGTATCCAGTGGGGCCTTTTGTTCCCTCTGAACATTAATCTTCTCCTGAGCATGTATTAGCAGTTTTGAGCTACCTGCAGCTGGTGAAGAATGCACATCTTGCTGTAGGGGGATCTGTTGTTTTTTATAATTTCCTGGTAGATGCTTTATTCTTGTTCCAGTGTTTGTCTTTCCATTTGTGATCTTTGAGTGGGGAGTGTGTCTGTGTGTGTCAGGGCAGGTAATATCTGTCTTGCTTCTGTGGGCACTTAAAGTGACTGACTGACTGCTGAAACCATCATGAGGAGATAAAGGAAAGAAGAGTAATACAGGACATGACAGTGAAATGTCTTCTGCGTTCACTTACCATTGACTTTTCAGGGCTGATTTTTTTTCTTGTTGTTCTGTTCTTGTTTTCTGGACAGACCTGCAGTTAGGAGGAACCTTGTTATTCCCCATTGATGATAAAAAATCCAGGAAAAAAGGACAAGACTTGGTGAGAATGAGAAGCTCCTTTTTGTGTTGCTCTGCCTGTGTTTTTGAAGCTGTGTGTAATGAACTTGTGTCTTTTTCTCAATAATAGTGGTACTGAATACTGAACGTGGCTTAGTGGCAGTTAAACATTAGAGAAGATGAGAATTTTTTTAGTTTATGAAAGCTAATAATTAATAATTCAGCTTTCCAGCAGCTGTCACTTTATCTTGTACAACTGCATATAGACTCCATTTCAGTTTTTGTGTGTTTTCTCCTTAGTTGGCCTTGATTGTAGCTCAGCACCGAGATCGATCCAACAACTTGTCTGGCATTAAGCTGTCTGCTCTGGAAAAGGGCCTGAAGAAGATTTATTTTGCAGCTAAGAAAAGGAATGGTAAGTGTTTGTGTGGTAGAGTAGTGAATCCTCATTTACATGTGTGATTGCACCTAGAGAAGATGACCAATTTCCACCTCTCCTGTGTTACTTTTTCCTGAAGTGAAGTAAAAGTGAGATCTCCGTGTATTCGATGTATTCCAAAATATGCCTTCTATTCTTGTTGGGCAGCTTGAACTCTTTACCTAGACTGCTTTCTGTGAGTGTATCTTGTCCTAAAGAGTGTGCCCTCTCTTCACTCCTCAGCAACAGTACATCTTCCACGTATTGGGTATGCGACAAGAGGTTTCAACTGGTATGGTACCGAGCGCCTTATCCGGAAATATTTGGCAGCACGGGGTATCCCCACTCTCATGTATCCTTTTGGAGTGTGCTTTATTTGGTTCAAAATCTAATATTGGAATGACCCCCTAAATATCTTGGGGGGGCAAGGAATACGTGCCACAGTCCAGATAAAAACTTGTTTTATCTGACTTTGTTGTCATTCAGGTACTCATTACACAGTAAGGACTTACTGTCTTAGGTGATAGTGATTGATTAGTGTGATTCAGTATGTCTGACAGAACTTTCTGGAAACAGATGCTCATATTCTGTTGGCAACCATCAACGTAACTCTATATGCCACATCCGTGGAAGAGATGACTGAAACTTCAGAATAACAGAAGTGACTCAAAGTAGAAAAACTAAGGATGTGGGGGAAAAAAAAAACATTACATGTTCCAAGCAAGTTATCACTTGCTTCCTTGGTGAAACATGGGAGCTGGTGTGTGTTGGGACAAGCTCTCGTAACAAAATAGCTCACTCCTTTCACCTTCCAGCAAAGGAATCAGACAGTTACAAGGAGGTTCTGTTTTGTCACTTCTCTGGGAAGACATGCATTTCTATAGTGCCACTGTGAGCAATACTGTGAAATCGACAATCTGACAGAAAAACAATGGTATACAGGGCATTCTGCCTTTTCGCTTGATGAATCTCTTGGTGGACATGTCTGGCATTCCACAGAATTTCCTTGACGCTTTTTATTAGATACTACTTCCCTAGGAATAAAGGGTTTTCCTCTGCTTCACAACCATCTTCATCTTCAACAACAGTCTCAAAGCCATGACGAGGCAATAATTTTATTGAGAAACGTGCACAAAAAACGAGGATCTTTTTAACATCATGTATGCATCCACTTCAGAAACATGGCTTATGCAGTTGTTACTTGTCTCTGTATCTCTCTTACTTTACTGGTCAGAACACTTATATACTGTCAGTGGCTCTGGAGTGGAATCAGACTACTTCAGAGAGTGTTTGGATGAGGATGTTGGCTCAATCCTAAATCTGTTTTGGAGATGGAAAATTAAATTTTCATCAGTGGTCAGTCGTTATCCCTTACATTAAAGTTCTTGCTATGACTTGGAATAATATCCCTTAATCACTTCTTTTCTCCCTTTCAGATTTCATACTATACCTTTGTTCAGTCAGCTTTTAATGATTTCCTGGAACAGTGTACATGCACACATAAATGTCTCAATGTAAAGAAGTTGTCTGTATTAACAACACCACATGACACCTGCATAGTATAAACTGTTTATACCGTTCCAGTTCCCCAGAAGCCCAATTAATTTGCATTTGTTCAAACATAAAAATTTAGCCATATAATGATGTGCTTACAGTCTAGCAGAATCTTGACCAGAATTCTTGTCAAAGGCATGCAAGGCTGCCAAAACTTGAGAAGGGTTTTATAAATGACACCCTTCTTCCTCTCACAACTACTTTTTCATTATGCAGTTCTTTGACTGTTGCAGCTGTTGGGCAAAACCAGTTCCTTAACGCAGCCCAAAAAGTTGTTTGAAAGGTTCCATGACCCTTTGATTCAATTTAAAGAAATCTTAATGCAAAGTTTTTGACGTTGGCTTTATTCTATTGCAACAGAACTTTCCTGGGTTTTGTGTTGTTGGTACTATTGGCTTTAGCATATAGGGTACAACCAGGCAAGAGTAGCTCTCCTAGTGTTTTGACCAGAAGGAAAGAGAGACAGGGAGGTGCCAAACTTGATTCATCAGTAAGTTGAGCTTCCAAAAGGAAATAACCCCACAAGTGTTGGAAAGTATGTCTTTAAATAGCCAATTGCCAACGCGCTTTTCATTTGCTGAATTTTCACTGCCTCTGTACCACTGTCTCGTTACTTTAATATTATCACGCCTGATTTTTGATACAGATCATCATGCTGACTGGCATGCTCCACACTAGAAGCCTTTCTGAATTGGATAATCTCTCATTCCCTCTTAGCTCTACTAGAAAACCCCAACTGATTCATTATCTCCTTTAACCCTGCTGAAGCTTTTGTAAGCTAGTGCTGCGTTGCCCCTCTGTGTGTAGGACCTTTCAGCTTCTCAGAGGAGTAACCCCTGTGGATTTGGCAAAGGGCTTGCAGGATCGGAGTCTGACTGTGAAGACTTTCTGGGGTGAAAGGTGATGAGTAGCTGTACATTACCTTGTTTTCCTCCTTAGGTGAACTGGCACTCTTCCAGCTGGCCGGCTGGTGGCACTGTTAATCATCATCATCAGCAGCAGCACATGTTGCTCTTCATCCTCTTTTCAGACAGCAGGGCAGCGATCTCCAGCCTGGAAAAATATTACCTTTTTGCCAGAATTAAAGGATCAGTTATGCTTCTCTTTGTCAGCTTCACTGAACGCGTAACGTGTAATTTCAGTCTGAAGACTCGAGGCTCTGATCCTTCACCTCTTCTTTTCCTTTATATTTATTGCTCTTCTATAAAAGGCTTAATTCCCAAGTGTCCTGGTGTGAGGACTTGTTTCTCAGCCACACACACACCTGCGGCCAAATCCCGGCCCATCTACAAATTCTCTGGCCACTATGCACTTGCAGTGGAGAAAATTCAGCTCATGGCTGAGGTCCCCAGAATATAATGAAGTTTCTTTGTAAGTGCTGAGTTTGCCACCACTTTTTTTTAGGTATTCCTATTTGAGGCCTTGGGCTTTCCTTTGTTTCTAGGAGAGGATAGAGTCCTGCCCCTGTCCTGTGTGCCCCACTGCCACATCAGACTAGAGTTGTAATGGACAGGGGGGATTGATTACTGGCCTGTTACTGTCCCTTACCCTCTAAGATAGGTCCACGGAGGGCTGCAAGTTTCCTGGCACATGCAGAGGAAAGGTCATGGTACACAGTAGACTCTAGCTCTCTAAGTTAGGGGCAAGTCAGGCAAAAGATGTTCTCTTTTTTTTTTGCTTCTACTCTTCTTTGCCTGTACAGATGAAATCTACCTTATTTTTTTCCCTTTTAAATTTACTTAGGTTATGCTTCTGGAGTGTTGGTTTTTTTTTTTTCATTTTTAAACAATATTCTTTAAGTCTACTGAATCCAAAGGAAAGTCTTGCCACTATCTGCCTTGAAATAGATGTGAGATGTCAACTGAATCCTGAACTGATTTTTGCAGGATCTCCGCCAAGTGAAGTTTTCGTAGTGTTTGCTACCCTCCACCATTTCTCTTTATTTGGGCAGAAATCGCATCTTTTGGATAATTAATTCCATAAAGGGCTCAGTAGCTTTTATGCAAGTTGCTATGCAAAATAATTGTGTCATGCTGTTTCTTCAGCTGTGCAGTACTACACATTTTCCCTTTTTAAATAGCAACTACCCCAAAAGGGAAGGAAGGTGTTCTTTTGTAGTCATGTCTTTCTGGCTTTCCTTTTCCTCTAAATAAGGTTTTCTACAACACTGAGAGATGAAATGCGGCTTTTTGTACACGTCTGTCATTGCACATTTACCTAAACTTCAGATGTATGCTGCTTGATTGAGGTCAGTGGCACAGAGTGAGATCATGCACAGTTCAAATTGGCTATATGAGAAGTTTCATCAGAAAGGACCTGTGAAAGGGCCATCCAGTCTCTCAGTGAAAAAACTTTCCATCCCATGCTGGAGGCTTCAGCTGATGCCATATAAAAGTGAGCAATAACTCATATTAATGTTTGTGCTTGTGCTGGCTCAGCCCATGCTTATGTTCTCTCAAACACATGATCTGCTTTGTTTGGTTGGTTTTTTTTGGGTGGTCCTTTGGGGACCCAGGAGTTGGACTCGATGATCCTTGTGGGTCCCTTCCAACTCGGATATTCTATGATTCTATGTTTCTTGTTGGAGACAAAGCATGGCCTTTGAATCTCAAAGCATTGTGCAGACAAATTCTGGTTTAGGTGAGGAAGCTAGGTCCTATAACTTAAGAATGATCTTTTCATCTTACTCAGTAGGCAATAAGAAGCTGCAGAAACAAATCAGGTTTTATGCCCAGGTGTAGATCTGTGATTTTGTCACTGAATACCTCTCTGTGTCCTGGGGAAAGTGGAGTTTGGATTTTGGGAAAGGAAAAAGAAAGACTAGTTTCCAAGGTGACAGAAAATTGAGGCAGAAGCTGCTGTAGATACCTTAACAAAAGTATTGCATGTGTCTCCAAACAAGGCAGAATTTGGCTCACAAAAATGATTAGTAGAAAAGTAGTAGGATAAATAGTTGGACTTATTTAAAAATAAGTGAAACTGAAGGTTGTGAAAGAAAAAATGAAAGCAAACTTTAAGGAAAGATATGACTTAAGAGCATAACCTAATGCTTAAAGTTGTGTAAAAACTCCCACTGCTTTACAATAGATGCTTTTAGAAGAGAGTGTGGATGTTTATTAAGCTAATTTGATTGGATAGCTGGCTGGTCATGGACTGTGCACAGCAAATCAAAATGTAAGACGGAATGATTCAAAATACTGAGGGATTTGTTATAAAAAGGGATAACGTCCACATTCCAGAAAGTGCCTCCTGTAGCAGATCCAAGATTGCTTGTGTTCCACATGAATGTGACCAAAAATACATCTCTCCCTGATCTTCCGTTTGACACATGCTTTTCAGAGTGAAAAATACAAGCCTGAGGAATGCAGTAGGAGGATTAGTAGAATTACAAATGAGTATTTCCTCTAAACAAGCAGGTCTCTATACCATTTTGAGTTCCCTGCATGATTAAGTCAATGTGTTTTACATGTTGGACTCTGTCATCCACCCATCTTAGCCTTGGTCAGATGATAATTGCATTTATGGAAAGAGATATAGAACGATCTGAAAACTTGATGAGGACAAAAATCATCTGGATCCTCATGTTTCAAACAGAATGTTCTTGCTTGTACTTCCTGGCATTTTTCTGAGTGTCTCTTCAAAGTTATGGATAGAAACAGTCCCCTCAAGGATCTACATGAAATGAGAACATTAGTCATGTTTCTGTTGGAAAAAGAATTGAAATGACTGTTAAGGAAGCCAGTAGCTGCTTCTTGAAGACCTGAAAAAGTGTCAGTTTTTCCTGAGCAATTATTTATTTACTGAAGTAAATAAAAGGCTACTATCCTTCTTCCCCTACTTCAGTGAACTTTAGGTTGTAGCACTGGCTTTCATGTGATAAGGATTTTTTTTTTTTTTAAATGGGGGAAGAGAGGCAAATTTGGAGCAAATCAAGAGGTGTTTGTGATCTCATGGAAGCCAGCTGCAGAAAGGGATGAAAAATCTGAGATCATATCCTTCATCTGTGTGCCACATCATGAAATAGGCCAAGTGTGGGCCTGGCTTCATGTGAGTGTCTTAACTCTGTATCTGCTTGTTCTGTGTATGCATCTATAAACATTCCTCAAAGCAGTGCAAGTCCATGCACTTGACCACATGCAGATCATTCCTAAAACATTCCCTGGCCACTATGCCAGCAGGAATGTGAAAAGGTCAGAATAGATGGGAACTAAACAGTGCTGGTTTCTTGCATTGCATGCAGACAGTGTACGCCCTGGACCAAAGACCACGTTTGTTTGATATGGATGTACTGGAGTGAGTCTGGCCTAGGTCCACTAAAATAATTAAAGGATTGGAGCATCTGACATACCAGGAGAGGCTGAGAGCTGGGATTTTCCAGCCTTGAAAAGAGAGGTTTCAGAGGGGAATCGATGCATATAAATGTGTATTGATGCGTATAAATATTTGATGCGAATCATAGAATCATAGAATATCCCGAGTTGGAAGGGACCCATAAGGATCATCAAGTCCAACTCCTGGCACCGCACAGGTCTGCCCAAAAGTTTAGACCATGTGACTAAGTGCACAGTCCAATCGCTTCTTAAATTCAGACAGGCTTGGTGCAGTGACTACTTCACTGGGGAGCCTGTTCCAGTGTGTGACCACCCTCTCAGTGAAGAACCTCTTCCTGCTGTCCAGCCTAAACTTCCCCTGCCTCAGCTTCACACCATTCCCACGGGTCCTGTCACTGGTGATAACAGAGAATAGGTCACCTGCCTCTCCACTCCCCCTTGTGAGGAAGTTGTATACTGCGATGAGGTCCCCCCTCAGCCTCCTCTTCTCCAGGCTGAAAAATAAAGAAGGTGGATCCAGATTCTTCTCAGCAGAACCCAGTGAAAGGAAAAGAAGGAACAGTCACAGACTGAAATACATGGAATTCCATTTAAACATCAGAAAACGTTTTTACTAGTTCATTTCATTGGTTATACGTTTTACTGTTCAAACCCTGGAATAGGTTGCTCAGGGAGGCTGTGGACTCCCTGGAGATACTCAAAACATGACTTAGTACGACCTGCTCCAGTTGACCCTGTTCTGAATGAGGACACTGGACCAGATGGTCTCCAAAAATCCATTCCAACTTAAATCGTTCTCCTGTGAATCTAAGATCTGCTCTGGGTATTCTTAAAACAAACAATCAAGAAAATAACAACAAACACCTCTAATCCTGCCTATTCAATAGTGATATGCTACGCTGACGTAGCTTAGCACTTTACAGATTTCTAAACTATGACCCTACCGCACAAGTAGGTTGACTCATGCCAAAAGTTTCCTCATGTCTGAGTGGTTTAAACAGATGATGAAAGATAAGCATGTAACAGCACCTCATATCTGCCTCTGAGCCTGTCTTCAGTATATCCTTTCTTTGCCAGTGCTTTGTTTAACGGCTTGACACAGTCAGGTGGCAGAGGGCTTGCTGCTGGGTCTAACGCATATCTGTGCCACCTGGGTCTGGACAGGGCCTAGATGTATCCCCAGCTGCGATCTCATATGGATCTCCTTTCCTCCACGTACTGTAATGAGTCCTGCTGCTCTGAACCACGAAACTAGTATTCAAGAGTGAAACTAGTATTCAGGAATCTTTCAGTCTTTCCGGTCTCTTACTGGCTGTGCAGTATACAAGCCTTTTCTTGTCTGTGTCTACTGAGAAAATCTTGAGCAGCTGCTGGGGTAGCACAATAGGAGAAGAAGAAATAGGGACTGGACAGAGGAGGTTCTTGGTCCAAAGAAGTCCAGTTAAAGACCTCTGAAAAAGTCCCCTTCTCTGTTGAAGTTTTACTCCCCGAGTTCCCGTAGCCTGTCAGAGAGGGCAGCATCCCCCCTTGTCCTCCCCACGCCGCACCAGTAAAACCATGCCCTGAGTCTCTCCCCTGTCCCAGATGCATGGGTTGAATAAGCTGTAGCCTGTTGCCTTTTGTCATGTTCCCCTGCTCTGAGCAGGAAACCAAGCTGCCCTGTAGTGAAGGATTGGCAGCTGGGAGCCACGAGCACCCGGTGATGCTCTCAGCTGGATGTCGAACACTTTCCAGGGCAGGGCGACTGTCTGGAATGCAGCGGAGTGCCAGGGCCGTGGGCAAGTTTAGGCACATGTTGGTGTACAACGTGAGATGGAGCCTATCACTTGATACCGGCCTCTTCCAGCCAGGCATGGGGTGGGTAAGATGTACGCCGTGCGGAGCAGGAGGCAATGGAACTGCCAAACTGGAGCGATATGGGAACAGTTCTTATAACTCCTGCCTGACTGAAATGGTGAAATCATGTAATGTTGTGCAGATGGTGAGTAGGGGACGGGTACCACAAGCAAAGTTAGTGCATTATTTTGGAAAAAAGGGAAATTGGAAGGGAAAAATAAAAGATGTAAGCTACAGAGGCCACACGAAGGCAAGGCAGGAGCTGTCTGACAGGAGGAATTCAGTGCCCTCTGTGTTTGTCCCCTTTGTGGAGCGGGCTGTACCTCAGTAACTCAAAGCACAGAGCTGGGATCTGGGGGGATCCCTCACGCCCCCCCCACCAGCCAGCTGACAGAATTAATTGTTATTAAGGGATGAGGAGGGCTCGGGGCCGGCCTGGGGCGGGGCTGCGGGGCGGTGCCGGGCACAGGAAGCGGAAAGCGGCGGCGAACGGCGGCCGCCGCCGGGGGAAGGCGGCGGAGGGCTGGGGCTGGCCGAGCGGGCATGGGGGAGGCAGGTCGGTCCGTCCGTCCGTCCGTGTGTCCGTCTGTCTGTGCGTCCGTCTGTCGGGAAGGAGGCGGGGGGGGCTCATAGCCCGGCAGGGTGGGCCCAAAAATCGTGGGCGTGCAGGGCTGAGAGGTGACTGCTGTGCTGCGGATGGGGATGAGGGCTGCAGGACCGGGGCTGGAGGAGGTGGGCGCAGGGGGTGCAGGGGGTGCAGGAGGAGATGGCTGCGGGAGGTGGCTGCTGCCCTTCCCGGCGCTGCCCGGCTGCGGGTCTGAGCGCGCCCGGCAGAGGGCAAAGCCGCAGCCGCTGGTCCCGCAAGGGCACGCTCGGCACAGCCCCTGGAAGCCCGTCCTGTCCCGGTTTGGGCGCTTATCCGGGCTGTGAGCAGGGTTTCTTAGCGCAAAGGCTGAGTTCTCCGCTCGCAGAGCGCGGGTGGCTCTGTGGCAGCGCTTCCAGGCGGGGGAAGCAGACCTGGCAACCCTCCTGCTGCCACAGCGGGGCTTTCCTCAGCCCCGGGTCTGTCATCGCGCCTCGCCCCGAAGTCTTTGCAGCTCTAGGGAGTTCATGCGTGAAGCGACGCTGCCCAGAGGAGCAAATCGGGGTGTTGCAGAGCTCACGCTGTGTCATACGTAAGCCCACTGCCGTGGTGTCCCAGCTCAGAGGAGAGGCACTGCAGGGAAGGGAGCTCCAGCAGCGCCGGGGCTGCGTAGTCTTCAGCCAGTTCGGCTATGAACTTGCTTGGCTCTCGTCCCCCTCCGGGGTTTGGCTTTGCAGCCAGCCGCAACTCCGAGACCGGTGATGGCTCTGCCAGCACCTCACTTGACCATTTATTTTTCATAATTAACAAGTGAGTCTTGCAGAAAGCCTCCCCGAAGAGCTCTCCCTGTGAGCCGAGGTGTTGGAAGGGTTTCCAGCCTGCCTGGGAGCCACCCAGGCAAAGAGCTAACTGCCCGTGGTCGCTGGCCGGCTGCCTGGGAGGAGAGCAGGCGTCTGAGCTGTGCCTGGTGATGCTCACCCAAATACAGGATTCCTTGTGGCTGCTGGTGTCCTCTTGGTTTTGGTGAGCGGTAGCGGTATTCGTGGTGGCCTTTGATGCGTTACAGACATATGCACCCAGGGAGGGCTTACCACCATGAGGAGACCAGGGTACTGTACTGGGGAAACACTACCAATGTATCTGCAGTTGTCCTAGCAAAACTACATGTTGTGTTGTTCTGGTAGCCTGCCTTCCACCCATGCCTCTGAAAACCAGAGCTGAGAATAGTGTCAGAAACATAGTTTTGCTGTTACTGAGGTGCTGAGAAGGGACTTGAGGGACAGGATTGAGCAGAGGACTGTGATGTCTGGCTCTGCCAGGGGGAAACTGTAATTGTAAAGGCGCGAGGAGTGTCATGCTCCTCCACGTCTGGTACTGACACCGGGGAATTTGGCAGCAGGAGGAAAATGAACTGTTTCGAAAACTGTCAGGACTTTTTAATTTATCATTAGCCTTTATCTGAGAACTACCTGATTTAGGTTGAATTCAAAACCTGGCGATTTCCTTGGGGATCGTGCCCTTGCCCTTCCTTCTTGCCAAGTCAGAGTGGCATCGACTATATCGAGGATTGGGCAGATGGAGGTATCAGAGGCAGACTCTGTCATGTGGAGTCCAGCTGTGTAGCGTGCTGCGGGGTTGCTCAGGGTCTGTAGACTTATTTTTTTATTTTCAAATAGAAAACATAGGAAAGCATGCAGTGTCCTAAAGGAGAGCACTTTCACTAGGGAAACCTCTTGTAATTTGTAACCTTTAACGTTATCTCAATATCTAACTGCTATGGCTAAAAATAAACTTTGAAAATAAGGTACAGGTACTGTCAGCTTGGATAGGCAGAGTCTGAAGCAATAGCTTCAGGGCAGATCTTGCCCTCTTTGCTTCGGCAAGGCTGTAGGGCTTTGAACATCGGTATTGAAAACTGTTCCTACGCACAGTCTCGGGTGCTCTGGAGTAACGAGGGTGAGGCAACAATATTTTCTACCACGTTGCACGGCTCTGGGATTGAGAGGTGCGTTTGAAGGTCTAGCAGCATGGGAGATGTATGCGCGAGGAAGTGTAAGCTTTCACCACTCCAACAGATTGGCAACTAAGGTATAATTTGCATGATTGATGACGACTCGAACGCCGGTTGAGCTTCACAAACTTGGACAGCACAGATGTGGTTCTTGGAGCGGGCAAAGGACGTCCTCCTGGGAAGTGCTTGACTGATGGGTCCCGTGCAGAGACCTTCCCAAGTCACGGATCAGCTGCGTAGCGAGGAGGCTGGGGATTGCTGGTCAGAAGCACCGCTTGCTCGGGTGGTTTTTGTCGTCAGCTGAGACAGCCTCACTCAATTTTCAGACCTGCGCTATGGCGCGTCATGATTAAACGTGCAGGTGGATCGCTTCAGTAAGCGGTGACTGTTCTTTCTGAAGTATCCGTGTTGTGGACTGATGGTTTTCAGCCGAGGGGCTGGAAATTCCCGGGGGTCTGTGAACTGTTTCTAAGAAGCCTGCAAGAAGCAGTGAAGAAAAGAGAGCGTATTGCTGGAGGGCTTGAATTTGCTGACTGTGAAACATTTCTTTTTAGGATGTGGGGCTTGCAAATCAAGAACCACTGCCATAGAGTAAAGGTCCCGGTTTACTTATTTCAAGGCCAAAATGAGCCTGACTTAATGACATGCAAAAATAAATAAGCTTTTGGAAAAACACGTTTTCCAAAAAAAACACTTTTTTTGAGAGCTCATTGGCAGTTAAAACTGAAAGCCTTGGCTCTGCAAGTAGATCACTGCAGGTGAACTCCTGTGCTTACAGATCAAGTTGCTGGATCTGGGCCCGCTCAGGAAATTCAAAAGCAAAAGGTTCCTGTGGAATTGCTAATAGGTCTTTTTATGTATGCTGTTGAATGTAGCGAGTGACGTAATTTCTCATTTTTCTGAAGTGAATAATAAGAAAATGCCACAGCTGTGCCATGCGGGCGAGTCAACGCTATCATTGGAATGTTTCCTCAGTGTCTAGCAGTTTTTTAAAAAATTATTTTTATTCCTGAACCCTCACACCATCCCTTAGCATAGTTCATGGGGTTCAACGTGTTTAATTTGCAAAGCTTTTTGTTTCATTAGAAGTTTTAGATGTTTCATAGAAGATGTTTCATAGATGTTTAGATGTTTCATAGAAGAAGTTTTCGGTGGAATCGCTAGCGGGCATCCCTTGTACCCTGTGGACAGCTGGTGCCGCTTAAGGAGCGGGGCCAGCAGCGTGCTGAATCCAATGTGCGCACACGCTCGTGGACGCTTGTGGCTGCTTGTGCTCCAGATGGCACTTCCAGACACACGTAACTTTGTGAATCCACTGCTAAACAGACCGTAATCGATTGCAAGTCCTACACTGGGTAGGAATGAAGCTGCGTGGGGAAGGTTTTCAAAGCGGAGCTGACGAGGAATTGTTTGCCTTGGCTTCGCAGGGGGGAAACCCATTGGGAAAGCCTGGGATGTAAAAGAGCACTCTTGTTTGCGTTTGCCCTCTTTGATTTAAAGATGTAACTTGCTCTTTTTAAATTTCCCTTGGGCCGGGAGCCAAGCTGCACTGCCTTGAAGATGATCACAAGGCGAACTTCATTGGAAGCGGGATGGGGCTCCCAGCGTGGAAAATAGCAATTCAAAGGAACTTTTGGGGGAGATTTATGAGCGTATGAAAAGAGGGAGTTACAATGAGTTGTGTAGCTGTGTAGGAACTGTAATTACAGTGATCTCTACAGTGCTCAGGGGTAACTACATTTCTTCGCTGCCGTGCAGGATGCGCCCATCTGTCTTGCCAGACAAGGGTCCCCGGATTTCCTCTGGGGCCTCTTTAGCATTGTTTCCCATTTAGTGGTTCACAGTAGGATGAGGTCCGCAGCATCCTTCCTTCATCTATCAGTGAGGGGAAGGCAAAGCAAGCGTCTCAGCCCTTCGGGGAGCGAAGGGCTCAGCATGCGGTTGCACAGCGCAGTGGTTTGAGTGGAGGAGGACTTCTCTTCACCGTGGTGTGGGTTTTGCAGTTTGCGGCTGTGATGTGAAATGGATCATGGAAAGGATCCAGGACAAAAGTGCAGCAAGGGGAGACGCAGATTTTTTTTTCCCCTCTCCTCCAGTGGTGCTGTTCGCTCTCTGAAGGTTGTGTTGATACACGGAGGGGAATGCACCATGGTGTGGAGGTGGAAGCTACTCACGGTGGCTTCCCCCCCCAAAACCCAAGTATATTGCAACCCTGCCCTCAAGGAGGAACTCGCTTTCATGCAGGACCAGAAGCTCTGCAAACAAACAGACCATGCCTTCTGTGAGATGTAACGATCCTTTGTGAAGCTGTTTGCATTAACTAAATGGGGCTCTCAACTCACGCGTGTTGGTGGAGGGATGAGGCCCCAAATGATGGGGCTGCTGCTTTAGGCAGTGCAGTTGTCCCTGCCCAGAGGGGTAGGGTAAGAAAGGTGATTATTTGTAGCTCAGCAGTGGAGGTGTTTACAGACTGCTCGGTTTGGATATGGTGGTGCTACGTCCAAGGCACATGCCAGCTTGCCTTCTCTAGCTTTGCTCAGGCTTCAGCGGTGGGTGCTGCTGGGGTGGTGGCTAATCCAGGGCTGGTTTCTGGCTCTGGCATTGAGAGAGCTCCAACACGGAGATGCAATTTATCATGCTGTCCGTCTTCTGTCCCCTCCCTACCTCTTTTCCCAGCAGTTTCAGAAGGCTTTCTGGGGTAAGGCTATTTCCCTTCCTGCCATGACATAGACCCTGCTTGGTTTGGCTACAGGGAGCGTGCCTGGACCATTCTCTCTGCAGACTGTGCTCCTCCTTCCTTGGTTCCTTCGCTTCATCCTGCTCAGATTGGGCAGATGTGTTTTATTCCCAACAACCCCATAAATGCCATGGTGGGAAGATTTACTTAGCCACCAGCATGTCCTGCAGCGGGGCCAGGAGGTGGTGCAGAGTTCCCGAGTTCATCACGTTGCTTTTGACCGCCGTCCAGGAGGCTTAACGTTTTTTTGGGGGCCTTGTTGTTGACTTTTCACAGAGCTATGTCAAAACCGTTGCTCGTGTTTACGCAGAAAATGAAAGTTGGCGTGATCCAGCCTGCCCCGACCTTCCTGTCTTGCTGTGAGTCTGCTTTCCGTGCCTGGTGCCCAGCGCTGCCTTGCTTCGCCTGCTGCCAAATGGGAGCTGCTTGTTTGTGGTTCCTGCCTGGGAAGCCTGTGCATTTTTTTTCACAGCAGTTTCTGCCTGCTGAAGTATTTTCTGGTGTCTCCAGAGAAGCGTGCCCCTGTGCTGCTGGGGGTGGGAGAGGAGCTGTGCTCCTGATCTGTGTCTCAGCTCTGATCTTCTGTCTGGGAGTTGGGGGGAAAAACGAAGTGATCAGAGGAAAAGGCTGGGAGTTGAAGCGTTCCCCACGAGTTTCCCTGTTATTGCTGTGCAGCCCTGGGTGAGCAGTGTGCCCCTTCATGCCTCGGTTTCCTCATCCCACCTCTCCTGGAGGCTGTGGGAATTGTCTGAATGCAAAGCGTGTGGAAGTACTTGCAGGTAGATGGGCCACCCACACCAACATAAAGCCTGGGGAGAGTGAGTAACCCTTAACAATGTGCACCAACAGCTCTCCTTGTTTTTCCCATTCCTATATCACGGTGGTGCACGTTTGTGAAGGCAGTGGTTGCTCTCAGAGAGACTCTGGTAATGCCACGAGCAGTAAGTGGGTTAATCCCGTAATGCCTGTTAACACCTTGTGTATTTGGGAGGGCATTCCTGGTTTGTCATGCTTGTGAGCTGCTCTAGTGCCATCTCCTCTGTCAGTATCACAGTGCTTTTTGAAGGCTGGGCATGGTGGAGGAGGTTTGGCTGAGGCTGTCTAGCAGGATGGAGGTAAAAAATCAGCCTTTCTGAGTCCCAGCCTGTTCCTGGAGCCATAAGCTACAGGCTGTGCGCAAATCTGGGGAGTTAATGCGTTGCATCATGTGTCCCTGGCTCGGGGATTTTTGTTCCTGTTACAGTAATGATGTGATGTTTCAAACTGTGCCTTGGCTTTATGTTTCCTTTGCCTATAGAGTCTAAATTCATCCTCGTTCCCCCCTTCCAAATCCGGGCCTTATGTTTCCATCCTTATTTGTCCTCCCTAGATTCTGTGCTGCCTTTAAAGAGTTTTATTGAGGCACAATATTCCCTTACAGCCTGTGAATTTGTGTACATGAAAGGTCCCCCCACACCTTCTCCTCTCTGAGAGCCCTGGCAAGCCCAGGAGTTGGGCCAATACCTGCAGCCCCTGATGCAGAGGGGACACTGCTTTGGGTCGTTTCAGATCCCAGCGTGAGCCAAGGAACCCTGTGGGGATGAGACCTCATTCTTTGGCAGGGTTTGTGTGTGGTAGAGGGCTGCTCTCTGCTCGCTTGTGAGCTTTTCTGGAGGTGTTAGTGGAGGAATCCTAGGGCTGGACAGGATAGCTGGCCAAGTGCGAAGCCCAACTGCTGCTGTTGTCTCTCCCTGCTGGGGAAGGGAGAGGGTGGAAAGCAGTGGTTGACGGTTTTATTGCTAACAGCTTTGAAAAGTGCTGTGAGCAGAGTATAACGGAGGGATTTAATTTAATGTAAAGCAGTCTTTTGCCTGCTCTGAGACTACTGCGTGGCTGTAGCCCTCCGTTCCGCTGGCGTTGGCTGGAGGCAGCAGCGGGCTGGGCAGGAATGGGCAGGAATTTGAGAAACCGTGTGCAAGGTATGGGGTTCGAAAGCAGGCGTGTGACTCCTGGGAGCTGTTCTGATGCCACCCTGTTCTTGACCCAAAAAGCACGACCATTTCTTCAGCATTTTGCAGGTGGGATTTAAGCTTTTGTTCTAACTGCAAGCATGCTGCAAGAAATGTTGGCCCATATAAGCCAGACAGGATCTCTAATCAGTTTTCACCAGTGCTGTTAGTACGTGTGTATATATAGATCCAACTTCTAATAAAATTCAATTCTTCAAAGCCCAAATTAGCTCTTGGAGGCAGAGGTTGCAAAGAAAGGGAGGCGTTTGCAGTGCCATCGATTGTAGAGTAACTAATGCTTGTAAAACGGGCACACCTTGCAGTTATGAAAACAAAGCAGGTTGAGACACGGTGGTCTGATCGTTTTCAGCGTTTCTGCTAGGGTAGTCACCCACCCCTTCCCCCAGGAAGAGCTGTCATTCTGAATCTGGTGGTGTTTGGGATCTGCATTAATGGGGTGAGAAGAAAGGAGGTGTGGAAGTTGAGCCCTTTTTTTTCCTGGCAATTCACAAGGGGTGAATTTCTACATCTAGGCTGCAGAGCCTTCTCCGAGGCACCGTCTTTATCAAGTGACTGATGGTGTTTCTTGCAGATTTTTGGATGAATGGGCTGGACTTTGCAAAACAGAGCTATGTTATCAGTTTGTTTAAAGATCTGCAAATGTGTGTGTTTCTCCAGACCAAAAAGAGAGAGATCGGCCAGGATGAGCTTGTGAACTGGGCAGTGTCTCCTGAGCTGGGGACATGTGGCTGAGTGGAAGAGGGTGAGGGAATTAGCACAGCAGGAATACTGTTTTGCTTTGCTTAGCATGCATTTCCATGCCTGTTTGTCTTTCCGTAGGCCAACCGTGAGGAGCAGAGCACCCTCTCTCCTCCCCATCTGGATGGATTCCTTGTAAGGGAAGCGCACTCAAGTCCCCAAGGACCAGGCCTCACTGATGACTGGGAAGCAAAGAGTACCCAGGAAAGCACTTTTATCACGGACTCCACCTCAGGAGCACCAGGAACTCGTCTCTAAGTAAAATCTGTGCTGCCGTCCGTGCAGACCCCAATGTCTGCTGCAATGGATACAGAATCAACGTATTCGGGATACTCCCATTACTCAGGTCACTCCAAAAAAGCCCACAGACAAGGGTAAGGAAATGCTTATTTTTAATTACTTGCTGCTCTAAGCTAGGATGTGTACTGTGGAGGAAAAAAATATAAGTCAGGATGAAATCACTGAGGCTACAGCTCCAGAGGAGATGCATGTGGAGAGTCCTCAAGCGGAACCAGGTGACAGGATAGGAAGCAATTATGCCACTAGCTTAATGACATTCAAACTATTACGTGCACGCTGGGGTCATGTATGGCCAGCAACGCTGGCGAAGCACTAGCAGAAGGAAAAGATCACTTAATTCTGCTCTTAAAGTGTGAGGGATAAGTAGAGTCTCTGGAGAGATGTGTCAGACTTCCTAGAGTGATATTGCCACTTGTTTTCTATTTTAATGCTATTTCTTTATTGTGTAACAACAAGGCTGCCTTTCTCTTCCCACCATCCTCCTGGCTACTCCTTGTTGGTGGTGTTTTTTAATAGAATTTGAGTGGTACTTGAGTCTACAGCAAGTCCTCTATCAGCATTGATTGGATTAGAAGTCAGGCTTTTCTGAACTTGAATAGCAAGTCCTCTTTCTGTCCTGGTAGCTCAGTGGCATCAAAATCCATCTTGCTCTAAAACATCTGATTACTTGGAAACTGTTTTTTCATCATCGTTAGTTTTAAATGCAAAGCTTGTGCTATTTACAGTCTTCATAATTTACAACTGAGCTGGTCCAAAATAACTTCACATTTCAGAAGCAATTATCCTGTGTGGTTGGAAAAAGAATTCTTCCACGAAATAGTCTCTTTGCTTGCAGTCTGTTTCTTGAGTAAAACATTTCATTTGCCTTTCTTCCCTTCTCCTTCAACACCCCCAACCCCCCAGTGCGGATTGTCCTTTGAAATTTAGAATACAATGTGGAAAGATGCCTTCGAAGTTCCCAAAAGAACATACAAAATCCCAGAGCCTCGTGCTGCAAACAGGAAAAAGTCTCATCCCATGCAACCTTTAGGCTCTGGTAATCCCAAAAGAGATGCAATGGCAAGAGCTGGGACCCTGGACGCTTCTGAGCTTTAAGCCAGCGCAGTGAGGGTCTCAGGTGCAAAGGCTGCTTTCCTCTCCAGGTAGGAAGGGAAGGGGAAATATTGGTGAGCAGATAGGTGGGGCTTATCTTGAGATATTCTTAAATGAGAAGCTGTGAGGCTTACAAGGGTATTCTGACAGTAAGCACTGCCCTGCTACCCTTGATATTCTTTGTAAGAGGCTAGCTGGGGGCTGCTGACCAGTGGAAACAAACTTCACCAGTTGTCCTACAGTGTTAAGAAGGTCTTAGCTGACAAGACTCCACATTGCAGGAACTAAGGCTGTCTGAGAAGTTAAACTGTCCCAGCCACCGGGCTGCAGGCTGCTCTGGGCGAGGTCACTTTCTGCCTCTTTGGAAGCTTGTTCTGTAACAAATGAAATCAATGTTGATCAAGAGATGAGCAAGCAGGAACTATAACCTAATGCTTAGGGCACCTGCTGCAAGTACAAGGTGTTGTAATTCCAGGCCATGCTCTCTGGTAACTTTCTTCTCCTCTTGTTTGGAAAAGGAGTCGTGACAGGCACAAATCGCCACGAAGCAAAGACGGCAGTCGATCCGAGAAGTCCGTCACTATCCAGGCACCTCCTGCAGAGCCGCTGCTGGGGAATGATGCCTCTCGGACAGAGGAGGGCCAGGTAAGGAGGGCGTGAAGGTACACCAGGAGTCTGGTTTCTGGAACAGAGCAAATGAGTAGGGGGTAGAATGTGTTGCTCACGTGCTGTTAATATGCTGCCATGACCTGTGGCTAGCATTTATTCACATGTTAAGCTGAGGTCTCGGTCTGTTTTGTCTTTCTGAGGGCATTGTTTTTGACAGCACCAGTGCTGACATGACTTACCCCTGGGGCACTAATTTACCTCTGTCTCCAAAGAGTGTCATCTGCTAAGGTCTATAGAAACGTATGTTTCCATCACCTCACTGTGCATTATTCAGGTCAATCGTTTCACCTATATGTACTCTTTTGTCTTTAGATGGGATTTGCTTGGGGTAATAGTGTAAAATGTTAGTGCCAGGATCCCACTGGGGAGGAGAGGCAAGAAATGTAAAGGTAACACGACATAGTTGGGAAGGGGAAAAAAAGCCCAAAACTCAGTGAAGCTGGTATATTAACACTGGATTAAATAAAGAATGGAAAAATGCTGCGTGTAATTGCATCTAGGATGGATCCAGTAATCTCTGCTGTAGCAGTTGATTTGAAGGTGCATTCTCATTTTCAAATAAGCACTGATGCTGCAAAACAAAGAGTGCAGGATGTTTCATTGCCTCCTGGGTTGGACTTTTGGTATGTTAATTTTTGGCTGCGGGGCTTCACCTCTACTTAAAAAATAATAATAAAAAAAAATAATATCGATGCCCAGTTTCCACCCCAATCATGTATGGTAGTACTTAAAACAGTATTTGTGTAGGTGCAAGTAGGCTTACTCCCTGTACATCCGCTTAGTGTTTTGTAACCAAGTGTTTGTTTTCAAGAGCTATTACTTTGAATACGTATAAATGTGCAGGTGAATTTTTACGTCCTTGTTTTCACACAGACCTCTTCAGTGCAGTTAAAAGTCAAACAAAAATAAGTTGATGCATGAACAAGAGTTTTCTCCTGCATGTCCTGGGTTGCATTCAGCAACTTTGTACCACTTGAGATTTAGACTTGTAAATGCATGATTTTTCTGCTTGTGCCACTTAATATGGGAGGAGCTTTCTTAAGTGGTAGACTGGGACTGAGGTTGCCTGTTTTCTTCTGGGCTGTAGCCTTAAGCTGCTGTCATGTTTCAATCCATTCTCTATTGTGCAGTTTCTTGTCAATCAAATGGGGGAAATTACGCAGAACTATTTCATACATAAGCATAAAATACTTGAAATGCTTAGATTGCTTTACTGGAGACACTGGCAAAAAGGAAGATGTGATATGATTATGCTCCCTTTCAGGACATCTTGCAATGCAGAAATCTCTCTTTGTTTTGATGAGGAATGACTCAAAACTCAGATAAATTCAAGTTCCTGACTGTGGTTGGTCTCCCTCAAAGCCCTGCCACAGTAGGCAGGGAGGTATTGGTGTTATGAAGAGCATCAGGAGGTAAATCACGGGAGTTGTTCGTAGTAGTGTTGCTGCCTCTGTCCACTGCTCTCCCAAGGATTCTTGAAGACTCTCTCCTGTAGCTATTTTAAGGAGGTGAATAATGGTTTAAAAGTGCTGTGATATGTAGGAAGCCCTGCAGTTGTACACACCTACAGCACTCTTCTGTCTATAGGTATCATGTCTCATGCTTAAAACGATGCCTATTTCTTTAAAACAAAGTGCTTAGATCAGCATACATGGCTGCCAAAGTCTGGGAGAAGGTGTAAATCCTATTAATGACACAGGCTGCAGAAAGACAGACTCAGGAGGGTGAAAGGAAAAGCAAAACGTGGACGTCTGAATGAGCCTTGTAGCTACAAAGGTGTCAGGTGCCAGGCAAGAAAACACAGGCATTGCTGCTGTTTGGTGTTTGTATGAGGTAACAGGAGTCTTCTCCTGCCCAAGTCACTTCAGCAGCAACTGTGAATCAAATCCGTACGTGTCAGCATAACTCCTTGGTCATGCCAGCAGCTGGAAGGAGCAATTGGAGGCATGATGGTGTGGGTGGCAGTCCTAGCTCGCCAAAGTCCTCTGAAATAAACTAGGGAAGAAATGAGGTTTTCGGGAAAAAAAGATGTAATCTGAAGCTTGACTATATTGGTAGTGTGGGATCCTCAAAGTTAAAGCACTATACCTGCAAATATCCTTGTTGACCACCTATAGTTTTTTTGGTTTAACTAAGCTTTTATTAGAATATGCCAGCTACTGAGAGCAGTGCTACTGTAGAGGAGGGGAAAAAAAAAAAGAAAAAGGTAGAGGAACTTGCTGGAAATGCAGTTGCTCCTCTTACTGATGGAAAAACAATGCGTGAACATGTCTTTGATTGTGTAGTGACTACAGCTGACCTGAAATGAAACTTTCCCTTCCAGGTGATTCTGTGATGCACTTGAACCATAAAATTTGTGGGAAAAGTGCTAGTCCTTGTCTTGCACGTAGGACTTGATGGTTACTGCAGTTTCCAAGAGTTATGTCATATTGCTTGTTAAGTGTGCCAGAAGAACTGCCTCTGGGGTACAGTGAGTGGTATAGGAAGTTGAGCTACCTGCTTTATAGTTACAGGTCTTTAACATTTATAGTCAGTGTTTTAGAGGAACTGCTGCTATTTCCAAAACTTTGCTAATTTTTCAGGATTGGTTATTCAATATATTGAAGGTGTTGATTTTTCTTAGCAGACTTAAGTTTCTTGTAGCAATCCTTTTCCAGGCCAAATAATAAAAGAAAAGGACCTGGAAGAAATAACCTGATTGTTTCACTGACGTTTTTGTTTCTCTTTCTCCTTTAGGATGACAACTGGGGTGAGACCACAACAGCAATCACAGGCACCTCTGAGCACAGCATTTCCCAGGAGGACATAGCCAGGATCAGTAAGGATCTGGAGGACAGCGTTGGGTTGGACTGCAAACGTTACCTGGGTTTAACAGTGGCAGCTGTTCTCGGACTCCTCGTCTTCCTTACCCCCATCGCCTTCATTCTGTTACCCCAGGTCCTGTGGCGGGATGATCTGGAGCCGTGTGGTACTGTCTGTGAGGGACTGTTCATCTCTGTGGCGTTTAAACTCCTCATTCTTCTGATTGGGACCTGGGCTCTGTTCTTCCGCCAGCCCAAGGCAGACCTACCGAGGGTGTTTGTGTTTCGGGCCCTCTTGTTGGTCCTCATCTTCCTGTTTGTGTTTTCCTACTGGCTTTTTTATGGCGTTCGCATCTTGGACTCGAAGGACACCAACTACCAAGGAATAGTGCAGTATGCGGTGTCCCTGGTGGATGCTCTGCTCTTCATTCACTACTTGGCCATTGTGCTGCTGGAGCTACGGCAGCTGCAGCCCATGTTCACTGTCAAGGTAGTTCGGTCAACAGATGGAGAGTCGCGATACTACAGCTTGGGGCATTTGAGGTGGGTACAAGCTGCTGAAGTCCAGCGGTGCAGGTAAATGTGGCTGTGCCACAGCGCAAAGCGCCAACTGCTTTTGTTTGTGCGGTACCTCTGGTTTCTGAATGTTCCCCCAGAGGTTTCTGAACCTTCCACTGGAGGAAAGGGGAGAGGCTTCCTTGTGTGGCTCAGGCTGGTTTGTGCTTTTTGGTTGTGCGGACTGAAGGTCATTTTGAGAGCATGCTGCAGGGCATTGCTCTTCAGAGCCTCCTGACTGGCAAACCAGTCCCTTGCGTTCGTGTGGCAGGGGCTGAAGGAAGTGGTCCTGTGTGAGAAGCATTCAGCAACTTAATGTGCTAAAATGCAGAAAACATCTGTGTCCTCACTGCCCTGTGCAGCCAAGAGCTGTGGAAGGAACCTGAATAAACATCCCTTAAGTCAAATTGAGCACTGTCACTCAAGCTCCTGTGTGAGCCATTGACAGCTGGTTGAAATGCTTGCATTCAGGTGTTTGAGCTCTGACACCTGATTTTGTGACAGGTGGGAGATGCCTTGAAGGGTGTAGACAGATAGCTGCACCATGGGATGCTTTCAGTGACCAGGGACTCTTTTTCCTTTTTTCTAAGACTGGGAGTTGACTGCATTTTTTGTGTTGGCTCTGGGGAAACTCCTTCTGAACCAGTTCCCTTAATGTGGCCAAACTCCCATCAGTTTGGACTCATAAGAACAATATTTTTAATGAGTACTGGGGCACACGTAGGTGCAAGCTGTTTTTTTTCTTTTTAGTCGTGCTGTACTTCTCCTGGGTTGGTTCTGTGTCATGATGGTACCTGCTCTTTTTGTCATTGGTGTTGATCAGTCTGCTGGGTCAGATGTTGGGATTGTTTGGGAGATGTGCAATATCTATAGGTCTGATGCATGCCTGCCTCAGCCTTTCTACTGGGATTAACGCTTCCCTCAGCAGAGGTGCAAGAAAGGACAGGTGTCTCAATCTCCTTGGTTCCGGTGTCCTATGAGGATGTCTAAAAATCTTTCAGTTCCTGTGCCCTGTGAAGCCAGCAGCTGAGCTCTGAAGATGATTCCCCAGACTGTATGTGCACTCAAGCATCTGTTCCACTTATCTTGTCCAGACCCCTGCGGCATGCATATTTATTGCAGATGGAGAGATTAGTGTCTGCTTGTTTAAGTGGATGTAGGAACAGTCTCCTGCAGCCATTAGCTTAGCAATGGAATTGCTTTGAAGCAGATTTAGTGGTTGAAGCTCAAGTCTGGAAGTCGACTCTTGGATGCTGATCCTGGCTTAATGGGAGAACCCGTGATCTCGTGAATGAACCAGGTCTGGGCTCTGCTGTATTTTCCTTCTCAGCAAAATGTGAAGCAGAGCCCCTTTTCTGTAATGGAAGCTCTCCGGTTGACTTACAAAAAGGTCACCTTTGGAGGTTTAAAAAAACACAGTGGAGATTACTTTTTTTCTTTTTAAACTTAGAAATTCATCTGTGGTAACTGGCAGACCCAGGGGAGCCTTTCAGACTAGAGAGGTGGAGAGAACTACCAAAGATCCCCCTTGTACTACAGTTGTGTGCTTTGGGGTATGCCAGGGCAGTTCTCACATGGGTGAATTCAGCCCAGAAAATTCAGTATTTGTATTTATGTACCTGTATATACACACACGTGCATGCTTGGTCTGAGAGGGTTTGATGGTTGCTTGGTGGTAGACTGTGGGTTTGTGTTCAGAGGAATTAAGATCCTACTTGTGCCAAAGTCTACATGTCTGTCTTTAACCATGCAAGTAATCTTGCCATCCGAGACAAATCTGCTTGAGAATCAAGACCTAAACACTTAATAGCACATGTGTTAGAAACAATGTTCTCTCAGGCTTTCTCTTTGCAGCAAGGCTTTGGAATGCCTTGGGTGATTGTGAGGGCAGCAAGGACTTGTAAAACCTAGGGTGAAATCTGAGATGCATGAAAAATTAATAACTTTTCATTTGTTGGCAAGCTGATTGCAATTTTGTTTGGCATATTGAATCCAAACCACGCAGAATGTAGATGCTTCAGCATCTTGTGTTATGGGAGAGTCTTGTCAAGCATGTCTAATAATGGTGAAGTAGTGTTGCTTTTTCCTTAGTTTCAGGCAGCTGTATGACATGTCTGTGATGTCTTTACATCTTTGTTGAAGTAAAAGTAGACCCGTGCAGGTCTGACTGGAGGCCAGGCGTCTCCCAGTTAAGGAACAACATGTTCTTCTTCCATCTCTCTGCCTTTTGCTGAAAGCAACAGGAGAGTTATTTGTGTACAAATGGCAGGGGCTGCTGGTCTTGATGCTGAATGTGATCCCAATCTGGTAAACACTATAAGAAATGAGTGTAGTTCATATCTCCATCTTCTAAAGGTTTAGGACTGCAAGGTGCAAAGTGTGAGAAATTTGGCATCTTGAATACCTTTGCCATGTAATCTTGCAAATTGTCCGTGAAGGTGCTGGCATGATTGTATGTGAAATGTCACGGAGGCTGCCTTCTGCCTCTGGCAGGGGCGCTGGGCTGGAACAGGAGGTCTGATGGAGGAATGTGGGGATGTGCAAAGACGGTGAGAGTTCTTCAGGAAGACTGGAGAAGAAGCAGCCTTGTGAGCATGCTGGAGAGAGGGTCATAGCTATGACAGAGTATGTGTATAATGCTTGTTGCTGCCCATGGGCTCTTTCCATTTACCACTGTGCATGTTTGCCTCACCCCAGCCCTTTTGAAGGTGTCATAGATAGGTTGTGGGCTACCACCTGGAAGGAGGAAGCATGCTTCAACAGGTATAAAAAATCTGGCTGCCTCCTGAAATCAAAACCTTGTTGCCTCAGCCTGACCTTTCATCGTCTTCGTGCTCCCAAAGGTCTGAAAGTTTTGGTCCCTGCTTCGCCATGGAGTCTGCCTGCATTAACCATCCAAAAGAGGCTCCCAAGGGGCTGGTGTTGAGAAGGCTCTTGGGACATCTAACTTTTTGTGTGGTGTTTCTTCTTGAAGTAGCTCTGGATCTTTTCCATAGCAAAAGTGTCAATCTTTTCAATCGCAGGTGCAAGCTCTCAAATTCTGTGTCTTCTCTGATGAGACAGAGGGAGCTGCTATTTAAGTGTGAGGAAAAGAAACTTCTATGGGGGAGAAGGGAAGAAATCAACATCTCAGCCACCCTTTTGGAAAACCATGTTTTTGCGAGGTAGGGTAGATGGGATTTTCCATCCTTCCCGGCTCCAAGTGGAGCCAAGAAGCTGAATATGCTGGGTTTAATATTCCACACCATCCTTGAGAGCCCTGGGCCGTATTTGGGAGTAGTTCCCCAAATTCATATTATAATTAACCTATTAATAGCCTGGCTTGGTCCCACCCCCAGCACTTTGGTTCTAACTTTTCTTTCGGGAGGCTCGACTGCCAAAATGTGCGTTCCCTTTGGCAGTGACTCAGAGTTTGGCAGGGGGAGGTAAAAATTAAAGTGGAGTCCCCATGAACGTGGTGCCAAGTCTCGGCTTACTGACTGCTCTGCTGCTCCTGGCAGGAGGAGCTGCCCTGCCAGGCAGGGGAATGCTTTACGGGGGTACCTATGGGCAAAGAGCAGGGAGGAGAGCAGAGGCAGGGAAGTAAGGCCTGGGAAAAATGCAAGAGAGGTTGGGTGGGGATGCTGGCGAGACTTTTGAAAGCAAGAACAAAGGGGAACAAAGGTGGGGAAGAGTGACAGGAGATAACTTTTCTGTTGAAAGGCTCATTGCGTTGTAAGCTGAGGCTTGGATTTGCAGTCTGACAGATAGGGACATTGATGGCAGCTGTAAGCCACAGTTCTGCTCCTTCTGGATGGTTCAGAAATAATCTAGGAAGGATGTTGCTGGAGAAAGCCCTCCTCTTCTGTAGTGAGGGTGCTGGACTTACTCCCTTCCTCTCCAGTGAGTATTCTTTCCCCAGCCTAGAGCTTTGCTAGTCTAGACAGCTCAGGAAAATGAATGGCTTCAAACACACATGGTAATTACTGATCTTATGCATTGATTGTGTGTTGGGCTATAGCACAAGCATGGCTTTCTGAGGTTAGAAATGTCTATGAGTGGGTCCTTCTCCCTTTTTCTCATCTCTGCAGTAGGAATATGAGAAGCACAGCTGTGACAGTTCATGTGTCTGTAGGAACTACTGAGAGCTCCAGTCTGCTTTTTTTTGTCCTTCCTCGTGTAAGCTTGTTGTTATGAACTGGTGGGTTGGGAAGCCAGCTGGGAGGCCACCGTACAGCTTTGGAGTCAGGATACAGCTTCTGCAGGCTGTTGTGAGCTGGGTGTTCTTTGTCCATCTAATCAAGACAAGTTTGGTACTGAGAAATAGTAGCTCCATATGGAAAAAGTCTGTTAGAGTGTTGCCCTTCCCTGTGTTTTCCATCTGTATTTGGATAGGTGTTTTGCTGAACCGTGGTTTAAAATCCAGCAAGGGAGCAGCTGCTTCCTCAAAGCAGGTGTATGTCTCCGAAGAGCCTGTACCTTCCCTGCAGGAGTTAGCCATATCTTCTTGAGGAATCTTGTGGCTTGTACATGCTCACAAAACGAAGAAGATTCATGAAAGTGTTTTGGAAGGGGAGCCTGTCTCTTGGCTGACCTGGAGCAGCAGAGCATGTTTCTTAGGTGGTGCTTGAATTCCTTACCTTTAACACAAAACAAAGCTGAAACAGAATGGTCTGGTGGAAGATGCCTCTTTTGATCCAACTGCTTTGGGTTGGCAGTCTTGTATATGTTGAACCTACTGCTTGTAAAACTGATCTCTAGGCTGCCAGTATTTATTGATTTAATCTGATAAGCAGTCTCTTGCGCGTGCCCCTTGGTGCCACCAGGGTCAGGCTCCCTAGTAAGAGAGCAATTAGAGGGCTAAGGACTGGGAAGAAGCTTCTCCGTACTGCAGACTGCTTTTCTATGCCTTGCACATCTGATTTTGCAACACATAGGTGTTGCTCAGATGAGTCCTCCCCTTATTAAGGGTGAAATTTTTCCATTTAATAACACCTGGTCAAGATTTGAACTGTATGGAGAGCTCCTGCCTGGAGTTCTGTCAACAATTCTCTCTTGACTTTGCTGTCTTAAAATCTCCCTGCCCCACAGAAGGAAAGCTTCCATGGCATATGACGCCTTTGTTTCTGTTTTCCAGCGTGGTGAAATGTATCGGCTTAACCATGGGTTTAGGAAGCCACACGTCTTGCCTGAGGCACGAACTGCTGAAACCATGCTGCGTTCTGGTGAAGGAACTTCATAATGTGCATCTAATTAAATTGGTTATTCCCACTGTGACTGATCCCATGCACTTGCGGGCTATTTCTGTTTCCAATTGGGTGGTCAAGTGTGACTGCAGAACACTCATCTGTGTGCATTGGTGCAGTCCTGTATCTGCCCTGATAAATCCTGCTGGATGCTGTCTGGGCTTGCACACTCTGCCCCGCTTGCAGGTCTGCCTTCCCAGGGACCAGAGGAATTACTCTGACCCTCTTTTCTCCGTGGCATTTCTTCAACCATCACCATCTTTCACAGTGATAAACGCTAGTGATGAAAGAGATTGAGCTGATGGGTTTTTACCTTGTTCTGTAGTAAAACATCTTATTAACTGTCCTGCTGCCTTGATTACAGGAGCTTCCTACAACATCATGTTCCACAAACAAGCTGCTTTGCAGAGCAGTTCTGTTGCCAGCGCCTGTGTGAAATTAGCCTCCTTCCTGAATGCATTTTCTCAGTCCTGAAATCCATACAAAGCACCCTGATGAGCATTTGTTCCCCATCCTTTCACCAAACTTGATGAGCACTGGCACTGAGTACTCTCTCCTCCCAAGAAGTTCTGTGATAGCTGGCTAAATGGGTGTTAATTGCATCTGCAAGTGCGAAGCTCCTGAAGAAACTGAGCTGTGTGCTCCAGAGCAGCTTTTTTAGCACTGAGAGGTGTCAGACTTGTAACCTCCAAGCTAATGTCTCTCCAGCAGCACTTCACATAACTGGGTGTTTACAGCCACCTTTTTGCAACCCATCTTTTCTATGGCTGGGCTGCTTCTCCACGCTCACTTTGATGGGCTTGCAGAACTGTCTGCAGTTGTATGTATGACGTGTAGTTGAGCATTAGCACCCTTCAGATGCCCCATCCGAAGGAGGGTAGCTCCAACTTGGGGCTGGGCTGGTAATGACTTAATGGGAAAAGACTTCCAACTTTATTTTCAGTCATTCTTAGTCACAGGCCATACCTCTCCCACCTGCATCTGCTGCCTTGACTCCAGGAGGATGGTGCCACAGAGAGCGGCTCACCTGGTTGCTGTGAGGGTGGCAGTGGAATTGCAGAAGTGAGTTTTGCTGTGAAATTGTAGAACAGAGTTAATTTTCCAGCAGCCTCTGCAGAACTGCATTCTGCTCCCTGCAGAGCAGGGAGAAGTCTCCTTTGATGCTTGAGATGAGTTATGGCAGTGGTGCCTTGCTCTGTTTTACGAGGGGGGCATGTTGTCAGCAAAGACCAGCTAGGACTTCTTACTTGGGTCAGAGCAACACCTCATTAAGAGGATGTTTATTTGTGACAGTAGTGAACAGCAGGCTCTGGGAGTGCCAGATGCTTCTCATTAGGAGGGGGGTGAAAGTCTAGGATGGACCATCAGTATCTGACTGCATGCACAACATATCTGACTGCGTGTACCACGCATCTGGGAATGTCTGATGTGGTGAAGCCTGGTAGGGCTCTGTTTTTTCTTGAAAGGAGCATGTTTTTTTTTAGCTTCTTGTCTTTCTGTGTACAGTTTCCAGAAGGCTTTAACGCATGGCTTTACACACAGAACTGTTCTTCATTTCGATAAAGATGCCAGAGCTCGAGGGACTGAAGTGCCCACGGTCATCTTGCCTCCCCTCTCTCCTCCCTTGTTTGATCTGGGCTGCATTGCTCCCTTTTTTTGTGCATCTCTCCTCCGTGCCAGCGGGGAACCTCCTGTGGGCTGCTGCGGTCCTACAGAATTACATTTCACGAGCCCCAGGCATGCCAATAAAATAACGATATAAACACGAACCCTCACAAACTCATGGGCTGTGCTTTTCAAGGCTGTATTTACACCCCCACGTGTGCTCACAACCCCTGCTGTGTTTTTCTATCAGAGGAGCGTGGAGTCGGCCTGGTAGGCCGCGGCCCAGGTAGCACTTGTGTTCCCCTGTGAAAGCACCAAGCCGCAGTGACTAGTAGTAGCACAGGGTGATTGTTATACCCCTGAGCGCTCTCACATTTTTGGAATGCTTAATCCTTTAAAAGTTTACAGGCGTACTTGTACGTGAAGGGCCCGCGGTCAATTATTAATCCCCTTGGCTAGTACAGTATCGCTTGCTCTCTCACAGGGAGCTGCTCGGCAGCTTCTGAGGGAGGTGGTGTGGAGGAAATGTCTTTGTTTTCATCTGCAGGGGTTTTTCTTCTTGTTGGTTTCTTTCGAAGTCAGCAGTGCCCAGAAGTAGGGCAGGTACCCCAGCCTACCCTGTACTTAAAGGGTTTGCTGTGTAATTTCTTTTCCCTGCTGTCTGTGCCCTCCAACTCGCCTGCGTGTACCGCCCACGGAGACAGATGGTCTCCCTAAGCTGCTGAACAAATTTTGTGGCCGTGAAGATGCTTTTATCTTCAAATGCTGGAGAAAAGAAAAAAAAAATCCACCCCCCTCAACCTTTAACATCCATTTCTTGTGGTGAATGATGAAATAAAAATATTCTGCAAAGGAGCAAGCTGTGTGCCCTTTGGGGGAAAGGAGGCGGCTTAGTTTTTGTTAAAAGTGGAAGAAATTGAGAATTTACAGTTCTCATACGGCACAGCCCAAATGATGTTTAAGAAAGCTGGAAGCTACCTACCCTGAAGGAATAAGGAGGAGTTACTAGGGAGCTGGGTGGTAATAAAAGAAATTTTGACACAAAACTGAGGGCAGTATTTGCACTCGTGAATTAATTTCTTCCTCCAGCATGCACCCATGTAAATGTACCTCTGTGCTTAAACTCCCCTTGTGCAGTTCAGCTCAAGTGAGGATTTCGGTTGAAGTTTTTGGGGGAGCTATTCTGGCAGACAGCAAAACAGGCTCCTGTCACAGAAGGAAGGACTTCTGAGGCATGAAGGCTGCTGGCTCTGCTTTGTATTCCCTAAATCCCAATAAAGGGTAATCTGCATCCTTTTGGGACTGGATTGGAGAAGATTAGCTTGGAAGTGTGGATCATATCCACACAGCCTCAGCAGTGTTTGCAAGGTAGCTGGGTGCTGGCTTTAGACTGTGGTGCTTTGGCTTGGGAAAAGTCAGCAGTGGGTGGGATGCTGTGCAGGAGAGGGCTGGGCTGCAGTCTGGGTGAGCTGATGCTCCTCCATGTGAAAGGGTCTGGTAGTGCCTGTGCAGACCCACATGGAAATAACGCTGAGCCTCATCAGGACAGGTATCTGGATGGGTGCACCATGCATGGACAAAGGGAGTGATGATGTCTCAGTGCGGGTATAGCAGCTTCCTTCAGCAAACTGTCCCAAACCAGTTGGTTTCAGGAACCAGGTTAACTAAACCTGTATATATTTGTGTTTATGCTAGGCTTAAAACGTAGCTTGAATTATCTTGCTTGTGTAATCCCACTTGGCTGCCCACTTCAGCCAGGAGTAGTTTCTTGGAACAGCTCTGAGATTGTGTGAGAGAAATCCTAGAAGAAGTTAAAGCTGCTGTGTAGACGCAAATAACAGACTTTACTCTGGCCACATTAATCCTGTCCCCTGCTGGGGGTGGAGTAAGAGGTGATCCTCTTTCCTAAGAGAGTACCCTGCCAAGCTGCCACTGGAGCAAGAGCTGAGTACTGCTTTTTTATTGCAGCATCGTCTAAATGTAAGGTCCCATTACCACATTGGAGTTTTGCTGCCAGCAAGAAGCTTTGAATGTTCTCTTTCTGTTGCTTCCTTGGAAGTAAAGTTGCATTTCTTAGCTTTCATTTAAAAAACAAAACAAAAAGCTTAGTTACTTTGCAACTATTAATGTAACTTGCAGAATTCCTCAGTAATATCTGCAAGATGTCTGAAGACGCTCCCCTTTTATGTCGCATGCTCAGGCTTTAAATTATCTTCTGAAAATGTGGGCTGTTACAAACTTCTTGCTGTGCCTGACGGTTCCAGCATATTTACTTTTTTTTAGAAGCTCAGGCTAATCAGAGGCATGGTTTACATGCGTGATAGGGAGAAGAAACACATTGCTGCCACAGATACACCAGTCCCAGGCACTGGAAGCAGTAATCAGGGTGCTGGGTGCCAGGTGCTGCAAGGTGTCTAGGTGCTTCAGGAGTGGGGCACTCTGTCTGCACATGGTGCCTGTGTCAGTCTTTGATGCAGGGTGAGTTCTTGGTATCCCTCCCAACTTCTGTGTTCAAAAGGTAACACTTCACTTGAGTTGATTTTTTTTTTTAAAACAAACAAGAACAGCTGGGGGTCAGGATCATGTCCCTCCTGTGTCTTAAGGCCTGTTCAAAACTCCTTAAATGCTGAGTATAACTTCAGGTGTGTAGACACTTTTAAAAGAGGTCAAGCCTCCCTCAAATACTTTATGTATGTTTTGAGAAGATGAGCTGTCAGCTCAAGAGCCGATGCTATTTGTTATCTAGTGTACCCTGATGGATGTGAAGGGGAAGAAGGAGAAAGGAGGAGGACCAAATTTAAAAAATAAAATAAAAATTAAAAAATTGTTCTAAAATTGCATGTGAGTTAAGTGTGGTTTAAAAAACTGGGGGTTGTTTTCAAATGTAGTTGGGTTTTTGTTTGTCTGTCTTTTTGATAAATTCCTGCTAGTATTTTCTGAGATAAAAGCACAATCGAGAAGTTCATGCAAATGGGGTTAGGTACTGGTACCTCTGTATTCTGTGCTTATGAACATCAAAGAACACGCTTCACCCCTCAGTTAGATAAATGTTTGATCATAGTTTCAAATCACTGCTTAAACTGATGCTGCTGGAAGAAACTGTCCTGTCAACTGTGTGACTCCCTCACCCTGCCCCTCCTTGCACCAGGATCTGAATGGCTGAGCTGGTATTTGTATTATTTATATAATTCTGTAGTTTGTGTCTGTGTGTGTGTGTGTCTCCATTGATTTAGTCCAGCTCAATTCCTGTGGTCTTTTCAACTGTCCTTCTGGTGCTGCAGGTGCACCAAGGCTTGTGGTGGCAGAGGAGAGGTGTGACATGGGGCAGAGGGGACATGGGGCAGAGGGGAAGAGGCAGGATTGTATCTTCTAGTGGCGGTGACAGTTTTATAGAAACCATTAGATCAACTTCAGTGTCCTGACATCAGTCACAAGCCTATGTAGAGTTGGGTATGGACAGGCAGAGCCTGCTAAGCCAATTTGCCTATGGTCTTTCAGCACCTGTATCTATCTAATACCCTAACCCGTCTCCGCGATGTTGTGCAGGTTTGTAGGGACAGCTCAGCAGCAGCTTTCTCCAGTCATCTTTTCGTTTAAGTTGTCCCCTCTGTGCTCCTTTCTCCCTGCCCTCCTTCCCAACCTGCCAAATTGCTCAATAGGTAAAAGAAGCCTTTCACGGCTTTGCTTTTGCTTCAGTTGTGAGCAGCCGGCAGTTGTTTTTCGTTTTCCCCTGAATAAGCAAGTTAGTATTCTCACTAGCTCCCTTGAGGACACCCCACCACTCCGCAAAACCACGCGTGGAGGCAGCCTGCCTGCTATGCTGGCAGCGTGCTTGGAAAAAAAGCAGTTCTCAGCTAGGGGGTTGATCCAGCTGCTGCTGCTCTCGGGATGTGATTCAGCTGCTGCCTGCTTCTGGGGGCATCGGGTTGGGCCTGAGATGTGAAGGCAGCACCTTCATCTGTTTGAATGTGCTGTATCTCATCAAAGGGGAAGGGATGCGTGTGGCTTGAGAGCTGTTTGGGCACGTCACGTGGCTGTCAGTGTGTAAGGAACCATTTGAAACCCAGCCTGAGCTCTGAGACCTCTGTGAGGAGGTTTCTCCTCTTCCTTCTCCTTGCTATGCCTTATCACTAGTAATTTGTTGTTTTTTTTCTAATTACACTAACTTCCCCCTTCAGCCGTGACTGGAAGCTAGGGCGATGCAGCTGTAGGGAAAGCATTCATCTAAATTTGAAGTTTACCAGTAAAGGTGACTGGGGAAAAATGGTTGTCCTGTGTGCTGCTTCTCTAAAGACCAGTTAACTTGTGAAGTATCAGGCTAGAAAGTCTCTGAGAAGGAGAATTTGCAATGGGAGCATGCCTGTGGGTTTACTGGGTTTTTATAGCTGCTCGCTAAAACTTAGCACTCTGTACTTCTGTAGCAGCATCTCCTTAGTGCTGGCCTGGGAATACTTTTATAGGGCTCTTTAGGGAGGTATTAAATAAGTAGCTTGTTTGGGTCATATCATTTAAAGGAGTGAACTCTTTTTTCTAATTTTTTGTCATTCCCTGCTGTAAAATCCTCTGCTTTAAAAACTCCCGTTTCCATGCTCACGGCTTCTCTTCCGAATAAAAAGATTAGAGTATCAAGGCAGCGTTTGTAGTAGACTTGCAGGTCCTTTTCTTTCGCCTTTGGAGGGTTTTGGCCATGCCGCTGCTAAAGGAAAAATAAAAAGAAATTACAAACAACCTGCTTTCCCCCCTCTCATTAAGAAAAGCTGTACATTAAGGTCCCTGCTTCACCAGCAACAAACTGCTGTGTTTCTGAGCTCGTGTCAACTCTGTTTTGCCTCAGGAAACGTGTGGCGTATTTGTGTTGAATGTGGGACATTCAGGGCCGAAAAGGGGAGACCTTCTGCCGTGGGGTTTCGTGCCCTGCCCTGCAGAGGCTTGATCTTGCAGGTTCTCCTCCCGGCCCAACCGCACGCCGGGTATCTAAAACAAACCCGCCACGTCCTGGTAGCCCGGTGCCTGCTTTAGGGAGGGCAGGAACTGCACCTGCCTGCCTGAGCCGAGTGGAGGCTTCAGTTGTGGTTGCCTGACAAGAAAATGTGGTTTTCCTTTTCCTAGGGGCTGTGGTCTTGTTCTCCTGACTGTACCGAGCCGAGATGCCATTTGTAGTTACGGTGATCAAAAGGCATTTTTCTGCCCGGCTTGTTCAACCATGGCTGCTTTAGGAGTTCCTTGTCTCTGCTGAGATCTCACTCCGGCTCAGTCCCCGATTCCTGGAGGGGACAAAACGGAGCTCAAGCACTGCTGCAGAGCCCTTCTGCATGGCCTTGGTCCTCCGGGAAGCCTTGTTTCAAGGTTGGGCAAGGCAGCAAAAAATGCCAACCCCCCTCCCCCCCCCAGAGAGGGTCTTGTGGGAGGGAGGTGGGACTATCAGGTGGTTTTGGGATGGTGCAGAAGTTTTCTGAGCTTTCTGGGATTGAGACCCGAGCATCTCCTGCAGTAGAGGAGCTTGGTGCAGCTGTAGGCTGGAGCCAGCCTGCAAGGCAAAGCTGGCTCTGCCTGGAGGATTGCCTTGTGCAATTCTTGCTCAGCTTCTCTTCGAGGTGCCAAAGCTTCCCAACTGGCTGCGGCAAGTATTCAGCATGCCCAGAGACTTCTGGCTTGTTTTGATGCTGTGTCTGTTTTGCAGCACTTAAAAAATGTTGTTTGGAGGAGATGAGTCTGTGTTGGGAACGAGTTGGTGAAATAACCCCGGGCTTGCTCTGCCCTCAGCCCTCTCTGACTCTCCCTGTGGGTTTTGGATGCTTGGCTCACCCTAAACCTTGGAGCTGTGGGATTTGCCTCCATAGCAAGGTAAGGAAGCAGGTGCCCTGGTAGCAAACATCGTAGCTCTTTCTGGGTGTGTGTTTGGGTCTGTATCTGTTGCAAGAGCACGAGGCACTCCTCTGCCTTCCGTGTGGTAGCAGTGTCACGGCAGGCTGTGTTTCTAGCTCAGCAAGTGAAGCACGAAGCTGCTAAAACCATGTGAAAGACAGCTGCTGCAGCCTGCTGGGTTTGGCCTTAGCGTGTCAGATGGCAGCTTTGGGTATAAGGTGTGATTTCAATCTGTTTTATTTTTCCTCCTCTCCACTTCTTAATGTCTTTTTCCCACCACTTCAGGAGACTCAAAGCCGTATTTGTGGAAAGCAGCAGGTCCCAAAGCCGGTGCTTTGATTATACAAACAGGCTTCTTTCCTTATGCTTTGCACCAGTGTACCACTGGCTTGTTTTCCTGGAAATCCTCTAAAAAAGCCAGTTTCGGTATCAGTGTAGCTATGTCAGAGAAGGCAAATACAAAGCCAAAATGCCCCCTGAGCCACAGAGTATCGTGAGACCTCAAAAACTAAAATCACACATAGCAACAAGTATGCAAGCAGAATTGTTCCTGACTTATCTTTTGACAGGAGAAAACACTGGCAGTTGTTGCTGCTTTTGTGTCCTAGTCCCCTCCTCCGCTTCCCTGGAGACCCAGCAGAAGTGAATTCATTGCTGTTTGCTAAGGACTCTGCTGCCAAATGCCGCCAAGGTACGCTATGCTGCTGCTGGATCTGCTTGTTTGCTTTCCCTGCTGGCAGCATGCTGTGACATGGCCTTCTTCAGGAGAATAATAATAATAATAAACAACCTCAAACTGCACAAAATGCAAACCAACAAAATGTAGGACTTCACTGATAACTGCCTACAAGGAAAATTGTTCTGCTGCTGGCCTGTGCAAGAGGTCCTTTGTCATCTCACAGGTTTTCGGAGTCTGAATTGTTGCATGAAAATGCTTTTCAAGTCCTGATACGCTTGTGTGTGTTCTTGTATTTTGTAGCTATTCCTACAATATACTGGGCTGCCTTTGCAGGACATAAGGAGGGCCCTTGCTCTGCCTGTCCCTGTACAGACGGTGCAGTATTGAAACTTTCTGTTCCTTTTCCTCCCGCCCCTCCCCATTCTTTTGAATCCGTGCGTGCACGGGAAGTCCGAATTTGCTGAAGCGCGGGTTGCATGGCTGCAGCGAACGGACGTGGTGCTGAGCTCCTCCCGAGGCACTTCTGCAGGGAAAAAGCCTCCGAGTGCGGGCTGCGGGAGGGCTGCCAGTTTCCATCCCAGGCAGAGCTGGCGTGGGTGGGGAGGAGGCTCACTGCAGCCGCTTCACCTTGTTTGCTAAGGCAGCGAGGGGTCTGCTCTGCTACAGAAAGTCCCAAAGAGACGAATTTGTCAGGAGGCGACGAGCTTCCTTACCCCTCTGTGCCCCCAGGATGCCCATTGTCATGTCACCCAAGCACCCTTGGTCCCCCTCCACTGTGGTGGGGGCATCTCTGTCCCTTCTGGGGTCCTTGCTGCTTCGCAGCTCCCACGTGGAGTGGGGCTCTGCAGGGTGAGGCTTCCCCTTCGCGTGGGCGAAAAGGTTGAGCAACGCAGCCCAGAAGGCTCTGATTCAGCCCTGCCCTCGCTAATTATGGTCACCCTTCTAATTTTCTCGTCCGTGGCATCTTCTCTTTAATTCTTCTTTAAAAGAGAGCTTGAAGAGTCGCAGTCCAGCTGGCCTCCTAACCTGGTGTGCCCGTGATGGGCTGCATGGGAGCCAGAGACAGGCTGGTACAAATTTAGGAAACCAGGATGTTCAATTACATTTCTCTCTAGAGAGCAGCCCCTCCGTGTGGGTGGCATATCGTGTACGTGGGATTGAGCCTGCACTGGGTTTGCATGAGTATAAAATAACAGGGCTTTAATTTTCAGGGCAACGACAGCTGCTTTTTGCAACGTAAAAGCTTGATTGTGTTTGGGTTTTGGGTGCACACGTGTGTGCCACTGAAGCAGTGGGGTAGGTAAGGTAGGGAGGGAGTGGAAGCAGTGGTGAGGTGGGTGGGGAAGGCTGGCATCCTGGTGATAACGTTCGCTGTGGGGTCCAGGGAGAATGAGTACGGATTAAGGTACACCATTCTCTCCTGTGCTGCATTGTGCCGTGTCCCAGTAGGGCTAGTCGGGCAGAGCACCACCTCCCAAACACTTACCACTGCTGTGACTGAAGTCCCAGTGCTGCCTGAAATGAGTGCAGTGTGCTAGCGGAGTTTAACCGTTTTCATGGTTTATCTTCTTGTTCCTAGTTGGTCGTAGTTTTCCAAATGTTTTATTTCCAGACAAATCTCCATTAAGTTTTACCTTTCTTCCTGGGAAGCGGGCATGGAAAAACTCAGTCATGTTTGGATGCGGTCAGAAGGGGGGATATATGCCGCTGACACATGACTTCTTTTATGAAACTTTGTTTTTGAGCTGCAACAAATCCACGGTAGAAATCAGAAGCTTGGCAGAGGGAAATAAACTGGCTGTGGGTGGGGGTTGTCAGTCTGTAGTTCTTTGTTAAAGGAAGATTATTTCCTTGATTAAACAGTGGCTTTTTATTACATATCAGTAGCCGAGCGCTTGAATGGAATAGCTTTTAACAAGCCTGATATGAGATGATATTTAGGACTGGCACCTGAAAAATAAAGCTCCTTTAAGGTGCTCCAGCTGGATGCAACAGACACACACACCCCAAAAAAACTGTCCTAGAGATGGAATTTGCTTCAAAAGCTCAATTCATCATCTTAAAGGCACACAGCTAGTGAAATAAATGACGCTGTACCGTAACAGTGGATGATGAAGGTACACAGTGAACAAGTCTGGATTTGTTCTTCTTTCCCAGAATCTCGTAGTTGGGTTGGCATCTAGACTTCATTCGCTGATCGATGGGAGAGGGGCACCTACAGAGTGAGGATGGCGAAGGGTGTGTGTATGTTTAAATTACTGGGGTGTGATGCAGAAGTTAATATTAGCACAAGGCACGGGAAAATTAAATTGCTCCTGTGGGAGCATGCGTTGAATCAGTGGTAGCGCTGAGAATTGAATTTAGGTCTTAATTTGTTCATGCCTATTTTCCCACGTTACCATCCTCCTCCTGTTTTTTTCCTATGTTGTAACGTGTGAGAATACCAGGTTGCTTTCCTTATGACAGTCTTTGTTGGTAAGTGTGAACTTCACAATTAACTGGCAACAAATATGTTGGCAAGTTCCCTTATAATTTCTGTGGGTTCAAAATGAAATTAAATGCGGGTGCTTGGCAAGCTCCAGGTCCATGAGTAGGTGATGTCTGCGATTTTGCAAAGGAAAATACCTCTGGGTTAGGCCTTTGCTGCTGGTGGTGTGCCTTCTGTTTTGCTTCCGTCATCCTTTTATGCAGAGGTGTCCCTTCCAAGGGGGGGAATCTGTTCCTGATGCTGAGCCTTGCCAGGGATTTAACAGGCAATACTGGGATAATTCATTCTCGGGCAGCTGTACTCCTCAGGCAGCGATCTTATCTTGCTGCGAAAGCTGGGAAGATTGGGCTCTTGTCAGAGCTTGGATGGAGGAGATCTGAGGAGCTGCAAGGTGCGGCTGGAAATGACTCAAAGGAAAAAGCATCCATACAGAGCTGGCCCCTCCATCTGGGCCAGCCAGCTACAGTGCTCCTGCTCTGTGTTTTGCCATGCTGCAGGCAGCCCGATGCTTCCCTTTAAGCCCTGTCCTTGTTCAGGGCTATAATCCTCATATTTAGGGGAGGGAAGAGGCATTGCTTGCATCTCAGATGAAATTCTAGGTCCTAGATATGAATTGCTTGCATCTCAGATGAAATTTTAGGTCCTAGAGAGAGCCCTAGTATTTAATATTCTGTGTGTTGCACAATTCCATGGGTGTGACAACCTTGTTCCAAATAACGTGGCTATTTCTTCTTCCATAAAACTTTTTTTCAAAAGGTAATAAAAGACCTTGTTACATTTGGGGAGTTTATCTCCTTTTTTTTTCTTTTTTCCCCCTAGCATCCAGCGAGCTGCACTGGTGGTTCTGGAAAATTACTACAGAGATTTCCCTGTCTACAACCCAGCGTTGTTAACAGCCTCTAAATCCCGTGCAGCCAAGCACATGGCTGGCCTGAAAGTCTACAATGTTGATGGTAGGTGAGGTGAAATGTAGTCTCCGAAAATGGGTGGGATGGGGAAGGGCTGGGCTGGCCATGCGCTTTGTTATGCACACATTCTCAACTTCCTGCTTTGCCAAATCCCTGTCTTTTGCTGGAAGCTCTCCTAACAGTGCTGAACTTGCTGGTTCCAGATGACTTTACAGATGTGTTTAGCCCACAATAAGGCTTTTGTCTTTGCCAGGTGAAAAGAGCCAAGTTCTGGGTCAGGCTTAATTATTGTGTGTCCTGACAGCGCTTTTCGGCACCGCTGCTTGTTTTGGGCAGCCTCTGCTTCTTGTCACCCTTGGGTCATCTCCTTGGTTGTGCTAGTACAATAAACGCAACTTTTAACCTAGATCAGTTCCCCAGTCGTTTACTGCACGGCTGCTACAGGCAGCATTCAGGAAAGTTAAGGAGGCTCATACCAAAGCGGGAAGAAGCAACTATGTAAGCAGCAGTTGACAGTGAAAGAAATGCTCGTCAGGCTTGCAGCCTTAGCAGTAAATTAGCTATGCTTGGCTTATGCTTGGCCGTGCTTCCGAGTCATCGTGATGCTGAGCAGTTCACAGGGAAATGCCGAGACTGGTAACTATCCCCGTTGCTGTTCTACAAACCTGGTGCAAGCTCTTGGGCTGTAGGGATGTGTGTGGGAGGATGGCTGAGTGAATCCATGCGGACACTCAAAGCAGTGAAAACTGGACTTAATTATTTGACAATCTGGAACTCCATCAGTAAAAGGTAGTCTTGATAAGCAGGGTGTGCCCGACCATCACAGCCTCCGTGGAAGTGCAGACTCCTTTGATGGAAGAGCTGAAGTTGCATAGGACAGCTTTTGCAGTGAAGTGTGGCTGAAGCCCTGTGACAAGATGTGGTAAGACACATCTTGTGCAGCAGTTCTGCACAGAATAAATTAGTATTGAAAGGTTTTTAGAGCAGGATGGACTGGAGGGACTTAGCTAGGCAAGGTGGCTCTGCATCTGGCATGTGGCGACTAAAATATGTAGAATATCTGTCACACAGAATCACATGTCTTGGGGTTTTTCCTTTGCCTCAACAAGGCTTCAGTGCGCTGTGCATTTTGTTTTTGATTTAGTATCTCTAGAATTTTCAAAAGCCTTATTCTCAGTGTTTCCACAAGCCCGTTGCAGTACTCCAGAGTCCATAAAATGAATTGCAGGTTTAGATCCTTACAATGAGATCTCCCATTTCTGGCAGGTGAAGGGTGAAGGGAAGCAGTAGAGTGGGGGAGGGTTGGGCTTTCTGTGTCTCCTCTGATGCCTGGAGTGAAGAAGCTGGCAGGTGGGAAAGAACAAGTTGAGTTGGAAAGGGGAAGTAAACCGACTTGCTCTGCATTTTTCTAAAAATGAAACCTTGCATTCCAGTTGCTTGTTATTAGCGAGGCCCCATGTGAGGAAAGTGAGGGCTGCCAGATCCCAAGGTGTCTGCACACCATTCAAACCAGGCTGCAGGACATGCTGTTCTGGTTACCAGCTTGCTTCTCTTCTCCTGCATTGCAGCATCTCTTCGAGAGGTGGCAGGGTGTCTGTTCCTGCGGCAGGACAGGACAGATTCTTGGGACATCCCAAGCCTTGAGAAAAAACTGCCAGTCCAGTAGCGTCAGTAGTTTAGGAGATGTTAGCTCACAAAATCTGTTGGAAGAGAAGGAACTAGCAGCAAGCTCCAGACATGGCTGGCCAGGCCTCTTCAGTGTCAAGCTCATGAGCCTGCCAGGACCTGAAAGCTTGTGCTTTTCATTCTGGTGCAGTACAGGATCCCTAGGCTGTTCCTTGTGCAACCTTTCTGCCTTTGCAGACGTGGAAATCTCAGGCTTAGAGGCATATTCTTTACAAGGATTCCCATCCACTTTGCAAAGAAGAGTGTAGGGTAGTTCTGGCTGCAGCTTCGCTTGGCATCCTGACAGTCTTTTACACCTTCTGTGTGAAGACAGTAACGCTATTAAAGGAGCTTAATTTGTTGGCAGCTTTGGTATTTGATGTTGTAGCAGCCAGGAAGGAAAATCGTGTTCCTGTAATCTCTCTCATACAGAGTGGGGAGGCTCACCTTCAAAACCTGAATTTCCATCACCAGGCATAGTCAATGAAACATATAATAATTCTAACCCAAATTTGGGAGCTGGTGTCTGCCTCGAGTTGTATCCTCCATTTCAAGGCTGTCAAGCAAAGTCTAAAGTGTTTAGATTCTTAAGAAGCCATCTGTTTGAATGCTTATCCTTCCCACTATTGAAGTTCAGGCTTCTTTCTTGGAAAGTGGTTTGTGCTTTTTAGGGAAAAAAAAATGTAAAGCTGCCCTTGCATGACCAGAATAATTTTAAGCGTGTCTGTGCAATTGATTGGCCTTAACCACTGCCAGGTAATAATGGGCTCTCAGAGCAGTTGAAAAAGCAGCTCTTGATAGTTCGGAGGCAGTCTTAGGCTTCCATTTTTCCCCTCTGTTTAACAGAAGGGTTGCTAGACCCTTCAGAGGCATCATTTTCTCCCTTTCTATCTCCTCTCTGCCCAAACAGCCAGAGCTGAGAGCTTCCTAGGCCTTTACTGCATTTTAGGGTCACTAGTTAAGGTCCTGTAGAGACAGCTCTGTCATTTCTTGGGGTGTAGCAGAGCCCAGCTTGCAGCTTCTATGTTCCTGTAACTGTGCAAGATCTGTTAACAGCAACAGAAGCTCTGATGGCAGGTGCTGCTTTGAACGCGTTGAGGAGCTGTTGTGCTCGTAGACCTCAGCCTAACCTGTTGCAGGCCTGCTGCTCGGACATATCTGTCCTTCCGAAAAACTCTGTGCTTTGTCTAAAGGTGATCCTGCTGCTTCTGCATCCTGTTTTTCTTCCCCATGTGTAACTGCCTGGAGTTTGGTTTTCGTTCATTCATCTCCATGTCTCTTGACGTTCTTGTGTTTGTCTTTCTCCTCTTTCCAACTCCCTGCTTCTTGTGCTCTCACACTGTCTTGTTGCTGAAATGTGGTGTGTTCCAGCTGCCCTTGCTGTCAAACTGAAAACATATATAATGGATGGTAAGTGGCATCCTTGGCATGTGCATCTTACCTCTGCCCTTGTGTGAGACCCGTCATCCCAACTAACACCCCTCTCCATTGCCGTGCTTGGAGCAGGGAGGAAAGCTCCTCTCCAAGCCTATGCTGTCCGACAGGGTTTCTGCCAGGGCTCGTGAGGGCAGGGGGAGGGTTTATAGCCTTTGTCTGGGACGACAGTGTTGGGGCAGGCTGGAGCTCCAGACCACCTGTGGCAGATGCTGTGGGGTGCTGCTCTTTCCCAGCTGCCTTCTGTGACAGTAATGCCCGCTTTCTTGTCTCTTTTCTGCTTGTCCTCCCCTGCGGAAGGCCCAGGTAACAACGCCTCAGGGCAGTCCCGCGCCATGATCGCAGCCGCTGCCCGTCGCAGAGACTCCAGCCACAACGAGCTCTACTACGAAGAGGCCGACCACGAGCGCCGAGTTAAAAAACGTCGGGCGAGGTAAGGCTGTTCCTTCCCCAGGATTGTTCGTGGGTGCTGCTCAGCCTGTGCCTGACCCGTTCATTAGAGGCCTGGTTATGTTGGGCTGGCTGAGCCTGCTGAGAGGGAGGGAGTTTTTGATTAAGGGCTGGGGCTGGCTGTAAATCTGTTGCAGAACACAAGCATATGAAACCCAGATGCACAAGGGACAGTGACAGCTTGCAACTAGAGTTATCTGAAGAAAATACATAAGCAGAGCTCATGTATATTATGCCAGATAAACTAATGCAATGTCACGGATTAGGGAACAGTCCAGTGCTTGACAAATCCATAGTTACTTGCTGTAGGAAGTCCCATTATTTCCCCCATGCTTAGGCTTGTCATCTCAGCTCAAGTAATCCAGGGACAGACTTGGTCTTGCCTCTTCATAGGGTAAGAAAGAATATTTGTGCTTACAGGCAACAAAAAGAGGCGGTTTGGCTGCCCTTTTTAAATGAGCGGGGTGGGGGAAGACGTGACCAGAACTGGCTGTGTTTGATTTTGGAAATAATGTTTTCTGTCAGTCACACTTAGGCTGCAGAGTTAACGCTTTGGTGAGGTGACCGCAGATGGTTTGTGCCTCTGTTTTTTCAGGAGCTTGATGACAGTTTGTAGTTAACACACCTAATGGTTCGAGGGAAGTTGCTTACAGGCAGGCCCCCCTGAACTGAGCTGTGTTTGGAAGGAATGTGCAGTAACTGGAAGGAGCTGGCTTGTTTTGTGTTTTCTTTTGGCAGTTTGTTTATATTCTGTTGGGAAAGTGCTGGCACAGCGTGTCCCCATAGCCTGATTTGGTCTGACCTGGGCTCCTTAGCCGCTGTCTATTGGGCTCTCTTCCAGTCTTGGAGTGATAGGAACTTAAATTTTCCTTACCGTGCAGTGTAGCGTCCTAACTTGGGCACATCTCCCTTGCTCGATGAGTTTGGTTTGAGCAGCTGCTTAGTCAGAGGAAAGCCATCAGTCACTAGAAGGCCAGATGTTTCAAAGAAGGAAGGTCAGAGCTGCAACAAAAGGACATGAGGAGATTAGAAACTGATTTCCAGTTTCCCCAAAATAAAATTGAAATTTGTAGGGGTCAGGGCTCCTCATGGTGTTCTTCACATGTAGTCTGAATGCATCATTCTATACCTTTGCTTGTCATGAGGCAGCTTCTCCCATCTTTAAGATGCATTGGGTACTGGGGGCATTGTAGACAGTGATTGGTGACTTGAGTGGAAATCCAGTGTGAAACAAGTGCTGTCTAGAGAGGCAAAAGAGTTTTGTTGGGTGGCTTTTCCATTACTGTTTCTTTTTCCTCATTGACTGCAGCATAGTCCCTCGCTTGTTAAATTCTATTGGGCTAACTTGCAAGCATTGTTCGGTATGTTTGCCTTTTTCTGGTGCAGTCTTGGTGTTTGCTCACCTGTACCAAGACAAGAATGGCTTGTAGAAGATGTCTTTGGCTGCAGTGTTAGCAGTGAAATGGGGATCTCATTAGCGTTCAATGGAGAGTTACAGGGCAGTCACCCAGAAGCACGAGGACTGTACCAGTTGGTGTAAATCAGAGCAGACCACAGCTTTCGAGCACAGGGAGAGTCTTAGAGCACTCTGTGTCCTGGGTCATGCTAGTTTATGGCCAGCCTCTTCCTGACTTCAAGCTGCTGCACTGTATGCTGGAACTGCTGCTTTCAAAGATGCGCGTTAAACGCGAGGGCAGCTGTGTCTTGTTCAGTTCGTGCAACTGATGTTTATGCTGTGTTGGCAGAACCAAGTACAACACTCAGGCTTTTAAAGTCTTAATCCTGGTTTATGACCCTCAGTTTCTGGATGGCTTGAGCAAGGAAAGGAAAGCTGCTGTCTACCTCACAGATTGTCAGCAGAGACAATTTTATGTAACTTGTCTGATGGCAGACAGTGAGTCAGTGGTAGACGTGGGAATAGGAGCTCGTAAATCGTGACTCCCAGGCTCTGCCTTAACCACAGACCCATCCTACCTCTCCTCTTGTAACTTTTGCTGTCCTGATTTTCTTTCTGCAGGCTTGTGGTTGCAGTAGAGGAGGCTTTCACTCATATCAAACGCCTCCAGGCAGAAGAACAGCAGAAGGCTCCAGGAGAGATGATGGACCCCCGAGAAGCAGCCCAGGCAATCTTCCCCTCCATGGCAAGAGCTCTGCAGAAGTACCTTCGCACCACCCGCCAGCAGCAGTACCACAGCATGGAGAGCATCTTGCAACACTTGTCCTTCTGCATCACCAATAACATGACACCAAAGGTAACAAGTTTTTTAACGCTGGTGCAGGACGGAGGGATAAAGGTACAGCTCATCTGTGTGTGCACAGAGCAGGGAGTTGTTGGGGAAAGTGAGTGGAGATTTTTATGGTTGCTGTCAGTGATACAATCAGCACACTGTAGATTGCATCAGGTCTTAAAGGGAAGAGGTGTTTCCTATAAAGCACCTTCTGTCTCTTATTAGCTGAAAGTGCCTGTGAGATAATTAGCTGTTTGTTCTGATATCCTGTTCAGCAGTGGAGTATCAGAGAAGTGTCCAAGACAGTGGCCCTGAGTCAGGGACAGTTTTCCCAGCTGGCTTATGGTGGCATTGTGGTGGAGCTGGCGACATGAAAAGCACTTTTTGGGGGGGGTCTCCTCCACAGTGCTGCATTTTGGATTGCTTCTAATTATAGCCTAAATCTCTGTCTGACAATGCTTCTAACTCATGGGCTGCCTGGTCAGATGTCAGTTTGTTGCTTCACGCCCTGACTGACTGTTGAACTGCAGGTGCAGGAAGAGACTGAATGATGAGGAAAAGGGGTCACGCGATCCCACAGTGTCCTGCCTCCCTCCCTCTGCCTCCCCCTCCTGAAAACAGCCACCATCCTGCAGAACGCAACCCAAGGGTAGAAAAGCAGGGGAAGGATGTCTCCTGAAGTGCAGGAGCTGAAATAACTTCCAGCATTGCAAGCTGCAGCACACAGAGCTGTATATAGCGACTGAAAGAGAGCGTCGAAGCAGACCGAGTCATGGGGCTGCTGTTCCCCTGGTGCTAATGTGTTCGTTTTCTTGCTAGGCATTCCTGGAGCGTTACCTCAGCCCTGGCCCAACCCTCCAGTACGACAGGGATCGCTGGTTCTCCAAGCAGTGGACGCTCGTTAGCGAGGAAGCGGTCACAAGCGGGTTGCAAGACGGGATTGTTTTTGTCCTCAAGTGCTTGGACTTCAGCCTTGTTGCTAATGTGAAGAAAATCCCCTTCATCAAACTCTCAGAAGAGTTCATAGACCCTAAGTCTCATAAATTTGTCCTTCGCTTACAGTCCGAGACTTCAGTCTAAGGGATTTCGAGGGTGGGTTGTTTGGGGATTTTTTTTTCAATATTGTGCTTTTGGGTTTAATTTCCCCAATGCTGACTGAAACTGGCAGATGATGGACCAGTAATATTTGACCATCTGCACTTTATTTGGAAAGGGGTGGGGGGAGCTGGGATATCTTATCTAGAAAGAAATATCTTAAGAGGCAACAGGGTGACTTGGCTCGGTTAGCTCAGCCTTGGAGACAGAACAGATTTTTTTATTTTTTTCCCCCCCTTTCCAGGCATGTTGTAAATCTCACGCTCTCTTTCTCTGCACAATTGCAACGTCTGTATTTTTGTTGGAATGCTGCCTTACACCGTGTGCGCGTGCGTGCTCCTGTGTCTCTGCTACCTGTAGCTATTTCTGAGAATACGCTGCTCACCTCTCCACCATAGAGATCTGCTTGTATAAGTGGTATTTGCAGTTCCTTTTCACTTAGGAAGGAGAGGGTATCAAAGACTGGGTGTGAGAGGTTTTTCTTCTGTCAGCCACACAACCTTAAGACAAACTTCTGTTGTTTTTTTTTCCTCCTGTTCTCCATGTGCCCTCTTATCAGTGCTGGACCTGTGTGAGCATAGTGGGATGGTTTTGCTGCCTGTTTCTCAGTCTCTGTGAAGTTGCTTGTCTCGAACTGGATCAGCCTATCTTGCAGCTCTTCAAAAAAAAAATTTTTAGCGGTGCTTGTTAGTGAAACTGGTCTGCGTGACACAGCTCCCTTTTTCTCTCTCTCTATCAGCTGCTCCATCCCTCCTGCTTACCCCCTCCTTTGTCGGGCCCTCCCAAGGCTCCCCATTTCTGTCCCTTTTTGCCTGCCTTTCTAAACGTGTTTCTCCAGTCACGGTCCCCTCGGGGTCTGCCTTACCACTTTTTCCTCTCACACCTGCAGGGTTTGCACGTTTGCACCGGGGCAAAGTAGGTAAGTAGCCAGCTCCTTCTCAGATACATCACAGACCACCCCTATGCCTGGCAGCCCCTTGGAGGGGAAAGGGAGCGTGTACAGGAATGTGTCCCTTGCTCTCCAGGGGCTTCAAGTGCGTCTGGAGGACAGACAGGCAAAAGCACTTCCCTCCTCGAGGAGGGGAGCCAGGGAAGGGCTGGCCTCTGCCGACTCCCCTTGCTCTGAAGAACTGCTGCGATCTACAAACGCTGCAACATGTCCTTCTTTCCCCACCTTCAGCTGTAGCTGAAAAATACCAAACTCTGTCTGAATGTTGAAAACCTGCCTACCTTTCTTGGCCTTTCTCTGCCGTGGGGGTCCCTCCTTAGTAGCGGGACAGCCTGCTGTTTCTCTGCTTTTGTGAGACTTGTAGCTCCTAAAATTGCAGTTTGGTTTCGAAAGCCTTCTTTGCCCATCAGTGCAGCTTTTCTGTGTGACTTTTGTCATCTGAGTTTTATGGGGTTTTGAAAGTTTTCCTCTTAAAGATGAGCTTAAGCCAGCGTCTGATTGCTGGCATAAAGCATTGCCCTTCAGCCAGGTCCCTCCTAGAGCCTCCCAGCCCTGTGGTGATGGATTCACCTGTGTGAGTGGAAACGCTCAGTTCACCCTGCCCAGCCTTTTGCCTTGCAAATATCTGTATCTAGCAGGAGCTGACCTGCCTTCCATGTAGATGTCTTAATGCAAAGGGCCCCGTGTTGGTGAGGTACAAAACCAGTGCCTTTCACTGCGAGGGTCCATCACTTTCAAAAGTGGGGGGGTGTATAGTATCTCACATATAGCTCTCCTAAAGATGTACATATCTGGCTTTTAAGATGTGCGTAACCAGGCAGGGTGGGAGAGACTGGGAGTAGCTTGGGAAACTGTGGAGCACTTCTGCTTGTGTTCAGGCTACTGCCTGTGGCTGAATTGGCTCGTCTGCACGCAGCCAGAACAAGAACCACCGTGCTGGGGGCTTGGGCGTGCCGTGAAAATGGGAGCACCTCGATTCAGGCAATTCTTTGTAAAACTTTCCTTTCCTAGGATTTCCTCCACCACCCCTTCTCCCTCCCCCGCAAGGGGGTTGTCTGACGGTATCTGCTCAGGAAACTCATGTCTTAATCCTTAATTGCATTGAATCCTTAAGCGCACGGAGAACCAGACGGAAGCGGTGTGTGCTCGCTCTGCACGCCGTGGTTCGGTGCTGCCTTCTCTGTCTATCACTGCAAAGGACACTGTCAGCAGGGGCCAGCTCCTGCATTAAACGCTCTTCCTGGTGTCGGTGTGAATGCTTTGGCTGATTAAAATCAGAAGGAGGGAACTTCACCTCTCAAACGGTCTGCTTGCTCTAGAATTGCAGCCTGTTAGGGGGTGAGGACGTGCTACAAGGAATCTGGACTCCTGGGTATTCCTAAATTTTTTAAATATTTTATTTCTCTGGATTTCTGTCTGGGGGCTTATTTCCCTTCCCCATGCAAAATCAAGGGACCATGATCATACCTACCTCACTGGGATGTTGTGAGGCTAAACTCAACTCGTGAAGTGCTTCAAGATCCACAGATGGATCTGTGAAGTCTGCAGGAACTCAGGCTCTTTATAAAAATACTGAGCAGTGAGAGCAGACTGGTTTGTTTAACTCTGTTTATAGCCAGCTAATGAGTAAGAATCGAGTCACAGGGAACGAAGCTCTGATCCAAATCCTGCAGTCCTTACTTCTGTAGAGCTTGCCAAGAGCTGAGCGTAAATAAGGCCTGTGGGGTTTGCCAGCCAAACGCAGGCTGTTTCCCTCTGAACGCCTCTCCTATCCTGCACCATCTCCTTGCACGTCCTGCTCCCTCCTCTGTCCCAGCCTGTACGCTTGTATCTGACTGGGAATTGATTTTTAGAAATCAGGTCGTTTGTGAGACCCTGTTTGTGGTGAAGTTGATGTAAAAGAACCTTAAGCTGGACATCTTTCACTGACAGCCAGACCATTCAATAAGGTGCCGTGTTGCCTAGCCAGGAGAGGTGTTGCCCCGCTTCTCTCTTCCGTGTTGTTTTTCCTGTGACTCTTGAGAATGCTGCTCAGACAGTTTAAAGACTCAGATTTGTTACAGCCTAAATCCAAAACCGTGCTGAGATCTTCCAAAAATCAGATGCAACTAAGACTTTCCGCTGCCTCAGAGCAGATGGAAATGGCTGTGGGTTTCCACAAAGGCTGACTCTCTCTTTCATGGATAAAGAGTGAAAAACTAGGATTTCTTGCAGCTTCTGGGATTGTGGGGATGGATGTTAGGCCCTTAATACCCTGTCCATCCTGTAACTAGAGGTGGGTGAAGGTTGTAGGCACATCTGTTCGCTCCTCGTTGCCTCGTGCCTGCAGCTGTCCTTGTGTAGGGTCTGTGGGGCTGCCCCAGGTCTCCAGCTCCATTCCTCTTTGAGAGGGGCCTTGGAGAGAGAGGCAGATGCAATTTCAGCCTCTGGCGTTCTGCTGCCTCTGAAGTCTTTCTGCCGGCAGCTTTGGTCGCTCCGCCCTGCCAGCAGCGTTCTTCTGAGCTACCTGTTGAGGAAGAACAAATGCCAGGTGGGGTGGGAAGTGCTGGGCTATGGTTTGGAGCCTGGGGACATCTCATCAGTAGACACAAGTTTGGGGGAGTTCTGAACAAATCCCAACCCTCAAGGAGCCTTTCCCCTTTTCCTTTGGGACGCTCCACACAGAGCCTAGGGAATCGACTGTTCCCAAGCGTGCCAAAAGCTGGGGAGAAGCAGTTTCTAAAACGGGCCGTGCGTTAAGTACCTTGTAAAAGCCTTGCTTGAGATGTGCTTGTTCCAACATTCGTTACTGAGGGAAGTGGAAAGATCTATACTATGCTAAATGTGGAAACCTACTCAGGCCAATTTCATCTTGCTTACAAAAACTTGTAAATCTACCCTTTTTTAATGGTAAATCAAAAATCTTGCAGTCTTTTGGAAAAATGCTGTAGTCTGGTCCCAGGCTGTTCAGTTGTGCTTAGCTCTGCCCTGCCATGTGAGAGGTTCATGAGACATTTGTACAGATGTCTGTTTTCTCATTCAGCTTGTGTGTCTATGTGGCTTTTTCCCTTATAGGTGTATGCATTATACATGTCTAAAGCCTCAAGCTAGGCTTGGTGGTTCGGTGTTTAAATTGTGTGAAGAAGGAAGCACTCTTGGGATCAAACTGTTTTTTTTTTTTAAAAAAAAAGGATAAAAAAAAACCTGTTCTGCTAAAAGAAAGGGCTTTGAGCCTTGAAGTCTCCTACAGGAATATGCATCCTTCTGCGTTCGGGCTGCCGCCTCAGATAGATGGTGACCAAAAGTTGCTGCTTCTGACTACCCTGGGGCTGGCGTGGATCTTGGTGGGTTTCTCCTGCACCAGGTCCCTCCAGCACCAGTGCTTTTAGCTGCCTGTCTGCTTCCCTCCGAGAGGCTGTGGGTTCGTCCTCGTACTGCAATGCAGCCCCGCTGTGGGTGTGCTCTGCGAGAGGGGCAATCCTTCCCCACGGCTGCTTCCGTGGGCACCTTGCACCAGCGCCAAAGGGGCTTGGGAGCATCCCCTGCCTGCACACGGGGATGCTGGGGCTCAGCGCCTGCATGGACCCACCTGTGAAGGGATCTTACACTCTTCTGTGCCTGTTTCTTTGATTCAGCATTATCGTGTCTTGGGGAAGAGGGGAGTGAAGCGACTCTCTTCCCGCGCCGTTTTTGGATCACTGTGTAATACTCTTTTTCTACACAAACTGTGTATAGTAAGATGGGTTTTGCCAAGGTTTTCTAATAATAGACACTAACCAGCATTTTTTTTTCTTTTTTTCCTCCTCTTTGCATATGTGACTTTAACTGCGTTGGTACATGGTCTTTCTGTTCTTTTCTAATTGTGAACTTAAGCAAATTCCTGGTGTCTGTGACATTAATGCACTGTGGGTCTAGCCTAGTAAGTCGTTCTGTTCCAAGCTGGGTTCTCTTAAGTTATAGCTGGATGGGTTTTTGTTGTTTTTAAACTGAAACATAAAACTGTTTTACACTTTGCATATTTTGTACAGTAAAATTCTGGAAATAAACTGAAACCAGATTTGATTGTCCCACTCCTTCCTCTCATCCTTTCAGACCAAAATGAAAAAAAAAAAAAAAAAAAAAAAGAGGTGGTAGTTCTGGCCTCCAAGCATTCCTTAGCTGCGCCCGGGAGGGGCCCCACAAACATGTGGTTTTACCTTTTCGAGGCTGTCTTTTGTCACCATCCTCCTAGACCCTTCTGATCTGCCCTGCCGCAATAAAATGCAAACTCATTTATCACTCTCAAAATAGGACCAGTAGGTGACTGCTTTGAACACCTGAAATCTCAAATGATGGAGAGTAAATACAGCTGGTGAGGGTGTGTGTGGTGGGGGGAACTGGGGCTGGAACAGGTTTTTCTGCCTGCTGTATTCTTTGCTGGTTTGCACACAAATTACCAAGTGTGGGATTCATGCCTGAACTCCTTATTTGGGCCCGGTGGGGTGGAGGAGTGGTGAAGCAAAGCCAGCAGTGCTCCTTGTTTCAGTGGATGTCAGCCTGTGCTCTGCTAAAAACGACTGTCGGGCTTCTTGCCCCAAAAGCACGCATGGGTGCGGCTGTACCCACCTCCAGTTTCCATAACCCAAGTGCCAAGAGCTCTGAAAGACTGTGCCCGAGGAAGTTTGGCGTGGTAGCAGCCTTCCCTTGGAGGTCTTTGGTAACCTGCTCTTCAGCACAGCACATTTCCATGGGGGGTACCCGGTCTCAGTGCTGTGCACCACAAAACAGGTCTTCTCCATGCCATGGTCTGCTGGAAAAATCCACAGGATGCTGCAGAGTGGTGAAAAACATCCTAGCAGTTGTTGAGATAAGCAGTATGTGTATAAACACTGGTGGAGAGAAACATCCAAATGGGTAATTCTCTGCTCGGAAGGGAGATGAGTGTATTTGGGCTACACAGCGGCAAACCAAAGCCCGGGAGGAAGCAGGAAGGGTGGGATGGGGGTGTGCTCAGTCCTGCCTCCTGCCCTCCTGTGATCTCTTCACTTTTGATCCCTGTCCCTTTATCCTGGCAGTGCCCAGCACTGGTGTCCCGTCCTGGACCTCCTGCGGTGCGGCCCCCAGAGATGGGCAGAGAAAGGGAGGAATAACGCCGCTACCACCCTCGGGTGCCTACAGGGGGTGTGCAGCCATAGCTGGTCCCCTCCTGCCCCTCGGAGGAAGACCTGGTCTGTCAGGCTGGAGCTGTGTTGGTAACGACATGATGGGATCTAGCAGTAGGTGCGTCTCAGGAAAGCGTAAGAGCCAGGAATTTGGCACAAATGAGATAATCACCTCGCCAGCCTCATCCTCGACACTTAGCCTTGAAAATTTTGTCTTTGCATACGAGTTCAGCGGGCTCGGTTTAATTTGCGGCTCAGTGCTGATACCAAACCAACAGCCGGTTGCTGCTGTTGGTTGTGCTTTCTCTCCTACCGTGGCCTGTGGAAGCTGAAGGAAGGAACAGGCTTTGCTAGAGGGACCAGTTCCCTTGGCTTTCACCCAGAGCTCAGGAATCTGAATCATAAGGGGCTGTGGTATGTAGCTCAGCAGAAATTAGAGCTGAGGGAGCTGTTTTGGTTTGGCCAAATCTCTTGCTGGAGTTGCAAGGGTCTTTGAGGTGTGAGGGAGTCTTGGGTGCAATAGTAGGGCAAGTATTTACCCACCCAAACCTCTGACAAGATGGGGATGGAGGCACCGACTAGTAAACAATGCTTGAAAGAACGGGGTTTGCTGAACACAAGGTAAGCACCTTGCCCTTGAGGGAAATGCCAGACTGGGGTCACTTGGGAAGGAGAAGCCTCCTCTGCAGCCCTCTTCCTGGCCCTAAGAGCAGAAGGCTTTGCCTACCTGAGACAGCGTGGCAACAACTACTGGGGTAAAGTCTTTGATGCTGAGCAGGGCTGGTATCCAAAGCTTGGCCTAGTACGTAATAAGGTCTACTGACCACAGTAGGTGATAGGACTGGGCCTCACATTTACAGGTGGTTAAGGAACATCAGCTTTGGAGAATTTGATGGAAAGGGATGGGGCAAAGGGGCCATGTACAGTCTGGGTATAACAAATGGGTTAAGAAAGGGATTTGTCACTTATCTGGCTCCAGAGTGTTGCGTGAGGCACTAGCAATGCCTCAACATGCAATCGCATTAGCTAAGTAAATAGTTTGATGAAACATCTAGCTGCGGAGGTGAGCAGGACCTCAAACCTCAAAACAGCTCCTACCAGTGCTGTGCATCGACTCTGCAGTCCCAGACCCAGATCTGAACTTCTGGGAGGCGAAGGGAAGGATTGAAAGTGAGGGCGACCAGGGCAAGAGCTTGCAGCAAGCCAGGGGCGCCGGGGTGGTGGGAGGGGAAGGGGATCTCTGAGCAGGATGCCGTGTGTCACAACAGCGGGCAGGAGGGGAAGGCAGGTTGGGAGTTGTCCAAGCTGAACGCTTTGATTTGTCTTTCAACACTGCTTCTGCGTTTATGTTGGACCGGGAAGGTGATGGGCTAAGGTTACAGTCCTTTCCGGTACTGACAGTTAATCCACAGGGGCAGAGGTGTCCGTTCGCTTTTCATGTGAGCATCCATGCGCTGCTGAGCCAGTTGGTGCTGTGAGAAGAGGGAGCAGTGAACACTGTGAATGTGTTTGCAGATGGAGGTAGGGATAGTTCAGTGTGGTGTTTGCATATGCATAAATCATTATCAGCCAGGTTACCCCGGCTGCTTTGAAATGCTCCAACAAGTTTTACAGCCCTGCTGTCAGCTTGCGTGTTGTTAGTAAAATGGAGAGTACCTCAAGCAGAAAGAAAACTCCCAGTTTCTTCCCCATCTCCCTGTGCCCCTCCAAAATGCACTTGGAGAAGGTTTCTTTTTTCACAGCAATGTTTATACAGTGGCCTGGGGTCAAGTTGGGGCCCACTCCAAGACTGCCATCCACCTCCAAAACATAGAGCTGATCTTCCCCCTCAAAATCTGGAGAGCTGAACAGGGTGAAGAAGATCACTTCTGTGTATGACTTGGCTTGCTCTGGTCCCAGCTCAGCTGATGCAAATAGCCTGGGGAAGCCATGCTGCCACCTGCCTGCCTCCCAGAGCCCATGAGTCCTGCCCACAGGAGGAGCAGAATGGCTCTTTGCCGGTGGGGCCACGGCCAAGACAAAGGGAACAATCATCTTCGGGCTCTGTGTGGGCAGCACTCTATGTGCTTTAGCACAACAAGAAGGGAGATAACTTGTTTAAGTGCATTTAGGATGGCTTAGTGTGGCCACCTTGTTTGTGGATCAAAATATGGAAGAAGGAGCAAAGCCTCAAGAGAAACAATGAGGCAAGCAGGAGGCAGTGCGAAGTTGGTAGAAGAGACCTTGGAGAACAGGGTGTGTTTCTTCCCTCCAGCATCCTTAGAAACATGAAGGTATGATTTTAAAAACAGAGACACCATAGATTGCTCTAGGCATAAAACTACTCTGTAAATTGCAACATTTTATGTCTGATTCTCCAAAGGTGAAAATCAGGCTTCCAAATGCTTGGACTTCTACAGTCTTGGTTTTCCTTTTTATTTTTCCTTCTTCTTTTTAATACTCAAAACCATAATATGAATAATAGCTTCATACAAGCGGAGAGAAGGGAGTTCTTGATAAAATGCATTCGATTCAGCCTCTGTGGAAGTGTTAAGAGATGCTCAGAATTTCTTAGCTCTTTGGACCTCCCTTCAGCACAAGTCAGATGCTGTGGGCATGCTTTAAAAGAGGGAACAAGAAGGAGCTGATTATATCTGCGCCACAGATGTGAAACAGATCTGTAAATCTTTTAGCTTCTATTTTGTAAAAGCTCATTCTTGAGTACTCATAATACCAGATCCTACGCTTGATTATAATTTTGCTTTGTAAGTGTTTGAGAGAAACTGGTTTAGTAATTCAGTAACTAGACTGTGGGAAGCTTTGCAATTTCCTTCAGTGATTTCATTTTGTGGGGACTAAAACGTTCTTCAAACTTTTAGTGACTTTTGTCACTCAGTAACCTCTTTTCCTTTGTCACTGGCAGGAGTGGGACTTTGACACATTGGATTGAATTTGAGAGCAAAATCCAACACCAGGCCAATCTCGCTGGTCAAGCATCATTTAATCTTTACCTTTGTTACTGATGGAGGGACCCGATTCAGGTAAGTTCTCCTCCGAGCACAAGTAGAGGAGGTTGCCTATGGCCATTCGAGTCATTTGCCACCCACAGCCGACAAAGGGCACAGTCAGGACAGCTGACGGTCTTCTTGGGCAGGTAGCTGTCTTTCCAGCTGCTGCTGAACTATGGGATAATCCCTCGAGCGAAGTCCAATTTGTTTAACCCTTGAGGCTTATTTCTTGTGTGCAAAGCTTTGCTGCTTGCCTGGTTCTCAGCTGGAGTAGCACAGTAATTTTTTTTTCATTTGTTTTATTATTTTTTAAGAGTTTAGCACTTTTTAGACATGGCAGAGAACGTTTTCCTGGATCAGGGCTGGGCCAGGAGGGCTGGATGTCAGTGGTACCAAGGGTAGGGAATTGAATCATGGGCAGAGGAAGCTGCAGCGCAGTGGGTGCCACACAAGTCTTGGGTCTCAGATAGGACTCAGTCTTGCTCGTGCAGCCTCATAACTGGGGTTAATTACCCTTCCTGCTGAGCTTGGTCACTTCCATTGTCTAGCAGGTGGCATTGTCCTGCACGGTGCAGATGTGCCTGAGGTGTAGAAGTGGCTAGGCACTACACCAGGATGCAGCTTGCTTTGCCCCTGAGGGCCTTGGTGCTTTGTTGTCTGTTGTCCCTCTTCGGCCCCCCATATCCAGGCATCAGTGTCTGACTGGCTGCGTGCAGCTTCCTCAAAGCCAAAGCTTTGCTGGGGCAGAGAGAGATCCAGATGTAAACCTACCCCATTTTCACAGGACTGCAAGACTTTGGCAGCCAGGAAGTGATACGTTCCTGTCTAATTAATTGTATCCTTGGGAATAAAAGCCAGTGTTTTTTTGTTTGGCCGTGGTAATAAATCCCTGAATCATTTCTTAGATAGGGTGTGTGGACAGACACGGAGGAGCAGCTGGTACCCACCTGTTCAGGGACGGGAAACAGCCAAGAGGTCTGGTTTGACAGCACGGGAGACTCACCACCCCTATTCTCAGAAACACCAGCAAAACTGCTGACGTCTAGAATATGAAGCAGCCTGTGACTTCCAGTGTGCCTCCCTTGTCCTCTCCTTCTAGAGCTGTTTCCCAAGGGGCTAACACAGGCTCAGAGCAAGTTCTGGCTCACAGAGTCTCTCCAACAGTGTCCTCATGTCTGCTGCAAAGGCAGACGCTTTCTCCTCTGTGCTTCTGCACCACAGCTCTAGTCTGTGTTTCTTGTTAGGCTGCCTGCTCCCTTGATTGTTAATAGCTCAGACCTTGTTTAGCAGAGGAGTGACAATGAAAGGACAAGAACTGAGCAGCTGAGGAGCGGAGGGACACCTTGAAGCTGTTCAGTGCTCACAGTTGTGTCACTGCAGCCAGCATGGCTCAGGGAGGGCTGGAGCAGGGCCTTGTCGTGTCCCCTCTTACCAGGCTTGGCCAGCAAGGCCCAGGGGGTCTGGTTGAGGAGCACCCTAGGCCTCCCCTGAGTAGCATGGGGTCATGATCACAGAATCATGGAATTACAGAATAGTTTGGTTTGTTGTAAGGGGCCTTAAAGATCATCTATTTCCCTCTGCCATGTGCAGGGACACATTCCACTACACCAGGTTGCTCAAAGCCCCATCCAACCTGGCCTTAAACACTTCCAGGGACAGGGCATCCACAGCTTCTCTGGTCAACCTGTTCCAGTGCCTCACCACCCCCATTGTGAAGATTTTCTTCACTATAACTAATTGAAATCTACCCTCTTTTACTTTAAAGCCATTATTCCTTGAAGGTTCACGGGTGGTGATGGTTCATGGTCCAGTGCTACAGCACACCCAGCACCCTCCCACGTCTGAGGAGATAGCATACAAATTCATGTTCTTGCCATGTGTTTCTTGGGAAGGGTCCTCACCATCATGGGGGCTGGTAAGGCAAGGGTTTGGGTACTTGGAAGTGACTGATCAGCCTGAAGCAGTCTCAGTTGGATGAGGGTGTATTTCATTATACGTATTAAGATCCATTTAGTATAAATATCTAACTAAAGCTTAAGATTTTTTTTTTAAGATTTTTTTTTTAATAACAATTAAGAACTGTTTGTTAAGACAGGGAAAGTCTTAACAGGCTTGCCTGTGGAAACACTCAGTGCTGCCCACGTGCACAAACACACTTTTTTTTTAAATAAAGAAGGTGATCTTTTTGCTGGTTCCTCATCCAAATGTACTGGCCTTTGCTATTGACGTGCCAGTTGTGTGTACTTTTGTCAGAACAGCCCGGGACCTCCCCACTCCTGAATTTGCCATGTGTTCGACAGCAAAGGAGCTTTTTCGCTGGGATGAGGGAGGGACTCTCGTTTCACGTGAGCCATCCTGCACATCTTAAGGACCAAGTCAGCCTGGTCTCCAGCTGTGAGCGAAAAAGCACCATCACCCACCAGTGCCTCTCAGTGCTCTGGGTGTAGCCATTGTAAGATGGAGGAGGCCGAGGTCTGCTGGTGCCAGTATAGACCAGCAAGCTGTTTTCACTGGTCATATATTGGGAAACTAAAATATTTTAGTGGTTTTGTGCAGAGCTGCCCCCACCTCATCAGACATAACCCACAACACTTGGGTATCTTACCTGTCCCTGCAAGGAAGACACTCAAGTTGCCATCTCCTTCATGAGAGGCCTTGCCTTGTTCAGTGGTTCAGTCACTGCAAACGTGGGTGCTAGGGGCAAAGGGGAGAGACTTTGCTGCCTGCCGTTCTTCACTGCTGCAATCCTTCCTCTTCTGCAACACCTTTTAACTTTTTATGGGTTTATCCCAAAAGAAGGCGGTCAAGAGGACTGGGCACTTCTGGCTGTGTAAGTAGAAGATGAAGATAAAATGATCCTCTTTGTGGGCAAAGAGAACTAGAAGAAACTGTAACGGGACGAAGGGAAGAGAGAAAGGGGGCCCCATCAAGAGTGGCAGCCATATGAGCGGCAGCCCTTTCTCTCATAACTCAAGGGAAATTTTCCATAAATCACCAACACCAGCCCATCAGCTGCAGTATGAGCTCAGACTTTCTAGCATCTGCATAAGCCTAAGCACAAATAATTTATTTTTTTTCCCCAGAGCTCTGTTGCTTGATACACTGAAACATATGTGTGCCTGTGAAACACCTGTGCACCTGAACACATCTGCAGTGCTATTTGCAGGGTCTGTATCTTCTAAGTTATGTCCTCAGAGCATCAGATACGCACAGGGCATATCAGACTAGAAGGATATCCTGTGTGGGAGGAGAGGTACTGTATGGAAAGTACACAGGCAGTTGGGATGCCCAGGGACAGTGCCATTTGGGAAAGGCAATAGAGTAATTCTTCATTATTCTTCATGTTTATAGACAGTGATGGGACTCTGCAATGACTGACCTGGTGCTGCAGGGCCTTTGTAGGCTGCTAAAGAAGTTACCATGTGCAGGATGAAATCTTGCACACTTTACTCCTGAGAATAGCCCCAGGGTAAAGATAAGCATGTACTTTTCTCGGTGAGCAACATAAGCAGCATTTGTCCCTTAATCACAGACTAAGAGACTACTAAACTGCCAGTTTAGCCTGTTCTTGTTTCTTACCTATGTGCATGAAGGAGTCTTGAGTCCAGCTTGCTCCCTCTCTCTCTAAGCTGGGGTTCTCCAGCAAACCCCTGGTTGAAATTATTTAAAGGGAAGAGCAGAAGGCTGGTGCATGGAGGAGGGAACATGACAGCACACTGCATTTCAAGCCTTCCAAAAGTCTCCATCCACCAAGTCCTCTGGGATGGGCCCGAGTTGTTCTCAATGCCAGTGTGAACACCCCCATGGTTTCCCCAAACACACTTGGCTTGAAGCTTCCAGGCAGTGTTTATGCATCATAAAGAAGCAAGAAAGGGCAAACATATAATAGCTGACCTGGGGCTTTGCTGTCCTGTCTATTAGTCTAACAGATTGTGCCTCAGAAGTGCTCTGTTTGACTGTTTGATCTTCAATGAGGAGGTAGCACAGCCTACAGTCATCTACCACGTCAGCACAGTATTCATTCATATGCATAGAGATACACAGATATATAGCTGCGTGTTGTTCATGCTGGCGCCTTCCACCAATGGGACATGGCACATGTAGAAGTATATCAGTACTTCAGCCTTTTTATACCAGTAATTTCCGACTTCTATTTCAGCTCATGTATAGAGAGAAAGAGAGAGACAAAGAGACTGACCAACAGGCAGGAAAAAAAAGAAATCTGTAAAATCTTGCTTTGCAGTTCATCCAGTAAAGGAATTATATGGTGTGTAAACCTTGTTTCTCATCAGGCTGATTCTCATTCATATAGTGAGCTCTGATTCTCCTGCCCCTTGCGCTGTAATTTCCACTAACATCACTTATCTCTGACATGAGTCAGTAAAAGAAAGACCAGAACCATGTTTTTTGTCTGTTTCAAGAGAGGACATGTGTACCCTATCTTTGCTAACGAGTCTGAATGACTGGAAAATATATTTATAAATGTATTTATAAAGATAAAGCTATCTCCAAGCTCTCCATTCATTGCACTATTGTCAAACCTAATAAGCTAAGACAATTGAAATCTGCTGGCATGGGAAAGCAGGGAGACCTAACTGTTGATGTGACCTGCACGTGGATGGAGCTGCACTCGCTAGGACTGAGTTGCTTTGTATGATGTGACACCGTTGGCTTTGAAATGACGCCTTGATCTCCTCAGTCTGCAGTAAAAAGAGCTTCTCACAGGCTACCATGGGACATCTCAGCCTCTAGGCAGGGAGCGACTTTGCAAGTGAATATGTTAAGGCCAAGCAGCTCGAATGCTTTCACTGCTCATAGCCCAAATCACTTTATCCAGCATCTAATGTGGTTGGATGTATGTGTTCCCTCCTAGCAGCTTGGTCATTCCACATGCTATGTGGAATTTAAGTTAAAAGCCAGATAAAGCTTGGAAGGTCATGGGGAATAGGGGGCTTCAGGGTGAGCCCTTCAGAATGTTTCCATGGGCAGGAGTATGCTATCTCGTGAACCACCTTTAATCCAGCTGAAGCTCGCCTGAAAGGGAAGGTAGCCCCAGCACAGACTTGGCTGAAGAAGTTTGTAACTGGCCTGGGGTCTACTCTGGTGTTCCTTTGAGTTTTAGAACCACTGGTTTGGTTCAGTGCTGCGGTGTTTAGCCTCCAGAGTTTGGGTTCAGGCCTGAATCAGCCTTTCCAGCATTCAAAAACTTCCAAATTCAAGAACCTCCAAGCTGTGATGTCCTCTATCACACCACCTGCCCTACCTTTTGCTTGATATAAGAGTATCCTGTTGTTTTATGGATTCTCTGAAAATCAACTAGCGTCCCTAAAACCTTCCTCCCCTCCCAAACCTTTTTGCTGCTCCTAGCATGTTAATGAGTAGCTATGGTCTCCTGCAGCAGAACTTGCAAGAGTCGGTGGTCTTGGCAGAGTAGCTGCAAAGGGCATTTTGTTTAATAAAAGGGCTAAACTTTACAGTGACCTTCCCTATGTCTTGGAGTGAGACTTGGTCTTTGCATGTACATGCGGGGCCGATGAGCACGGAAAATGCAAATTGGCTCCCTGTGTCCCTCTGGCAGCGAGCGAGCAGGCGGGCGCTTTCCTCCTGCACTGGGCACTGGGGCAGGTTCCCTGCAGATTCCTATTGTCCTTCCTAAGGAGGCATGATTTACAGCGGTGCTGGGTGCCTGCCGGTGCCACCCGCTGCGGGGGCAGTTCTGGTGGCTCAGCACCGCTGAGAATCAGGCCGGGGGTCCCAGCAAGGGCGGGGAGAGCGGGGCAGGGGGGAAAGGAGGAGCAGGCGGTGCTTGCTGACGCTCAAACACAGGTCTTCCAACGGAGGGACCTGCCGCGGGGGGAGGCCTCTCGGCCCCCACAAGTCAAACTGTACAGTCACAATTAGTCGTCGTCATCGTCGTCGTCGTCGTCATCGTCGTCGTCGTCATCATCGTCGTCGTCGTCATCATCGTCATCATCATCATCATCGTCTTCAGTATTTATCTTCCCAGAAAGCACGTCTTCTATCCAGTCCTCCAGCTCCTCGGCTGAGGGCAGATCATCATCATCTCTGATCTCCATCCAGACGCTGTCAGCCTGCAAAGAGATCAGATTCGTTGCTGTTGTGGTGGTAAGGGCTGGGCACTGGCTAGGATGCAGGGATGGTGGTGGCATTAGCTCCCTCCCTACTGCCTGTGGGCAGGACCAGCCACAGTATCTCTCTGCCAAAATTACCACTCCCCCACAACATGACATTGCATCTGATTGCGAGCAGTGGGACTGCTTGATGGGTCTACAGGAGTGTGTGGTGCTGTTCGCTCCATGTTAGATGTGTGCCTGATTCCTGTTCCTACTCCTGCACTGCTTACACCTGTCAGCAACAGCTGGACTATGGGTCTTTACATGGACTATGGGTCCCCCCTGCTCTTTCTCTCCAGCTGTCTGCATTACTTACTTCCATAAACTGGAGGGGTAAAGGGTGGGGTTCAGTAACAACACGTCTAAAATGCAGTAAGAATGTGCTGCCTAATTGCAGCTATTAGCCAGGGACAGGAAGCACAGCTTAGATTATCTCTGAGACCTGGAAATGAGAGATTTTCCCTCTGCTTTGCTACAGGTTCCTTGGGCAAACACCTGAGTAAGCCCTTTTCCCTTCACTGTCCCCTCTCTGCAAAACAGGATCAGCCTCCTGTTTCACAGAGTGCAGTCAGGTTACCTCGTTCAGCGTTTGATGTTGCAGAAGCAAGAGCTTTTCATATGCTGGGGGCTTTCTTATGCTGTATTTCTTCTACAATATTTTCCTCCTTAAACTGAGCAAGCAGCTCTTACTTCATGCAAATGACCTTGTCCCTGACCCCAGGACAGTTCCTGTGGCAAAAAGGGACAGCTTCAGACAAACTGGAGGGGAGTGGGCACATTGCATCTAGAGAAGATCCTCTGCAAAAAGAGCAGCAATGTTCTGCAGCATGTCATGGCACTAGTCCTGAGCCACAACAATGCGATGGGGCCAGTGGGGGCCTCTGGGAGCTCTGCTGTTTGCATTGGCAGGTTTTTAGAGAAGTGATGGGGTCACAGGGGTTATGTCCACTGAAGCCAACAGGAGTGTTTATTTGTTCTCTGCTGTGTAAGCCTCACTTTGTACCTGTGTAACTCCACTGAAAGCAGTGATGTAACACTGAAATAGCGAAATGAGCTCAATGTTTGTTTTAGATATCACCAGCCAACCTAGAACTTTCTTAAATCTCTCTCTTGAGGAATAGAAAACAGACTTAAGAGGAAAGAAGTAAAACCTGCAAATACTATAATCAACAATCTGAAACATTTACTGTATCAAATCTAGATAAAGTATGAGTTTCTACAGGTCTCTTAGTGGCTGTCAGATAATAAGGCATATGTTCCTGCCTATTACTGCTTTGTAAATGATTCTCTTGCTGCTGACAGTCCTACTTTCACGAATTTCCATTGATAGCTGTTTAATGTCACTTTGACGTGACTTAAACACAGCCAACTGCAGTAAATATAGCAAAAAGATATATCACGGGCTAGTAATATAGGGGAAAAAATGGAAGGCTTGGGCTCTATTTCTGGCTTGTCTGTTCCTCTATCTCATGATGGTAGGTGACAGATGCTACCTTGGCTCTCTTCCTTTTTCTTTGTCTGCCCAACAGTCTGACAGATGCTGCTCTAAAACACAGGGCACATCCAGCCAGCACTGCACCTAATCTGTAGCTCCTAAGCCAACATGAACACCTCCTTCTCATTCCCTTCAACAGGATAGGCAAGATCCAGGGTCTTTGCTTTCTTTATAACCCCATCACTTTGCCTTCCCTACCACTGTGCACAGGCAACCTGACATCAGACCCAGAGCTCTCTAGCTTGAAGGTAGATAGGTAGGTGGACATGTCTCCTCCTCCCACCCCTGACCCTCCAGCACCTCTTGCACAGGGGTGGCTGAGGCGGAGGATAGCCTGGACAAACCCTAGTACACCCTCTTCACCCCAGCAGGATCCCTCAGTTACCAGTTTATGTCGTATTCTTATCACAGCTGTGCATTTATTTATTCATTTTTGATCTGTGAGGTTGCTCCCTGTCATCTGCTGGGGACCATCTTTCCCTCCTACACACAAGCTGTGCTTTTCTGCTTCTCCTGCAAAAACACCCTCCTTTTTCCCCCCCATTTCTCAGTCTTGAGCACAGCTTTTCCTCCACAAACCCAGCCAGGTTCAATCAGAGCAGCATGGACAAAGGTGCATGGACAAAGGCGCATGCTGCTGGACAGGGTAGAAACGTGAGACCTTGAAAGTGAAACCTGGCAAAGCCCTGAAGCTCAGACCACAGGGATGGTCCTGTCCTTGGCAGAAGTGTGTTGTGTGCAACTCAGCAGCAGAAATATGCTCAGACTGAAACCCCGACGTTGGAGGTGTTAGAACTCCACTTGAACATGGGGATGAAGAGGTCCTGATGCTTTTTCCTCAGGGAAAAAGCCTGGTCTCCTTGCACTTGCCAGAAATCCTATTGATGCCAGCAGATCTGTTTTCTGCCTTGGGCCCCATCATTTTGAGCACTCTAATCTTGGAATTGCTGGATTTTCAGACACATGCTACTCACGTCTGTGACGTTCACCACGCCGATCTGTGGCCTGAACAGGTCAATCTTGAAGGTCTTCTCCCAGTAAGTGATCAGCTGCGGGAGCGAGAAACAAAAGTCAGCCAGGACCTTTGCAATACCCCTTTGTCTAAATTCAGATGGACAGCCCATGGGGAGGGGACCACACATGGAGGCAGGAGGGAAGAGAGGCCACCCAAATGAGTAGCTCCCAGTGATAGCCCCTAGTCCTGTGTCCCTTCCTTTGCAGCCTATGCATGGGCTGGGGCGATTCCTGTGCTCCTGTGTGTGCACACATCCAGGCACCAAACCAAGGAAGGAAACCAGCCCCTGCCACTCACCAGAGGAAAGTCGTCAGGGTCAATCCACACAATGCTCAGGTCGGGATTATCGGTGTTGTCCCTGGCAACCTGCTTCAGGATTTCCAGGAACTCAAAGCCGTCTGAAATGACAGAAGAACCTCTACAGCCCTCTCACACAAACACCCAGCTACTTTTGCTTGCGGGTTTTTTGACTTCCCTCACCCTCTGTGAATGCAGGAGTTGTTTATAATTCTCATTAAAACGCTGTCTCCCTGCCTTTTCTTCTGATAATAAGGCTTTTAATTTGGAGCATCCTCCTCGGGTATTGAAATTAGTTACACATGAATTAAGCCTCATAATCCCTCCACAGAGTGGAACATTGTCACTGTTTTCTTGTGGCAAGGGAGGAGCTAAGCTCCTGAGAGGCCGAAGCTTTTCGGCATGCTGATGGCATTGAGAATCACCAATTCCACGGCTTTTCAGGAACCAGTGCCCACGGGTTTCCTGCGTGCATGTGACAAAAACAGCCCTCAGCACATTCCCAATTCACACAGCAAGACAGACTCAGAGTTAGGGACAGATCTCGGTGCCCGGGCCTCTGCTTCCTTGCTGGTTGTGGGAGTTGTGGGAGTCATGCGAGGAGGAAAATGGCCTCCTACCTGGGTCATCTTCTTCAGCGAAGGCCACAATATGGATTCCTTCCATGTCATCCTCCTGCAAACAACAGAAATATTATTATTGATGGTCCAGAGAGAGAGGACAGGGTGGTTTCTGGAGACGAGGAGTGGTGGTATACCTTTGAACACACAGCACAGTCGCAAAAGGAGGCCCCACTGAGACACCAGAAATGGGAGCTGAGGTGAGGCTGGGTTGTGGAAGCAGCAGGCACTGAACCAGGTTATTTGGGTAGCATTGCTGAAGTCCCGTGACTAAAAATGAGGTGGGCACTGCGATGGCAAAAGCAAGAGAGCTTCTAATGGTGTGGGGCAAAACCTTGCTTGCAGAGAATGTTGAGGACCCGCTAGCATGGAAATAGGGGCTCACCCACCATGCGCAAGGTCACCTAACCTTGTCAATTTGCAACTGCTTCTGGGACTACAAATATCTTCCCTATCACGCTCAGCCCCCAAACATCCTCCTTCAGGGCCAATGAAGGAGGTTCCCTCCTGTTATGGGAGGTGAGGTGGCTTATTTGGCATCGCTTGTGTAGGGAAAGGTCTCTGCTTTATGTGAGGGTCTCTGAACAGCGAAGCGCATTGAGTGGGAGGCTCAATTTGAAGCTAAAATGAGTTGGGAATACAAATGACAGCCTGGGAGGCTGCTTCTCTCCACGAGACACGTGAGCAATGGTTAATGATATTGGCAAAGGCCAATCGATCTGCCGCCTGCTTCATCATCCGCCTGCTATGAATGTCATCTCCCACGGAACGGCTTCACGTTCCTCACCCGCTGCTGGTCCTGGTTTCCATTTCAATTGGTTTTAATGCGAGAAGAAATTCCCATCTAAATGCTAATTTCTTTTCCATTCTGAGCCCAGAGGTGACAAAGCCACCATCAAAAACTGAAAGGAAAAAAAAAAAACTGAAAGATTAAGTGGAAAACATTATCTTTAAAAACAATAGCAGGTGTTGGGCCTTTGCTGGTGTCTTTGGGGAATATGTTTTCACAGGAGCATTCTGGGCAGATTTGCTTTGGGATTCAGACCACTTACAGCTGGCAAAATCTATAACATTGCTTTTTCTCCATATTTGCCAGCAGCAGTGTCAGACAGAAAAATACAAATATATATATAAAACCTATATATATATATATATAAAAGTATATATATATATTGTTATCTAATATATCTATATTCTGACCTCCAATGCAGCAAATAAAACTGGAGTAACTCCAGTGAAGCCACTCTGAACTGGCATCAAGACCAGAACCCAGCCTGTCGTGGTGTTGATGCAGGTCTCCTGCTTGTAGCAGAGGCGAGCTCTGTATTCCTATGCTGTTTTTCAAGCAAATATCCCACCACTGACAATTCATACTTCTCTGGAGGTTATTTTAGAATGTATTCAGTATGAAATCAAAATCACTGCCTGTGAAATTTGGGTCCCACTGAAGCCCACGAAAATAACTTTGAGGGACTTCAATGGATCTAGGAAGCCATATTCTACACAGAATCTGTATTTCAAAACAAATGAAAACCTATCACACCTTAGTGACTCATAACTCCTAATACAGTTTTATTACCTCTTGCCTTGTTGTATTAAAGATTCCCAGGGTTTTTGGTGCTTCTGAGTCCCACGGCATTTCATGTTGTATATTGAATGCTGTTAAAACTGCTGTACTGAGATTTTTGGAGGAATGACTGCAACTACTCTAACATCTATAAAGCACCTGCTCAGCTTTTTTTTCCCAGTGTTCAGCTGGCACTTAAAGTTCCCTAAATGGCTATTAACATCTTATTCATTCACAGCAAAGGAATAATTTGTAATACACAATTTTTCTTTAATTTTGACCCTATCCTTCCTCACCTACTTTGCAGACCAGGAGAGACCTGTGCATGCTATCTTTTCAAAACTGCTAGTTAGTTCTTCATGACTGCTGACTTGCAGCTTTCTCACACTGTGAGAAGAGCAATCAACAGATGATTTGCTCTGCAATCTATATAATTAGCTGAATTGCCTGCCCTCGCTTGTGTTTTGAATTGTACAGCTGCTCCAGCACAACTTCCATGAGTCATCCATTCGGTACAATCTCCATAACTCTCCCAGTGAGAAGGCCACCATGGTCGCTCCACCACCATCACTGACGCCCATTAGATAATCCTTCCCAAGGGTGCTCTGCATCTCTATTCCATGGTTGCTACAGAGATAATCAAAAACAGATACCTTTTGGGGCGGCTGGAGTAGTTACCTAACTGAGACTAGCTTCTGGTCTTCCATTTTTGGGGGAGAATAGTTGGTTCTTGGGAATTAACTATTTATGATGCTGAGAAACTTTTTGTTGCTGTTGTGTTCTTTTCTCTTTTTTTTGCCCATCCAGGGTCTTTGGAGAAGTGGTTCAGTAGCCAGAATGGGTTTGTTTCTTTCTGGAAGCTAGTAGGGGATGCAAGGCTCCCCACCCACATGTGCTTACCCACGTCTCAAACATGTCTTCTGGACGCAGCTTCCGCAAGGTGGCTCTGAAAAGAGGACAAAAAGGCTCTTTGAGGACACATCCAGCACTGTCACACAACAACAATGCTGGTGTCAAGGTCAAGGTCACCATGGCACATTTGATCAGTGGCTGGAGTCAGAACAGTAAGCCACCACATTCTGATTGTGAGCCTGGGGGCAGAGAGGGTCAACTTCTGCTTTCATGCATGGTGATAAAACCCTGCTCTTGCCCCTCTGGAGTCAGTGCAGACGTTACTTGTGCTTGGGAAGATGAGACGCCTCTCTGTGCCGGAACATGCTAGGGAATCAGTGCCACACATGGCAGATTGTTCTGTCCATGCTGAGAGCGTTAGCTGGCCCATTCACTTTTGTTTTGCAGTCCCTGGGGTGTTCACACTCTTATTTTCCTATGGGGCCTTGTTCCTTTCTTCTGTCAGTTCCACCCCAGCTTAATTCCACCATAAAAGTCCCCCCAGACTCTGCTGAAGCAAAAAATAACCTCTGGCAAGAAGAATTGTATCATAATAACCAATGGAACGAACATTTAAATCACAAGACCAACCAAAGGAATTTTTTTTGAGAAGTAGTTCAAACAGGGTGAAAAAAAGGAATAGTAAATATTTTTGGACACATCCAAAGCAGGAAGCCTGTCAGAAAGCCTGGCAGGTTGAGAGGTGAGCACCCAAGGGACACAAGCCCATAGCAGACAGCACAAGTGACCTTTTGCAGCTCTGCTGACTGTGGCATCAGTGTCCAGGGAGGTTCCCCCAGCACAGCAGCTCTTCGTGGCAGACCAGCCCCAAGAGCTGCTGCAAAGAGAAGTGTCAGTCGATGAGGGCCTAGGACAAATTGGTAAAGGGAGTGGCAGCATATGGCCAGGATGAGGTGGCATTAAGGAGATGTGTAACCTGTTGCTTTGGTTTGCCTCGCTACCAGAGCAGTGGAGATTCACATTTTTAAAGGTTCCTAAGGGCTCTGAGGAGCCAATTAAGATTCACAGCATATGCTTTGACATGATCATATGCATAACATATTTTTACATAATCTGAAAAAGCTGGGAAATAGGAAGATGACAGCATTTGCTTATCATACCCAATTACTCAGACGGCCAACACCAAGCCTGACGGTGAGGAGTCACAGAGGTGTCTCCTGAGACTCGAGTGTCTGCATGATGGATAGACATATAGGAAGTAACGCACTTGCGGAAAAACAACCCTGATTGTACAGGTGCAGCAACGGGCTCTAAATTGGTTATCATCAATTATTGCCTCTCAGCAAAGAGGCCCAGGTGTCACAGAACGCAGCAGCTCCAAAGGCAAAAGGCAAAAAGAAGTTTGCAAATGGTTAGGAAATGGCTGAAGAGCAAAACACATTGTATTGCTATGGCAATGGACAACTCCACTGTGCACCCCCACACTGAATTCATTTGTGTTTCGGATCGTCTCATCAAGAAAATCATATGGGACAACTAAAACAGGTACGTGGAAACATGGCAGTGGTAAACAAAGGTATGGAATGGCCGCTGTTTCACAGAGATTAACTGGATGAGACCTCTTTGTGTTGAAAAATATGTGACTGAAGAGGGGTTTGGCAGGGGTGTAAAAACGGTCAGGAATGATAAAAAGAATTGAAACAGGGAATGGCTAGTCATTGTTCCTCATAGCACAAGAGCTAGCAGGCATACAGAGAAATTATCAGGTAGCAGGCATAAACTGAACAAAGAGGAATATTTGTATGATGCAATGCATAGTTCACCAGTGGACCACATTACAACTGGATACTTTCAGCATCAAAGTAGAAATGAGGTAAAAAATGACAATAAAAATCAAAGAAATAGCCACTAAGCACAAGGTCAAGGATACAATTTTTGACCCAGAAAACATCCTCATTGCTCTTTGTCAGAAACTAGAGGTTATGTTGAATGAATGCACAGTAATGTACTTGTACATGGCTTTTCAGATGCTTTCCCTAGCCATTTTCTGGGGGAAGGTCTTGGAGGAAGGAAGCTTGGCGCAAAGGACTTTGAGCACACCAATATATACCGATGTCAGTGGAGTTACTCCAGATTTACACCAGTTACTCCCCTGTGCTAAAGAGATCAGAGTAAATGCATTTTAGGTGATTTCAGGAAGCAGAATTCAGCCCCATGTTGCTGCACCAAAATGGTTCCACCCCCAGCATTTTGCACGGGTAATCGAAGTATTCTAACCAAAGCAGGCATCCAATTCCTTGAGATTCCTTTAAATCCCCTTCTGAGCCTTGGCACTGACGAAATAAATGGCTCTTACCGAGTGCAACATAGCATCTCAAAAAATGTAAGACATGGGGAGTTTTCACTGCAGTTCTGTGCTGATGGAGAGCTTGCCTTATTAGGCTAGCATTTAGCTGACTGCGTTTAATCAGCCTCCTGATGCTGCTGCTGCTTGACAGAAACAGCTTGGGAAAGAAGATGGGAAGGGCCGAGGTCAGGAAGTCCAGGAGGTCAGCAAAGTGACCTGAGAGTACGTGGGAAATAGAGGACCCCTTCATACCTTAAAAAAAAAAAAAAAAAAAAAAAAAAAGCAGAGATCTGTCTCCAAGTTGCAGATTCAAGACCCAAGCTCCTGTCTCTAAACCTTGTGTATGTGTGTGAATACAAATCTCCCTACTTGTGGTGCCCTAGCAGCATCAATGGCCCTGTTTTTCTTTAGCTCTTTTCTGGTCTCTTGTATTTTTTAAGGGTGCAAAAATGCAGAGCTTCACAGATAGCTGCGCCCTTGTATTTAACTCCGTGTGTTTATGTGGGATCAGGGAGTAGAAAGACCCATCAAAATCTCAAGCATGGGTCAGCAAACAGCCAAAAGGTGGTAGTCACCCTCATTTTTACTGAGAAGGGCTGCTGTGGAGGGTCAAGCCTGTGATGATGGACACCTTTGCCCACTTCCCGTGGCCAGGAACATCCTGTACACTACATACCTTTTGTGCTCCTTCACGAATTCAACCAGCTCCTCCTCCGTGTAAGGCTTATCGGGGATGTGAACAGGCTCATCCATGAACGGTTCGTAGAAGTCCACCTCGTTCATCTTCAGACCTAGCTTCTTGGCGACCTGTTGCAGGGCAGATGGCCACAGGTGAGTGAGCCTGAGGTGCCTCCTGGCCCACCCAGAGCCTCTACTTGTGGCAGAGCTGAGGTCAAGGTGCTTTCTCTCTCATAGCATGCACTCTTAGGGGTGGCCAGCAAAACATGAATGAGTCTTTCCTTGCTGTAAAAACCACTCACTGATGCTTTCTGCACTACTAGTGTCAACCACTGGGGCAGAGCAAGGCCAAAGTCCAAGTCTCACAAGCCTAATGGAGCTGGTTACAGACCTGACTTCACGCTGCAGAAACGGCCTTTCATCTTGGAACAGGGCCAAACCCAAAAGCAGACACAAATACCACAAGTTACAGGAATGCTCAAAACAAGGAGCTGGAGCCAGATATTAAGTCTGGGAACATCCTGAGCCTCTGGAAAACACCGTGTAAGTGGTAGATATGGAAGTTAAAGGAAGAGCAAAGTTTTGTGATAAACACAGGATCTGCTTGCACCTTATGCCTCTTCTGTTCCATTTTTTTCTACGACCCCTATTTGAGCATCTCCCATTTATTCCACAGAGCAGCTCATTGCTGTTTATGTGTTGAACACAAGGAGCATGAAGCAGGAGTACACCTATCTCATCTGTCTGAGATTCGAGAGCCTCAAACAGAAAAGCAGATGAGCCTCAGCAGAGCAAAGGACTCCCGCTTCTCATTTCTGCATGCCAGCCTTGCTCCATCCTTGCAGTGACATGCCCACTGTGAAGGTGATGCAGCAGCTCATGGCCCAGGAGGGCTGGGGCCAGCTGCAGAGATGGAGGAAGGTATAGCTGAGCTCTGATGGCTGGATGGCTCCCTTGGTCCACAAATTCACAGAACAGTGAGGTTGGAAGGGACCTGTGGAGGTCATCTGGCCCAACAACCCTGTTCAAGCAGGGTACCCTACAGCAGGACTCCCAGGACCACGTTCTCTCATTCTTTGCACCAGTGCACCCAAAACACAACACCCAGAGATTTAGGGAAGGCTTACTCTTAACTTCTTACTTCAGAGCCTAGACCTTTGCAACTGAAAAGATCTAAGCTGTGCAGGAAGGAGGCTGTGAGCTCCCGTGGTGAGGTCTGTGGATGCTTACCCCTTTGTCAAATGTGGCAAAGAATTTGATGTAGGGCTGGAAGTGTTCAGCAGCTTCCTCAAATGCCTTGTAATCTGGAAGGAGAAAAGGGGAATGAAGAAAAGATGTCATAGACAGCTGGTCTCGCTTTGATCAGTGCAGAAGGCACAAGGGAAGAGCAATTATAAATTATTACAAGATACAGCAGATGACAGCACTGTGTTTCTTCCACTCTTCCAGGGTTTACAAACAAGAACCATTTCACGTGGGGCAAACGGGACACACTTTGTGCAGCCCCACAAGGCTCAGGAAAACTACAGATCCCAGCGTGCCACACAGAGCAGGGGCTGCAATCAGCACAAAAACCCTAGGAAATGCAAGGAGGTGCTCCAGCACTGGGGCCAGGCAGTCCAAAGTTGTCCTGCTTGCTGCTGCTTTACGTTTCTCAAGATGGTACTTAATGTGTACCTCATCCTCCAGCAACTATTGCACTGCAGCATCTCTTGCCCTTAATGTTCATGAGCAGGAACCAATGACCCCCCAGTGCCCCCACCAAGGCTCCAAGTCCCTCAAGGGACACATGCATCTTACGTTCAGAGTCTTCTCCTTTGAAGTAGCCAATGAGTTTGATTTCTTCATCAATTTGGTCAAAGGCCTGAAGCTCCAGCTTGTTGTTTATGATCTCCACGGGGTCTTCTAGCAGCTGCCACGACAAATGCATTTGGTAACACCAACCTGTGACTGGCACACTGTGTCACTAGCAGACTAAGAAAGATGTCACCAAGTTTCTCTGCTTGGTGCTCTTTGCCTGAATGCGAGGAACCAAGAGACATAGGTCACCTTCAGGGGGAGCTCTTAGTAGGTTCACTGCACAGGCTGGTGCATCAAGAGGGAGGCTGAGAGAGGTCAGGCTAACCCAAATAGATGATGAGGGACTGCTGTGATGAGAGAGTTGCAGCTGGCTTTGGAGAGGCTGAGAGGAAGGGAGAACAGTTGAAAGGGGCTGGTATGGGGACTGTGGGCTTCTTTGAACGATGGATATATTTATTTTTAAGTGTAATTTGCTGGAAGAACTGATTACAAAGAACACGCTTTTGGAAAACGTTAAAAAGGGCATGCTAAAAGGTGGCCAAATGATGTTTTGAAGCAGTGGAAAGACTGGAAGTGTATTTTCCATACTGATCTACCTATTCAGAGTGGGTTAAACCCATGCTTTGGCCCCAGATACATCACACTTTTGATGTGGAAGTTGGAAGATCAATCTACCATATCATTAGTCCAAACTTTGTTTCTTAAATAACCACTGCTGGTAAAAGGATTTGGTCAGATCATATTTTTGCCAAGCAACACTGGTATAAAACAGGTGTGACTTCACTAGAAAAACATGCAGGCAGGCCACGGTAAAGCCTGTAGAGGACCAATGGGTTTGTTTTCCTTTGAGATCAGGCTGCCCAGTCACTGCAGATGCATTTGCTTTTATTACCCTGCTTTTCTAGTTGTTTTCCCTCACGTGGAAAGCACACAAACAGAAATCCTTGCTCTCCCCTTTTGTTCACAGAACATGATTTATCAGCAGCACACCACAAAGCACAGCCAACAGAGCTTCACAAAGTGCCTTACGCTGCACCCCTCATCAGTGAGGAGGGAGAGACCCTACTTCTGTCCCCAAGGCCACCTGCATGTGTTTTGCCCATCATATCTAATGCATGTGGCCACAAATGCATTGCTGAAGGGGAGCTGAGGGCCTAGGGAGCTGTTTCTCTTCTCCAGCCTTGCTCTTCTCTAGTTTTTGGCGGTGCAATTCAGTAAGCTTGCTGAAGAGGCAGCAGCATGCTGCATTGTTTGTGTGGTTGGGTCCAGAAATGGGCAAGCAGTTTGCAGCGTTTATTTTTTTCAATGAATTGAGCTATTTTTAGTTGTTCTATGGGAATGATACTTCTTTTATGGTTTTTGAAAATAACTCTTATCTTCTGCTCTTAGAAAAGAGTGAAGGATTTTGCAAATGTCAAAGTGTTTGCATGCCAGCTTGCTAACTGGGGTGGGGGACTAGCTCTCTAGTCAAGCAATCAAATACTCCATAAACAGGAAAGGGAGCAAAGTGTCTTTAAGATATAAGTGGCTGGTGGGATATAAAGATATTGGCTTTGCTGGCAACTCATGGTCAGACAAGTATTTGGGAAGTTGGCGAACAATATAATTCGTATGCCAGTGTGCAGCATACAGGGATGGAGTTTCAAATAAAAATAACCTCTGTTTTTTAGCAAAGTTGAGTATTTTCAAGGTCTTCTCTGAGAAGCTTTGTCTAGCTCTGAGCTTATCTGTGCTTACATCCAAGAGGAATTCCACCAAGACATCTGTGGCCAGCTCCCCATCAAATTCAATCAACCGCTCCTCCTTAAAGACGTAGAGACTTCCCTCTTCAACCAAGCCTGAAGGAAGGAGATAGGAAACATCATGTGAACAACACATCACTAAAAGCATCACTCTTTTTACCACGGAGCATCTTGTTGGTTACTCTGGCAACACCTCCTGGGAAAACGCAGTTGCCAGTTGTCTGAGTTGGTCCAGTCAGAAATAACCCTGGCAATCTCCTGGCTGGTGGGTCATGGCATGAGGGACAGACCTCAGCCTGAGCTTGCTCTACCACTCCAAATTTGACCAACCTGTCACTATATAGAAAATGGATCTTAGCGTGGGCTGTGCTCTCTGCCTAGAGAAGGCTCAGCTCTGTGAACATAAAAAGTGACCAGGAAGCCAAAGTGGGTTTTAAACTCTCTGAGGCTTAGCTAGCCTTGGCAAAAGTTGGAAGCATTTGGTAGAGAAGCTGCGGATGGCAGGCTGGCAGATTTGAATGGCAGATCAGTGTGGAGGCTTCAAAATCAGGTGCCCTGCGCTCCTGCACTGTGTGATGGCAGAGTACAACTGTCAGGGCTGCCAGTTTGTTGCCTCCTGGAGAGGCAGAAGCTCTCTGCTTTAGTTTAACTTCAACCCTCTCAACCTTGCCCCCAACCTGATCCTCCCCAGGTGTGCAGTTGCCACCATCACCCTCTCCATCCTGGTGACAAGGGTTGGGCTGGGTTCTTGGGCTGGCATCACTCCTGCACTCTTACCAAGCTGTTCCAGATGTATCAAACATGGGACTCACCTAGCTTTTTGGCAAGTTTGGCATCCTTCTTGGAGTCCACCATCCCAAACCCGATGCTCCTGGGCTCCAGGACCTGAGCTGCCAGCTGTAGGGGAGGAACCAAAGCCCAGCATTAGCAGCACAAATGCCACAGGGTAGCTAAAGGACATTGTGGCCTGCCAGGGTGGCACAGCAGGCACAAGTGACCCATATTTTGCTTCCAGGCGGTGCCGATGGGTGGCATGCATCACATGCTGCCTCTTTGCTGAGATAAGGCTGCCTGGAGGTCACACGGGTTGGATTTCTTCCCACTGTGTCGCAGCACCGAGCTTGCTGGTGATACCACGTGCTGCCAGCCGCTCTTTCACACTTGGGCATCAGGAGAGCGCTCCCAGCTGCATCGGGGACACTGAAGCAGTGGGCACGGCTGGGAGAAAGACCTGCACCCATGACACATGGCCACTGCAGATTATTTTAACTCTGGGAGTGCTGAGAGCCAGGGCACTGCAATGATTATGCATGATTTGGTGGCAAATGCTCCCTGGCCTTGCAAAAACAAGGTGGTGCTGCACTGCCAGGTGCTCTTGGCCATACCCATGTCTCCTTTCTCCCTACAGCAGTCCCATATTGCTTTTCTTGATATGTCCATGAAAGGAAACCTAAACCCAGAAGTGCTTAAATGCTCTGGCTTGTGTTGATCTGTGGGCGAGTCAGAGGGTAACGGCAGAGCAAGAAAGCATCACGGCTGAACTAACATCCAAGGCAGTCCATTCTGCTGTAAAATGCCCTAAGTTACATCTCCTGTCCTGGCTTCAGCCAGCCCCCTGTTCCAGGTCCCCATTTTTGCCCGGTTTCCTTAGGAAACCAGGCTAATCCCAGCCACACTCTTGTTTGTCTCCTCGCAGCTTTGGAAACTGCTGCCCCGCTCCCATCATTTTTGATGAAGGGGCCTCTCGACGATATCAAGTTCCTGCCTGATTTGTGAAAATAGATATCCGAGGAAAGGAGAGACACGCTGCAAGTGCCCCGCGGTAGGACCCTGCAAATTCCACCCGGGTTCCTGGGACATGTGGCCGCTCTGGGAAGCGAGCGGATGGCTTCCTTAGCCCTGCCACAGGCACCCACCAGAGTGGTAACATCATCCTCAGACCACCGAGCAGCTGTAACACCCCCTCCTCCTCTTCCCCTGCCTCTCTGTGGATGCCTCCAATGCTGATGGCCTTCCTTGCCATTCCCACTATGTCCCCTGCCTTGGGGAGTATGCTGCTGTCCCATCACCCTCACAAAACCCTGCTGGATTTGGGGATGGGGAAGAAGGGTCGGAAGCCTCTGGGATGTTTCTGCATCTGCTCAGCCACGGGAAGCTGGAGGGGGCAGCAGAAAAGTGGCTCCCAGAGAGGTGGCAGGCTGATTTATGATCATTGCCCTCCTCCAGGGGCCATTTAGGTACCCCCCCCTCTGGCCTCAAAGCCGGTTTGAATGTCACCCGGTGCCACAGCACCTGTGGCCACGTGTCCCCTTGGCTCCCCTGCTATAAATAACCCCTGCCTGCAGCCGGCTGTGGCAGGAGTGAGCAGCGATCCAGTGCATCAAGGACCAAAAGCCACAGGGCTGCTCCCCACACTGGCAATGCTCAGCCCTTCATCAAAATTCTGGGGAAGACAGCAGGCACTCTAGGCTCAGGGACTTTGCTCATGTGAAGGGAGGCAACCTTTATTTTGTTGTCTTCTCCTTTCCACCAAATTGTTGTCTTCTCCTTTCCACCAAATACACATCCCCAGGCCTCTTCCAAAGCCCTCCAGAAAGACATTCTTCACCAACTATCACAGCCTCTTTCTCCAAAGGATGTCCCCTACAGCAGTGTATACCCACATCTTCCTTTCAGATCTTCATCAAGGAACAGCAACATGCAATTACCACAGCCTTAATCGCCCTGCAGCCATGTGGCCTGTTGTCTTTAGGGGGTGCTCCACGTTATGGAGGAAACAGGCAGTTTTACTGCTTTGAAATAAAGGTGAGGCTTGCATGTTTAGGGCTCTTGCTTACAGGGGATGCTGCCTGAGCAGGGTAGAGCACTGGTCTGTATTTACATGTCTATCAGTAATGCATCAGAACATTGGTACGACCAGTTCTGGTGCCCCATCTCCTGGCTCAGGCCACGGCCATCCATGTTAGAGCACCTGAGAGCAGCTGATAACCCAATAAAACAGCAAGAGATGGACACCTCTCTTGAGCTCTCTAGACATGTGCAAGCAGGTAGTAGTGGGAGAAGTTGCTTTTTGTTCTCTTTTATGTGTATTTGTGCCTTTACTGGAAAAAGGGATGGAGCCAGCAGCTTTAGGGGACATTGTCAGTCACTCTCTGTGCTGAAGCAGGTGTGTAGAGCAGCAAGAGATTCCTCAGTCAAAGCTTAAGACTCTGGCCGTGCTGTGACCAGAAGTAAAATACAGAAGGACCAAGGGAAGAAAACTGTCCAGTCATTAAACACACTTGATCTAGCTCCAAGTTTAATGGCTACTTACTTATGTCTATGTTAGTCATGTACAGGCAGTTTGATCCCGATAGCTCTTGACTGCTGCAAGCAGGAGATGGTTAGAGTTTCTTGGGGCTGTTTGAAGAAGCTCAGATATGTGCCTTCATCATGTGAGGCTGCAACACCTGCTACAGACAAGTGGTCGGGCATGAGTGGGGAGTGAGACATGTTTGCAAAAGAGGAATCTTTGATCAGGAGCAGCGTATGCAAACACGCAGCGTATGCAAGGTGGCTCTTCGGGGGCATGTATGTGAGCATGCAAGCTTGCTGGGAAGGGGAAATGTGTCTAGAAAATGTGGACGACAGGATGACTTTCCTGTAGGCATGTTTGGAGGAGTCCCTCTGAGGAGGCTCACCCCAAGAGAAGATGGGTGTGCACAGGTGAGAGTGTGTACAGTGTGTGTGTTGATGAGAGTGTGCAGTGCGTACGTGTGGCTGCGGGGAGGGAGCTGTGAGCTCTGTGGGCAGCCTGCCCCCTTCGTTTGGGCTTTTGTGCTAACAAGATAAGGAGGCAAAGCGGTACAGGCTGTGCTCATCCGTGGAGTGCTGGGGTCCTGCACTGGGGAAATCTTTTTGCAACATGAGACTTGCTGCAGCTCTTTCCACTGTGGCAGCGCCCAGGGGCAGGGACCTTTGCAGGGTGCCAGTACCTACGGTGGCATTTTCAAGTGCCAGCTATGTGGGGGCCGGACCTCGTTCCTGCCCTTGCTGCTTTCCATTGGGGCAGGCAAGTCTGACCAGTGCCTAGGTGTGCGCGCATTCTCATACCTACATTTGAATCTCATCAGGCAGCAAAATATAGAGTGTGCCAGAGGCACAGCAGCTTGGCTGGTTGCCCCCTCCTCATTACAGTATCAAGCATTTATATATCCCCTTACAGTATTTTCTGATTCCATAATGCTAGTGGGATTTGAATGCAGATAATGTTTCTAATCTTGACAATCCTTTTGGCTCGGAACCGTGGGAGGGAGGTGGCTGTAATGTAAGAAGACAGCTCCTCCTCCACCACCACCTCCTCCTCCCCCTCCTCCTCCTTCTTCTTTTCCTTCTCCTCCTTTTAAATCCATATTGCTTGAAGTCTTGTCCAGCCAGAGCCCCTGCCTTTGTGTCAGTCTCTATAGCGAGTAATGTAGCTTCAACAGCTGCATGGGGAGGTGGAAGGGAGAAACTGCCACAGAAGAGCTGGACCTAACTGGTCACGCAGTCCCTGAGGTACAGCAGGAGTTTTGGGGCAGGTAAACCTGACTTAGAGCATCAGCAAAGATGGCAGGGGCTTGTAAGCTCATAACCCACACATATTTTGCAGACTTTCTCTCTTGTGCATGAAGCCTGTGCAATGCACGCTTTCTAGCCATGGGATCACAAGCTGTGTCCTGTGCATCCTCAGGAACACGTGGTGTGAGTTTGGGAGCACTCCTCCTTTCTCCTGCTTCCCTCAGCTAACAGCCAGCTTTTGTTTGGGTAAGCATAAGGGACGGCACGGCTCTCTGGGATCTGTGAGAGGTGCCAGCCCCAAGTGATGCTTGAGGACCACCGAGTAAGCAAGCACCACCTTGTCTTGGATAGTGTCAGCAGGTACTGTCAGTCTGAATAATGGGGATGTAAAGAAACAATTCCCTGCCAGAACATCTCAGCTTCATACCTGCCATACCTATCTGAACTTAAGTGTATGGTGATGGGAAGCTTTCAGGGGATTTAATTAGACTCACAGCGTCCTTCTGAAATCTTTGGTTACAGAGCAGTAGAAGTGCCACCACTATAAATGTGACAGGCTCTCCGACCACAATCCTCTTTCAGCTGCAGACAACAGGGATTGTGTTGAGCATTGCATTTGGTGTTGGTTTTGCTGTCAAATGGCAGAAAAAAAGTTCATCAGAGAGGGTTACAAATAGGAGTGGAAGGGGCTGGTGTCCCAGCACGGTCAGTTTTTCATTGTGGAATGACATTATGTCTTTCTGGCCTGGATTTTCGTTCTTACTTTGCTAGCACCTGTCTGGTGCTCCCACAAACAGCAAGGCTGACCTTCCCCAGCCACCCAGGCACACAGATCTGGGTCTCTGTGAGAGCTGTCGGGAGTAAGCTTCTCCTAAGCATGGGGAGATTTTTGTTTCCCAAGCTGGCAATGATGGAAGAGCTAAATTCCAGCAATGCAAGGAGGAGAGGAACAGGAGATGATGAAGGTCCCTCAAGCAATGCATCCTCCTTTCCACTTTCTGCTCTTTCTCCCCTGTTCTTTTTAAAGCTGCAGTTTATGTTGATGTGAAGAACCTAGTTGATGTGAAGATGCTGGTGCTGACTCTGTTGATGACTTTATGTCTCAAAACATTAATATTTTTGTTTTCAGAAACAGGAGGAGGTGGCAAGAATCTAGGGTATGTCCCCAGTGGCTTGGAAGCCTTATGCAGGACTCACACCTTCATGTTATGGTTGGTTTCCCAGTTGTGCAAGCCAGTGGGCACTATGAAAGAGTGCAGAGGGATCTCCCTTCTTCCTAATGCTGTGCTGTCTCCTGCAGCATCCCCTTGCATCCCTCAGCAGCTAAGTTTCAGGTCCCTGCAAAATTCAGGCTGGTGAATGACGGGTCCCAGAGCATCGTGGTGGTCAAAGAGAAGGGGCAGAAGCCTGCTGAGCAGTTGCTGCTGCAGGAGATGGCAGCAGGGCTGGGAGAGAGCGAGTGTGTCCCACCTTCCTGCCCTTTTCCACCACCAGGGCAGCCTGTGGAGGCTGTTTATTGCCAAACCAGCCCTCTCAGGGAGTTGCTGCTTCTCCGACTAAAAGACAAGTCCCCAAATATGGATCACCCAAAGGTCACTCCTGCAGAGGCCCTGCACGGGAGGTAGCGCTTCGCAGGTAGCGCTCCAAGAACGCTGCCCCAGGCCTTTAATTGCCATGCGGCCACTCAGCCTGGCCAGGCATATGATGTGCTCTTTGGCTGCCTCCCTAAAGGTTTCACATAGCGAGGGCTGTATTTTTATCCGCACCCGGGCATCCCTAATTTTAGCCAGCTGTAGGCCGCAGTGCAGCCCCCGAGATACCCGGGGATGATGCCGGCGGCACCGAGCACCCACAGGGCAGGGGCCACCTGCCTCTGCTGCCAGCCAGCACTGCTGGCACCACTTCACAGGTGCTTTGCCGACTCAGCCGGGCAGCTTTGCACGCCGAGGACAGCCCCGGGTGTGCGGGCGTGCAGGCGTGCATGTGCTGACCCCGGCTTTGCTGTTGGTGGGCCTGGATCAGTGCCTGGGGGCCACCCCACCGAGCCCCCCGTGGCAAAACAGAGACAGGAGGGGTGATCTGGGGGCCGTCTGCCACAGAAGTGAGGCGGTTGCTGCCTTGTTATCAGAGAAGCTGCTTTGAAACTGAAGGGCGGATGCATCAAGCCTACGCAGGGCAGCAGCCAGCTCCTTCCAGTGGGTGCTGCAGGAGGGAAACGTGCTCAATGTGCAGCCCCTTCCCCTCCTCGGGACTTTGCCCGGTGTCAGAGATCTGCTAGCTGGCTGCTGCCAGGGCAGGACTGAGTTCCCAGAAGGAGGAGGTATCATGTACTGCAGCTGGCCTGCGCCAGCAAGCGCGCAGGAATGAGCCCCATCAGCAGAGCCTGTGCTGGCTGTCCCAGGGTGCTGGGGCAGGGGGGGACAGCCTCGAATCTGCGGTGCTGCTGCTCGCTCTATTTCCTCGGGCAAGGTTTTCTATGTAGGTAAATCCCAGAGTGCAAAGAAAATAAAGAAAGGAGAACTTGGACCTTGCTAAGTCAATTCTTTCCCAGGCTACCGATTCCTTGCTTGGGTGCCTGTTATTTAAGGACAGAGTCCTCGAAAGGACATCTTTAGTCACCAGACCTTGGACTAGCTTACTCAATCTCTGTCATAAACTGGTCAATGTCCTCTTAAAACTCACAGGGCTGTTATCCCCTTGGCTCCTTCCCCTAGTGATTAGGAGCTTCCTAGTTTCCAAACTTGGTTTATTCATAGCCCATTTGTCCTCAGGCTTTGTGCTTAAATAGCTCTCCTCCCTCTTGGGAGGTTACAGAAAATTATTCTATCTCCTTTCCATTCTCCCCACCAGTGAACCTCAGGCATGAATGAAGGGCAGCTGCAGGCTTTGATTAGCTTGGTTTTAGATTAAGGGCACTGGTAGACCGAGCTGTGGAGTGAGGTCAGCGCGAGCTAGCGCAGCGTGGACCAGGGCACCCGCTCTGCCTCACAGGGCGACAGCTGCCCCGGCCACAGGTGGACTCCTGAGAAATGTCAAGGTCTGGGGCAGACAACATAAATGATGACAATAAACACGACACACCCACTATGTGGGTGAAAGTGAGCTCAGGCCAGTCCTTTTGTGGCCCCTACTTACAATACACTAGGATAGGGAAAAGGCATCTTATACAGGAGTGGGATCCTGCCTCCTGGGAATCAGGAGCGCACTGGAAACCCCCACAGGCACTTTTTTTGGGGAACTTGACTGGTGTGGCAGCATCGCTGAGACCTAGGACGATGGGTTTTTCAAAGTTTTTCCTCATCTCTTGGGCACTTGCATTTCTGAATGGAGGGGTGACATGGAAGGAGTCTCCAAATGGCTTAAGGACTTGCATGGCGCCTGCAGAGGCTGCCTGCTCTCCAGCTGGACAGTGAGAAGAAATCCTCATGCTGAGGCTGAGAAAGCCTGCAAAGCCCAGGCAGACTTGGCTTTGCGTTGTGTCACCAGGTGAGGCCAAGCTCACAGGGGTCTGCCATGCCTCCAGGTGGTATTTGTATAGCTCTGATCACACGAGTGGCTATGAATAGTGACTTCCAAAGAGTGGCATGGCAGGGAAAGTGAGGTCTTATGCTAGAAGCTGCTTATACAGCCAGTCCAAACTCATTGATGGGAACTGATGGAGGGGCTTCAAGGAAAGAAACTAGGCAATAACAGGTAAAGTAATCTTCAAAATTGTTTCTACCACTGTTTTACAGAAAGACCAAGTCACCTACTTGCCCCTGGCTGTCAATGTGCCTATCTACAAAATGGGGAGCTCTCTGTAACTTGCTTTTGTGACCGGCACATCAGCGAGTGAAATCGTCCTAGTGCTGCTGCTAAAAATCAGCGCTCTTTCTCGGCTGATGAACCGAGACCTACTTATATAGTCTCAAAGGGCGAAGTAATCAATGCACACTTCTTCCTTTTCTCTCTCTTCCTGCCTTATTTTTTGCATTAGATTATCTGCAGCGGAAACCAGTGCTTTAGTAGCTATGGAAACCAAAGCACCTCTTTTATTACAGGTATGTACAAGGTACTCATGCTGTAGGCTGCTGCATGTACTTCTCCACCCAGGTGTGCCTCGTCCCTCTCACTGAGGACTTGCTCTGTAGGGACACAGGCACTCTGTGGCACTTAATGAACATGTCCTGTGTAAAGTGTCTAACCAGCCCAGAAAATTGTACTGAGGCATTGATTGTCTCATGAACATAAGCATTTTCAAAGAAAGTGAATTTAAGTGAATTAGACCTCATACCCACTCTAACCCTGGTCTTTTATTGAATTCAAAATCTATCTTTCCCTCTCACAACACAAGTAGCTATTGACTCTTCTTGGCCACTGGGAGAGGGATGCAATGCAACCTCATGGACTCATATCACCGGGTTTACAGGAGGATTTTTTTTTGTGTTACAGAATTGGCCAAATACATTATGGGGTTTCATTTTGTTCTGCAATTTATCACCAGAGGTCAAGCAGATGCTAGAGCTGATGTGGATGGGGGAATACCACGTCCCCCTTGTCTCAGACTGATTTGTGCTAGGGCAGTTCTCCGTGGAATTTCAGCCCAGGGACACTGTTGCAAAGGAGGGGCCTAAAATATTTGGGCTTGACTGATTTCTTTTTTCTTAAAGGATGTGTATATGCACACACATGACAGGGGAAGAATGAGCCAGGGGAGCAAGGACTGAGCAAGTTTCAGTGGAGGAGAGGGTAATGGGGATGGCATCCTGCATTGCAGGCAGCCTGCTATGCCCTAAGACTACCTCAGTTATTGGAGAGAGCTTCTCATGTGCCAAAGGAAAGCCCCTAACCGTGGTGCTCATTATACTTGTTACACGACTCCTAGAGACTGAGGCTGACCCACTGGAAAGTAAAGCTATGCCAATATTTAGGAAGGGCTCAGAGATGAGAGGGAGAGGGGAGAAGGTCTGAGAAGTAGTGGTATGGGACAGGAGGAATTATGGTAGGGGAGCTACAGAGAAGAATAACAGAAGAGGTATTTCTAAGCTTCACTGCTTTGTTCTTGTCCTCTTTTGCCATCCATTAAAGCTGAGAGATTTTAGGACAATTAGGTTTTTGTTTGTTTCTTTCTTTCTTTCTTAATTGTCTGTTAAATCTTCATTATGAAGCTTTGTGTCTGGCTGTGTCATCTGCTTCTTCACTGTGCTCACCTCACAGACATGCAGGACTCTTAGAAACATTGCCACAGAGTAGGAACAGCTACTGCTAGCTTCAGGACTGCCTGGTCCAACCTCTGGCATTGCTCTGAGTGGGGCAGGGGAAAGGAAAGCAAAGAAAAGGAGGACAAGAGCCCCTTAGCCTGAGCTGTGAAACAGCCATGCTCATGCATCTCTGCCTAGTGTATCATCCATCTCTGCAATTACAATCCCTCCCCAACCTTTTTGTACCCTGGCTACTCAGTGGTAGGCAGCTGCATCTTCAGCCATTGCTTTGACTGTTTTCCTGTTGGACTAACCCAACAGCCCCAGCTTTCCCACCTGGGCCTGAGGGGCTGGCATTGCCATCTGTGGAGCTGCTGCCATTTGCAAAGGATGGTCCAAAAAAGCTGCTGGTGATGCTTCCACAGGGGCTTGGTTATCCCCAGGCCCTGTCCTCACCAGGCAACACCCAGCAGGAGCTGCCAGGCCAGCTGATGGTCTTCATCTTCATGGCCTTTCCAAACTGGAAAGGGATCCTGGGCTTTGCAGGAATCCAGTGATGGATCCCAGTATGACTGCGTGCAGGGAGCTGAAGATGTTGTGTGCTGTCCTGCTCTAATATCAGTGTAACGATGGCATCGCTTTTCTGGGGATATCTGGCGTGCATCCAGACCTTTTGACAGTGTCAGTCAGTCCTGCACACTGGGCTTTTGTCATGGGAAGGAAATGTTTCCTACTGTATCACTTTGTCCTCATTCTGCTGTTCATAGATAAGGTTTGATTGAGTCCTTAAGTATGTGCTTAACTCATGTGCTGTCAGATTTTCAGCCAGTTTCCCTAAGGAAATGAGACCCTTGTGATTCTCTTCTCTCTGCCCTCCTGGTTTGCCTTCCTGAATGATTTTTCAAGCTCTTGGCTCCTTCCAGCCAAATTTTACAGAGGTGCAGATCTCTAATGTAATTAAATAATTGCAAGCTTCATGAAGAGCGGGGACTTGGAAGGGAAGAGACTAAAGTGCCCTGAAATAAGGAAAGGCTGCCATGTGAGCTCAAGCCCTGTTAGCTACCAGAGGACCCAATGGCTCCTCACGCATGCAAGAAGCCCCCATCAGACCTTGTTGCTGACCATGAGCCACGTGTTTCAACCAAACCATGCTCATGGTCAAGGGACAGTTTGTTCCTGGATTGAAGGGGGGTCTTGTCTATGTCCATCCCTTCTTGGGTGCTTTGTAGCTGGGGCTTTCTTTCACGTGCTGAAGCCTAAACCAGTGGCTGGGTCTGGAGTGAAGGAACTGGCAGGCACTGCTGGGAATTCTTCTTGCTTTGACAATATGGCATGCCGTCTACTATCTGGGAACATCTGAGAGTTTCTCCTAGCAAATGTGGAGGGACCTGGGCACTGGATCTCTCCTGTTCTTTTTTGGTATTTAAGATATTTTTTTTAAGCCTTTGGTCTTTGGAATTATAATTTTCTTATAAGGTGCATGTGGGAGAAACAGAGGGGTTGGACAATTTTGGAGTTTTCAAAACTTTATGTCCGTGAAGTCCATTCTCTCCTATGTACACACATACCTGTGTTCATCAGGCAATAGGAGGTAACAATTCTTAGACACCTAACTCAGATCTTTGCCTAGCTCCACACCTGGCTGTGTGTTGGATGAAGGTTCCCTATTATTCCTAATGGTGGAGATCAGTGACGTTTTATGGAAGGGAAGCTAAGGACACAGAGTTTTCCAGGCTGTGGAAGGAGCACATCTTGCTGTGAGTCAGACATTAAATCCTCAATACAGTAAGGTGAAAACACATGAGATGCTCCAGAAAGGCATCCTACCACAGGCAGGGGAGATTGAGAGTGATCCCCACTGCACAAAACTTATGGCTTGAGGTGAGGGAGGTTAGGCTTTGAATGCTCTCAGCAGAGGGAACAGGTTAAAATCCAGCTTGCTGCCATGGTTGAGTTAATACAGAAATTGGGAGCACCAACACCTCGCTGGGCTGTGTCCTATGCTGGCTTTTCTCTGCATAGTGGGCTATGAGATTGCTGCAGCTGTTCCCTGTCCAGGGGAAACTGAAACTTTGAGACATGCACTGAATCAGCACTGCAAGTGCTGGGGAAGTTTTGAGGTCAAAGCCACAAGTGCAGAGTGTTCTGTGGCACAGTTAGCTCGTAGCTGAGCATTAGTGGACAGCAGCACTACAATTATGCAAAGTCTGCTGCGGATCTAATCCTTGATCTCTTGCCCAAGGTCACATAAGAAGCCCATGGCAGAGAGGCAATTGGAAACCAAATCACCAGAGTCCTAAGTTAATGTATTCACTGCTGAATCAAACCCAGCAAAATAAGAGCGTTAACCTATTTTGTGTTGTAGCCATTGCACCTTTGATATGGTTGATTGTGAACTGGGGTATAGGTGTCACGGGGAGTACAACCAGCAGTGCACAGTCAATACCTGCTTCTGTCAGGTTTCTATAAATATGGACTTAGTAAATGCTTACCATCTCTCTCGCACAAAATAGCTATCCTATTAAATAACAATGTGATTATACTACCAACCATGAACTTTTCAGCTGGAGTTCCAGGGTTATTTTTTCTTTGCCAAGTGTTATTTGATCACTCACCTGGAGCAAGTAACTGTTTCCTGACAGGTGAGTAAAATCTGGTTAGTTTCTGAATCTTTCTTGTTGTGAAGCTTGCTCAGGAGGTCAGTAGACCTTGAACTTTGCCTCGGACTTTCTCAGGTCCTAGCTCTCATAGGGTATATTTTCTAATTCACATTTACTATAATTACAGGGGAGCAATGCATTCTTCCTCTGGGTCTGACAATGCTTATGTGTTTCTTCTGCAGTTCTCACTTTCTTCTCAAATGCGCCTTTTAGCTGAGGGAATATTTCTAAGCTCCTGGTAGGAAATCAACACCTAACCATCTAGGTTTACTGCTGTGTAATTCCCTAGATTACAGCCACACTACAAGAAAGAATGCTATGAATCTATTTTGTATTTTTAATGTGATTTATTTTACTGGGGATAATTAATCATTCTTTCACCAAAGAATTAACACCTTTTTTTTTTCTTTTTTTTTTTTTTTTGTCTCCAGCACAGAAGTGAATGGCTGTATTAACAAGCAGCTACAGACTTATTCCAAGCAGGCAACCAAGTGTTGGATAAACAAAAAGCAATTTAATGCTGCACCAACGGGGAGCTTTTGAGGTGGGGAGCTGGGACGCCCGTTTGCAGCACAGTTTGGTAGGGCTTCTTGGCTGATTGCTCCCGGTGGGATAGGAAACAGGAATGCATCCAGAAAGCAAGGGGATTTCTAGCTTGCATAGAAGGAGAAGGGACCTAAACATTTCTTGCTGTGTACCCAGACCTGTGCTGAGATTTGGAAAAGCTCAGCTGGGCTGAGTTCATGCTGCTGAGGTTTGCAAGGTTACTCTATTTTCCTGGGCTTCTGACACACAATCCAGAAAGCCTATTTCCCAGCAAACAACTCAGAAGAGCATAACAGAGGCTTTTCCCTGTGCTTCACAGACCTCAGGGGCTAACTCAAACCCAGAGCTTTGGGTGACCCCCCCTTCCACACCCTCCGACTGCCCTGTTCCATGGCTCCTCTCCACAGCTCCGAGCGCACTGTGGCATTGACCCGTGGGGGACATGCAGCGGCGCTTACCTCCAGGACCATCTCCGTCATCTGGAACTGCTTCTGGGAGACCTTGTCGGAGCTCACGGGCTCGTGGAAGAGCAGGCAGAGCATGTCATACTTCTTCAGGGCCTGCTTGTAGTTCTTCTCATTCAGGTCGATCACTCGGTCTTTCCCATCATAGGTGGGGAAATTCAGTCCCTCTTCTGCCTTGCAGCAGAAAAGCAGGCAAAAGCCTGCCAGAATCCAGCAAGTTGCCTTCATGGGGGAGCCCTGGGAGTGCAGCGGAGGGCAGACAAAGGTCTCTCTCCTTCTCCCTTTGGAAAGAGAGGGAGGCCGAGGGCTCCAGGGGAAGTTTGAACCGAGTTTCTCTTTCTGCTGCCTTCCTAGTGTTCAGTCCAAACTCTGCAAGGCGGTTGGGAAGCAGCAAACTTTGCTGTCCTGGGCTCACAACAAAGACAGACAGGAGAAGCTGTCAGGCCAAGCCCTGGATACCTTACATAGCTGTGTCCGGCTCCCGTGTCATTAGGAACTCCATTTTTAGGAAGCAGTTGTTTCAGGCTAAAAATAAACCCTGCAATGAATAAAAAGGACAGATATGACACCATTGAGGGACTTGCTGGCACTCTGCATCATCTGAGAGCAAGGGAGTGAGTGAGAGGGAGTGCGGGAGGGAGTGGAGGATGCCGATGCTGGGAGGACACGGGCAGGTTTTGGGAAGGGACGGACTTCATTTATACAGAGAGCCGGGGCACGATCCATCCTACCAGGGCTTAGCAAAAATAGAAGACACCGACTGCGTTTTGCAACAAGGGTGTCTCTCTTTGTAACCACTTGGGCATCGCAGTGATTAGGATGTGGATAGCTGAGCTCAGATTAAACCATTTCAGAGGTTCATCGGCACCGCTAGAGGAAAATTCACATTTCCCTGGCAGCAAAGGAGGTGAGCACTAAGTGGGACTCCTTCCTCCTGCTGCCTGGATAATGGACCCAAGCTGCTTGCTGGAACTCAAGCTCTTTTCTGAAGTGCTTCCCTTGCTTGTGAGGTACTAAGAGATCTGTCGGCCCTGGGACCTGACTCTCACAGCTATAAACCCAAAGCAGAGGGAAGCTCACCTTGCCACCTCCCTTGCCCACAGCAGCTGCCAAGTTCCAGATGTTGCTGGCGAGCGGATAAAGCCTGATCACTCTAAGGGGGATGAAGGGCAAGACCCAGGCTGGTGCCTTGGGGCAGGAGGAAAGGACTTCCTCAGGGTGATGGACAGATGTCACCATCACCTTCCAGCCTCTGGGGACCTGCCTGTTGGTCCTGAGGGTCTTTCCACGCAGCTCTGCTGCATTTCCTAGCAAGTGAGATGGGAAAACATGACTGCTTCCCTGTTCCTGATCTGGTGACACAGTCTTTCACCTCTTCCCCTCCTCTGAGCAGGGTGTCACCACCGCCCCATGACTGGCAGCGACAGGGGCAGCAAGGCAGGCCAGCTGGCTGCCGGCCAGCCCCATCACCGGGGTGACGCTGATCTGCTGGGGAAGGTATTCGCAGGAGCTGGCAAAGAGGAGTTTGACAGCGGGCACGGGTCTCCCCCATGCCGACGTGATGTGCAGACACATGGCCTCACCAGGCCTCCTCCTTGCGTGTGGCTCCATTACGGCCTTGCTCCATCCATGCCCATGAGGAGATGGCATCCCTCCTTGGTGCAGGCAGCTCAAACCCTGACCAGCTGGTCCCATTTAACTGTATGGCTGGGGTATTTTGAAGCTTGTTTGGGGCAAAACATGAATGCTACTTAGCAGTTATACCTCTCTTCTAGGTGACACAGGAACATGAGTCCCCCACAGATGTCACTTTCAACTTCCACAACACATAGGCTGAAACTCTGCAGGCAACAGTTTTGAAGTCTGTCATATTTCCAAAACCTCTTAATTTCTGGTCTTGCCTTTTCAGGAGTTTAGCATTTGCTTGCAACTTGATGCCCTGATGATGAAACCTAAGCAATCCAGGTAGGATCCAGAGCAAGACAGCCTCTGAAATTCACTCCCCACTGAGCCATTCTTCAGGGACAGTCATTTTCAGAAGGAGATGTGACAAACCTGAATAAATCTGATTGCTTTTAGTGGAAGATGCAAGATTCATGTCACAGTGGGTGACAATGGATAGGCTTTTGCTGAACCTTTGGGCTGCGAAGCACGGAACAAGGCTTGTGGGATGATCAGGCCCACACCACATTGTTCGGCTGCCTTTGAAGGACTCCATGCATTTGGGGTGCAGGAATAGGCTGCCGTTGCCATCAGAGTGTGTTTTAAAGCAGGCACACATCAGATAGTGCTGTAAAAATGAAATGTTCACAGCTACTTCAAAATCAGTTTCCCGGGCTCTTGCCCTCCTTTTATTTTTGTAGATCTACAGCAATTGCTCCACTTTCATATAACTCAGGCTATTTTTGACACACTTTCTCTCTAGTCTGAATAACTTTTTCATTTGCCTAAAAATAGATGCAATCCAATTTTCATTTTCTCTTCTTTTTTGCTGTCAAAAAGGATCAAATGGCTTTTTTATTGACAAAAATTGTTGCCTTGCTAGCCCAAGACCCACCCATCTATTCTGTCTGTCTGTGGCATAAGTAGCAAAGGTCTGTGACTGTTGGTCTTCACCTCTGCCTTGAAGGCACTTCCTCCAGCTTCCTCCTGGTCAATGGAGAGTCCATCTCTTGGTCTCTCTGCTCAGATACTCAGTGGGACTGTTAGTGTTAAATCCAATGGGTATTTACTGTGTTGATTTTTTTTTTTTAGTTGTAGCTGCATCCACTTGAAATTCAGGACATTGTTTGCTAAGTCAGAAGTGATTTAAATGTCTGTACACTTCCCAGGAAGCAGAATTTGCGTGTTTGACTTGGAAAGGGATGAACCTGTGAAGACAGTCAGGATAAATTCCTCAGAATCTGAACAACTGTCTCAGTCACCTGAATTTCTTAATTCCAATAAGTGGAACTCTAGTCAAAGCAGATGTTCTCATGGTAGTCCTGCCAATACAGCTCTGCAGTTCCAGATTCACTTGTTTTGGGATGTTCAAAACAGAAGTTAAGTACTTGGGCATTCTGGGGCAGAAAAGAAAAAGCGCAGGGTGTAGACCTTATAGATTTGGACAACCTGGGTTTTATTAGATGGCCTGTTTCTACTGGACATAATGTTCCTCTGTGTGCCAGATCCTCCCCTGTAGGACAGCAGCAGTAGCAGCTGGGGAGCTGTTAGGAGGGGAGGATGAGGGGCACAACCAGCCCCTCTGTGAAATCTTGAATTTTGCACTCACAGGATCACTGCAAATACTTTGTGCTGTCTTTCTGCATAACGTAAGGTCTTTCTGATCCAATTTAGCTGCCCATGGGTGCAACACATTTGTTTCTGTGCCCAGTACCATGCAAGGGAATGACATAGTCAGCACAGTGTCCTGGGACGCCTGCCCTCCAGCTCAGATAGCTCATTCCCTGGCACAGCTGGCCTTCATTAGTCTCTGATAAAAGTTGACTGCAAGGCTCAACCTCCTGACCCGACTCCTCAGCCAAACACTTCAGCTGTTCTGCTACCATGTCTCCTGGTTTTGTGTTCTGCCCTGAGAAATTGTGACAATGCTCTTTCCCAGGTAACTATCCCATAGCTGTCCACCTGAAAGCTCTCTGAGAAATTAGATGTTAGGGCTCTGTACTTGTACGTCTGGGATGGTACCCACACCATTCAAGCAGTTGCAGAATTGGCCCCAAAACTTCAGACAAAGAAAGGGAGAATTAAGGGAAAATATTGCTGTGGTTTTATCCACTATTCTAAGTTCTTTGTAGTGTATTCATTCAACAAAATCCTAGCTCCAGGGAGTTAGGTTGAAAAACCACCCGTGACATTCAACAAAGTAGGATTTTTCTTTGTTCCTCTGAATTCTGTCAGGATAAGTAGCCAGCAGCAGCACCAGAATGGAGGTGCTCAGAGCAGGACAGTCTCAGCCCTTCTATCCAGGCTTGTAGAAATGCAGGGTGCCTGCTGGGGGAAAGTCAGAGAGAAATAGAAATCTTGATTATTTTTTTTTTTCCAACTTGTACTAGAAATTAGGGACCTATGCTTGCTGCTCCTCCCTCCTGTCCCCTCCAGCCCCACGCACGCTGCTGCTCTCACCTTCATCGCCCTCTGCAGCTCCCTAGACACTGCTGATCCAAATGCTTCAGTGAGCCTTTTTCCAAGGCTTCAGGATTTAAGGTTCTGCTTTAGCTAATCTCTTTGCAAGCCTCTAAGACCTCATGTTTTTCAAGATAAGAGTATTCAGAAAATACGACTTTTGCCACCAGCTAGTCAAGTAAGGTCACAGCTTGTAATAATTTGCCGAGTACATCTTTCGTTAAGGTGGGAGCCTCAGAGATGTACTGACCCTTTCTGAGGAGACTGAGAGGATCACCATCATCTCAAGGAGAGCTCTGCAGAGTGAGAAACCTAGTTCTCTCTTCCTTCCCTTCAGCCCTGCTGAAAGGCCTGAAAGGTGACGAGCCTTTCACAGTGCTTTGCTGCCTGTATGCTGATGCAGTGATGTCTGTGGCGGCAAGTACAAGGCAGAGAAGTTGGATCCCTCTTGTTCCTCTGTTAAACTGCCAGAGATCTTTGCATACAGCACCTAGTGACACTGCCTGTGTTTTAGCTGAGGTGTCCTGAGACCTGCTGGGTGATGAGAAGATGCTATAAACCCTCCTGTCCTCTGACATTTTCTGATGAGGAAAACAAAACACAGCACAGACAAAAAGCACTCACAAAACTACGTAGAAATTGTAAAGGGAAGGTCAATGAGCTGACTCACCCTGAGCTACTTAGGGTCTCTATTTACTGACATTTCGAAAGAAGTCTTTTCTCTGTTGTACGACACGTCCCCACAGCAAAGTTGCTCTGTGTCTCCTTATGGGGGTGGTTGCACCTCTCGGTCATTGGGAGCACAGCTGGCATCTGTCTCTTGCAGAGGTCAGAAACTAGTTTTGAATGTGTCCTGATCCAAAGTGAGACTGTCCCAGAAGGACTGGGAAAGTCGCTTCCTAGTGAGTTGACACACTGTGCACAGCAAGAAGGGATTTAATTCAGGTATCACCTGGGGCCAAATGGGAATGGGTCCATTGGCATGGATGGAAACAGGTAGGAAGGAGTGCAACTGAAAATGAATGGCATAAGGAGAAATACTGGAAGAAGAAATGACCTACTCTTCATAAGTAATACATAAAAAATACATTTCATAATCTCTCTGCCTGCAGGCCTCAGTCATGGTGGTAAGCATACAGGGCAACATGTTGGTGTCCCACTGCTGCCTACCTTTTTGCCTGCAAAAATGCCTCTCTCCTAGGATAGAGTAGCTGAAAGAAGCCAGACCCAGGCTTATTCACCATGTTAGTGATGGGGTAGGGTGATATCACTGCCTGCTGTCTGCAGGAGGTTGTCTCAGTGGGGCTGGGCACAGGGGAGCTCTGTGTGGGGTTGTGCAGGCCCAGTGGGTTGTGCCTGCCCAGGCCCACACACCACAGCCTTGTCTGGGCAAAAAATGCCTTTGGAAGAGATTTTCTAGCAGCTGTCTGGCTTGATTTCACCTGAAAATAGGAGATTTGACGTGGCAACAGCCTGGTTAGTAAAACCCTCCCCTTGCTGGTAGTCACAACAAGCTGGGATCTGACAGGCATCCCCTGGAGCCCTGCTGGTCTCGCTGCACAAAGCTGCATGATAACTTCAGGCTGACTGATGAGAGGCCAGTATTTTGCCCAGGTACTTCTAACATACCCTGCTTCAGAAAAACCAAATGCCACAGGCTGAAAAATCTCTCACCTAGGACAAATGTCATGGCATGTCACTGCCATTTTATGTCACCTTCCTGTGCTATAATGTCACAGGTGATGAGTTAAAGCAGTCGCCCCTGGGACAGGCAGGTGCTTCACGAGGTGGCTGTGGGTTGGAGGTGGATGTCCAAGTTTTCCACTGCCACAGCTTCCTATGGAGCTTTGGAAAAATCCCCCCATGCCTCTTTTCTCCCTCTGGATCATGCTGCCCTGCCCAGCAGGGCCTGAGGAAAGTAAGCAAGATGTTGCGAGGTGCTTAGACACCAGACTGGCTGAGGCTAGCACTTAGGGCAGGCAGGGGGCCTGGGCGAGCTCCAGGCTCCTGAGGATTTTTGTTGCGCTGGAGAAAGGGTTGCAGCTGCTGCTGGCCATGTTTTCAGCAGAGCTGGTTCAGAAGCATGGCCAGACATGTTCCCATGAGAGACACTGAGGTCCAGCGCTCCAGGAGCAAGCCCTGTAGGAAAGCATGGCCCTGAGGTGGTCCTCCAGGGCTGGGGTGTGAGCGGTGCTGGCTGAGCTCTGGCCTGGGGACCCCAGAAATGACTACTAAGAAAGCAATTACTACTAATACAGTAATTATTTAATGACTACTGATAAAATATAAGAACCCTTCTGGAAGTCCCTAGGGCAAACACAGCCCCATCTAGCCACCTCCATCAGTTCCCTGCCTTTTTCCTGGAGGTGGTGGGATCAGCAGGATCCCTCCTTGCTTTGGCCATGCCCGATGCATCTGTCTGCATGTCCGTGTCTGTCTGCATATCCGTGTCCATCTGCACACACCAGTGCACGCATTAACCACCAGAGGTGCTTCCACCCACCATCTGGGCTAGGGTCTAAACCGAGGATCCCACACCACGCAGGGCTGGGGTGGCCAGATCTGGGGAGCCGCTCGGGTTTCTCCCAATCATGCGAGCACACTGGCGTGTTTAATAATGTCCCTGATGATGGGAGGTGACGAGGGTGTTTAATTTAGCGGCCGCAGACAGAGCTGTGCCCAGCAGATTCACACCTGTTTTGCCCGAGCGGCAGCTCAGCTCCCCCTCTCTCCTGTCCTCCCACGCTGCCCAGGAGCATGACGTCTTCTGGGGAAGTGCTGGCATAGCCCCACTGTGCCACCAGGAACATCATTCCTTTCGGGTGATGAGCTGGACAAGCTTAGCACGCTCCTGAGTTTCCTGAGGGGACAGAAAAAGGTTTGCTGCTCTTGGATTTCTGCTCTGTTGTGACTTCTCTCTTATCTAGATGCACTTTGTGCAGTTGGGGGCAGCCTGAATCAAACCCACCATGGACATCATTCCCATGCATTCAGAAATAAAGACTCGGGTATCCCTCAGATCACTGAGTCAGCTTAGAGACCAGGAGATCTGAGAAGTGTCTTGTTTGTGATATTTTTCTCTGGAATAGCAGCTTCTGGGTGCCTGTGTTCAAGCTTTTATTTACAGCCACAAAAGAGGTGAAAGCTTCCACAGTAAAGCTTCTCTGTTTAAAAATGGAAGCTGAAAGTGCTTCAGTAATAGCATGAATCCTGCAGTCAAGAGCCAAGGAAAGACCTGAAAACCACAAACTATGTGATGACCTGGTAAAAGTTAGCCAAAAGCTGGAGACCTTGCCTCACTCCTTAGGGACTACTTGCTGAAAAGTGATGTTACCTCTACCTTACTGAAAATTATCTGGAAGAAACATTTCTGAGGCCCCCAGCCAGCCACCAGAAGGGAGGGAGATCAAGGTGCCCATGGCTCCAGGACTCCACTCACCTCTTCTTTCACCTGTTGCTGTAACAGCAGGGAGAAACTGAAGGAGAGCTCAATGTCAGTTCAAGGCCCCAGGATAGAGTTGGCTTTCTGGGCTGCGAGTGCACGCTGCTGGCTCATGTTGAGCCTCTGATCGATGAGTCACCTTGGAGGATATGACAGGTCTTAGGGTAAGAATTGAGGTTATACGCTGACGGTGGTTCTTCAGCCTCTCTGGTCTCATAACACATGCACCATATCAAGAAGAACTGCAGACTTCACTCTGCTACTTCTCCCTGGGTCCACCCGTCGTGGCTGCGTGCAGATTCTGCATGCTGAAGGCTGCAACTAAGCTCCTACAAAGCTGCCCAGATTAGCAGGTGTGGGTATGCAGGGCCATGACGAAGTAACTTGATCTGGAGCTGCTGATAGTTAGTGCAGCTCTGCAAATGTCAGATGTGAAAAGAGGATCTGTGGTGATCTAGCACAGCAGTTTGCTTGCAGTTCTTACCAGACAGGAGGAGGAAACAAAGGTAGCTTAAAATCAATAAATATTACATCCAATAAATATAACCAATTCCCTTTCTTCCTTGGTAAAGATCCTTTTCTCTCTCTCTCTCTCCCTCTCTCCTTTTTTTTTTCTTTTCGTTCCCCCCATTTCAAACTAGTACAGGGGGAAATATTCCAAGGAGGATTTAGAACCTTTTCTATTACTCATGCTATCAGGGATGTTTCAACAAAGATACAAATGCCTGCCTTGCCATCAAGTGATGTTTTCTGAACTACTTATATTACTACTTTGTCCATGGAGAAACCCGTAGATTCATTATGCCCTTTTAAAAACCAGTCTCAGGTTGCAGTCATTTCTGGATCACTATTTCATTTGCAGGGAGCAGATTTTGGGGCATTAACCAGGCAATTAGATATTTAAGGCTGGCCTCATGAAGATGCAAAACTTTTTAATTTTTTTAGCTGCTCTTACATCACAATGATCAGAAATCATTCTGATTACTATTTGTCCAGATTAGACCCACAAAGCAGTGATTTAGGCAGCTAAATGAATCAAGATGGGGCTCAATTCAATGGTGTCTGTTAGGTGTCAAATCTTCTGAAGGCCCCAAATACTTGTGACTTAAGTTGTCTTGACTTCGGTGTGTTGTGAACATGCAGAGAAGTGTGTGGCTAAGTGGCATCATTTACCCCTACAGCATACCAACAGCAACAAAACCCAGGTAACTGCATAAGCCAAAAAGGGGGACGCTAACTAAGAATCACCTCAGGCAGACCCTCAATGACATTAATTGAAGCGCTAATTGAAAAATTACAAGCCAAAACCCTTCAGAGGTGGAAAGCACAGATTCTGTGATGAAAGTATTCTACATTTTCATTTTGATTTGACAGAATTTTCAGATAAAACAGAATATTTCTTTTGACATTTTAATTGAAACATTTTTATTTTTATCCAAAATGTCTGTCCTGTACTTAAATAGTGTCTCAGATAAACATGGGGAGACCACTGCCTGAACACCAGGGACAGGAGCGTGTGAGCTTGCCCACGGTCCTCAGGCCCAGAGAGACTTCACTTAATTGAACTCCAGTGAACTATGACCAGCTGCTATCTATAGCTACCCACTGACAGTAGGTTGGCTTTTCTTGTTGCCTGTAAATTACTGGACACAGGTGGGGAATTTATTAGCATAAGTGAAAGCTAGGAAGCAGTGCTCCATCCCTCTCCCCGCTGATGCTGCTCTGCTGCAAGGTGTTGACCTTCTCTGAAGTAGGAGCCTTTGCAGCTCTCAACCCAGGTGAAACCACTTAGACACATGCTTAATTTTGCATCCTGCCAGGTCTGCCCTTGTGCTAAAAGTTAAACATATGGGTCATTGTTTTGCTGGATCAGAGCCCAGCTCCTGAAGGTCCTTGAAGATTTGCCTAGACAGAGCTTGTCAAATGATACGGTGCAGTTAATACAACAGGATTGTGTTCTCTTTTCTGTTAGTGACTACTTGTGGTGGGTAGGCTGTGCTGGTCAGAAGCATGCATCCAGTCATCAACAGCGTCTCACAAACTATCAGGTGCACACACATCAGTGGTTTCTAATTAACAAAGTCTCTTTTGGGGTGCCTTTTTGTAGCTGACCAAGGTTATACCTTCTCACAGACCCAGTGGCCACTCACAGCGACTTAAATTAGGACCAAAACTCTAAAGCTCAAGGGTGACTCTGCTTCAGCCTGGAGTCAGAAGACTGCAAGCAGCTGCTGAAGGGTGACAGGGTCACCAAACTGAGCTAGTGGCACTCATATCACCTAGGAGGTCGGATATAGCACCCTACACCACCTACGTGGTGGTCAGCCTGCCAGTGCTGCCCCGGTTATCCTTAGCTGCATGGGTGATATCAGAAAGGATGAGCCCAAACAGAGTCGTTGAGGCTGGTGGGTGAGATCAAAACGAGGCTCCCTGTATAGCTGGAGCTATACATTGGGAGGGATGGCTGTTGCTGCTGTGGGGACCCCCCTTATGATAACCTAAGGTCACTCATGGGGTCTGTTCCTTGAATAGGAAGACAGCAAACAAGCACCTCGTGCTTGCACTGATGGGCCCGTGTCGGAGAACAGACACCCGCGGTGTTAGGCGCTGCACAAACACAGGACAGAGGGAGCTGCTGCCTTACTCAGTTGTCACAGTAAGTGGTGAGGGACACTCTGGGGAGCATGAGGAAGTGGTGTCCTGGTCAGTGTGTGCATACACTGTGATTTCTTGTGGGCTAACAAATTGAGATTTGTATTTTGGTTGGGCTGTATCCCCTGAGATAAAGGCTGAGCTCACAGAGCAGCCTGTGGAGAGTCACACCGCATCTGCCACCTTTCCTCACGAAGCCCACAGATATTTTTTCGCATTTTTTTCCAAGATCCTCAGCATTTCACCCATTTCAGATGCCATCACACAGCCTGTTCAGAACTTACCCGGGCAGGGGGAGCTGACACAGAAACACCACCACAAATACGCATTTTATTTTTTCTTTATTTTTTTTTTCTTAGGAAATCTCCGTTGAACAAAGGGACGGGACCAAACCCCCTCCCGGAGCTGGCCGCGGGATCCCCCTGCCGGGCTCGGAGGGCACCGCAGCTCCCCCCAGCACCGCCAGGTGGTGCCGCTGCTCCGCGCTGCTCCGCGAACCTCCGGATTTTTTATTATTTTTTATTATTAAATTATTATTTTTTTTAAATATATATTTTTATTTTTTATTTTCTTTTTAAATTTAAATCTTGGGGCTTACATGCAACTTACGTAACTCCGAGGGATCTCTGGCTCCAGGAACTCTGGTTTTTGAACAGGTAGGTTAGGTGGGTTTACAGGTATGATAAACCCCTTCTCCCAAGGCTGAACATGAACCCTTATCTCTGCCCGCCACAGGCTATTGTGCATTCTCCCAGCACTGATGGAAACAAATATGAGTGAACAAGCAGCGGGGCCCATAGGCAGCTCTCCTCCAGCGCTGGCAGGCAGGGATGGTGTTATTGCCCCCCAGGGTGCTGCTGTGGGGCTGAGCAGGGTGCTCTGGGTTTGCAGGGCCCTTGGGGGGCCAGGCCCTGGCTATTTGGATGACAGTTGGGTGAGGGGCAGGAAAAGATGCTTCTCTGTGTGGATGGGCTGCTGGTGGCAGCTGCAGTGCCGCAGCCATCCTCGCCTCCCTATCAATATCCTTTCCCCTGAGCTGGAAAGACTAAGGGATAATTTAGTCTTTATGCGAGTTTGGACTTTGCCTGATTACCAGCTGAGCCTGATTGCACGGCCTTGCGGTCCCTCTGGGAAACAGCCCAGACAGCACGGAGGGGCTGCAGCTCCTCCCGACGGTGCTGCTGCCACCGAGCCCTCCTATTTCACTGTGAGCTGCAAGACGGGCTGCTCCATCTCCCCACCAGCTCCCCCGTGCACCCACCAACTGACACCAAAGGACCAAGGTTTCCTTCAGGACCCTAAATCACATCGCACACAAGGCTTGAATGCAAATGCACGGAGCCAGCTGCTGGGAAACTGAGCTCTTGTGGCTGCTGGTGACATAGAGTTGGCCCTGGAGCAAGGAGCCACATGGAGTCCACCTGCACCTGGCCCTCTCTACCTGCCCAGGTTTCCCCTGTGTTTCATGGCTTGGCACCTAAGCCCCAATGTGCCACCAGTCTATGCCATTGCTATGCTGTCTGCCCTGGTTTTCCATGAAACTGCAGGCAAGAGCGTGTGGTCGGGTAGAAAATGGTTCAAGCAGCAGAGCTGAAGATCCATTCAAGGTGAAAATAGCATCAGCTACCTCAGTGACAGCAGAGCGAGTGGCAGGTTGGGCAGAATTGATGCCCTGGGACCTGTAGGCAGCTAGCAGCTCAAGTCCAGCAGCCAGCCCGTCCTCTGCCATCAGCAGGGCATTGCCACTTAGGAGCACCTGGATCAGACAGGTGCAAGATTCAGGTCTCCATCCATATCACCAGCTCTCCAGAGTTCAGATGGAGGGAACTTTTGGCTTTTGGGCTTGCATAATTTTCAAAGGTAACTAAAATATGCTGTGTTACTTGCTTTCTCCAGCTCGTTTGTATTAGCTGCGATCCAAGTTTAAATATCACAGATGGATTAGAAAGGTTATGGTCCCACATTCATTTGGAGGGGACTTATGCAGGGAGATGGAGGGAAATAATGCAGAACTAGAGCCAGGAGTGCTCTAAAAGCATCCCTGCCTAGCTGAGATGTTTCTGTAATAGCCTCTGTTGCACAAAGAAGTTATCACAACTTCTGAAGCTAATGAAAACACTTGACCCTTGACTTGAACTGAGACCCCTGGCTATTGATCCCAGAAAAACTTGTGAGAATGCTAGGAGAGAGGGCAGTCGTGCTCTGCCTGCAGCAGCTCTGCCTCCTGAGTGGCTCCACCTGTTTTTAGGGACTGTCAGATCGAGCTCTGCCTCCAGCCTCTCCATGTCATCTCCCCAGCCTGTGGGTGAGTAGAGATGTATAGGACTTCAGATCCATCGTCTTTGGAGCCCCCTTTGCAATAAGCGGAGTCTCCCTCCCTGGAGATCTTCAGAAGCCACCTGGACATGTCCCTGGGCAACCTGCTCTGGGTGTCCCTGCTCGAGCATGGAGGGTTGGAACAGATGGCCTCCAGAAGTGCCCTCCCACCTCAACCACGCTGTGATTCTGTGATATGGGGATGGCACTATTGGCAGTGAGGGCATTCTGCTTGGACTCCACTGTAAACTTTTCAGCCTGGTGTAAACATGTGCATTTACACTGATGGGAGCACTCCCTGGCCCCGTGGAACTGGTGGTCCCCCAAATATTTGTCCATTTTCTGTTCCAAGCATCTAAAATGGCACGAGCAGTGGTGTTTGGCAGGGTACATCCAGCTGCTGGCACCCAAGCAAGTGTCAAGCAGTGGAGCTCAAGCAGAGGTGGTCTGGTGGCGGCAGGACACAGCCTGGCACAGACCCAACCCGCGTGTGGCACCGCAAGCTCAGGTAGCACGGTGCTATCCTGTACTGAGGCACAGATGGTCTGGAAGAGACTCTTGTACGTGACGGAGCAAAGCATTATATGCAATTTTGTGACAACTTTATTAGACCAAAGTGCTGTTTATTCAGCATGCTGTTTCCAAGCGTGGCTAGCAGCAGCTGCCTGAGGAAAAAGTATGGGCACCAGGAGTAGGATCACTTTGCACTTGTCAAGCACATGTTATAGGTTTGGCACGTCTCAGAAATACCCACGATGAGGATTTTGATCAGCCCTCCTAGGGCACAGCATACCCAAAGCAGGATGGCTCACAGGCCAAGCTGTTTGCTGTCCTTGCAGCTGCATGTGAGCTGCTTTTGACTGTACACCCGCATATCCCCACACACAGGTAATTTAAAACAAGAACATCTCCAAGTTATTGAAATGCTCCATTTCAATGCTTCATTGTCAAGCAGCTTAGGCTTTTGTTTTTAAGGTGAAACAAAACATTTTAACTGAGCTGAAACTCAATTTCTTTTGCAAAGTGTTTTCATTATATGTGAAAATTCAAATCCCAGGCTGCTTTGGAGAGAAGGGAAAGGTAGAATAGTCTCTGCCAAAAATACAGAGACAAGCTAAGGAAGCTCGATACTCCTGGACTTCAGCTAACCCTTAGTCACCTTCTGCCTGTTAAGTTTTGATTTTATGGACTGCTAGGGTTTGTAAATTTCCTTCCCTTGCAAACTGGTTGCAAAGGTCTGGCTGAAAGTATTGCTGTTCCTTGCTGGAACAAGCAAAAGCTGATGAGCCGTATCATTTTTGCCTAGCCCAAACTCCAAGTGTTTTGCTTTGGAAAGCCTGGAGGCCTGTGTTTGTTGGTTGGCCAACCAGGTTTTTTAAGAGCAAGGTCTATTCTCTCTTCCTGGTGCTATGCTGATGGGCAAAGCTCGGGACTCAGCCAGCTCAACCCTTGGCTAGCCAGGTGGACCTGCCTCTGGCAGCCCTCCCGTGGGCTTCTGCACCATGCTCGGGTTGCTACAAGGCTTGTTAGCTCCATGCGCAGCCCCCTGGTGCTGAACATAACACACAAGTGTTTCCCTGTGGACTTGAGGGAAGAGCCTGTGATGTCTCCAGCTCGCAGCAGTGTCTGGAGGAGAGCCACCCTCCAGCTTCATCCTCCTTTCTGCCTGACAGCTAAATAAAGACATGATGTTCGTTAGGGTGTGGTGAGGCTCCTAGGGAAATATGATCAAACACAAAGATCAGACGGGAACTGTAACTGAGGAGCCTATTTGGGAAATTGGCCCCTGAGGCTCCTCGTTTCAGCTGGTGCCATTTCAGAGCAGCCAGGTGCCCATCGTGCTTCTGATCTGGGGGCTCATTGCGAGGCAGCTGCAGAGGCCTGGCACGTTTTCCCTTCAGGCCTGACCCCATTAGCACTGAGAAGGGCAGGAGAGCACAAAGAGAGCCAGGAGCTGACCTGGAGAGGAAGAAGGAGGCGGAGAGACACAACTTGGAGGTGTCCAAAAACCCTTTCCACACTGTGATGAGGGTTGCCACCTGGAAAGCAAAGCATGAAGAGCTCTGTACCTGGAAGAGCCTCATGTGCTCAGGTGGGGACCTGAGCTGTGGTGACTGAGCAATGTCTGAGCCCAACCTGTTTCTGTAGGGTGGCAGCTGGATGAGTTGCCATGTGCCAGTTGTAGCCATCTGTGTGTGCCCTGGACTCGTGATGGTCGTATGATGTGTGATTAGGTGCTGGAGAACCCACCTCGCCTCTCCATCTTTGCAGGCCAAGCCAAAGCAAGTGGCTTTGGGATTGTCACGGGGTTGGTGCATGGTCATGTTCACTTTGGAGCTGTACAGTCTTCTCCAAAGTGAGGAGTTGAGCCTTGCTAGAAAGGAGGTGTTTCCCCACGCACAGACCGGGGCTGCCCATGAGATCCCCAAGGCCTACACCCATGCACAATTCAAAAGAGTCAGGTGTTGTTCAAAAGGCACTCCAAAAACTCTGTCTAAGTAAATATGGAGTAAAATGCAAGGGCCATGATGGAAACAGAAGTACTCTGCCCTCAAGGGTTACAGCCTTACCTGGCCACAGATTATTCGAGGAGACATTCTCAAAGAATAGGTTAGTCCATTGAGGCCAACCACAGGTTTCTGAACATCTTTTCCAGAAGAAGCTGCCTTGGCCCTTGCCTGGAGGCTGGGCTAGAGGAACCTCATCCCTGATCTAGCATTTTCAGACTGAAACTTCTTCACAGAGCTCACGTTAGACAAGGCCACAGCAAAGACTCCCAGCTCAGGTTTTAGTCTAATTTGATGACAGACTCTCTTTTAAAACAGCCTCAACACCGCATCAGTTGAAGGTTATTTTTTAAATTGTGCAGCTGACTGAAAAGGAAATGACCTGTGAGGGCTTTTGAAAATTATTATTTTTTAATTAGTTGGTGAGGAGTCATCCTTGGTAAGTGCCTCGTAGCTGGCTCAATGTGGGTCTTCTGCCTGCCTTTGTGTGCGGGTACATATGGTCTCGGTGGATGTGCATGGAGTGGAAGCAGTCCTGTTCCATAGGTCCCCTGTGCTCAGGTTTGTGTTTGTGTACTGGGAGAGTTAATGAGAACAGACTGCCTTTCTTTCCCTTGGTTCCCCAATCCCATCTGTTCAAACAAAAGGCTGAAAGGGAGAGAGAGCCGAGACCCTGCTGGTCAAGAGGGGATGGATAATAACACATATCCTTGGGCTACATTTCAGCACATGCAACCCTTTCAAGCTGTGCTAAAGCTTTTATTCAGGCAAGAGAAAGAACAACCAATATAAAATAAGTTTCTTTTCTTTTCTTTTCTTTTTTTTTTTTCTAAAAAAAAGAAAAAGCTATATCAGGCCTGAAGGATGCTACATTCCGTTCTATTCCTCTATCATTTTATAAATCTGGATTATCAAAAAAGAGTCTAAACCAGTGCTGATTATATTTGTGTGCATACAGACAGAGCACAGTATTGGGATAGAGCAAGAGACATATGCAGAGGGGCCAGGGATGGCTTAGAAAGTCAATTTTCACTGTGTTTGCACACGGTAACAGTTCCAGATTCATGTAATTAACTATACATCAAAAGGGTGTGAAGGAGGATATATTCCTCTCCACCCTGGGGAATCGATGGGTACTTTGCAATTCATGGTTAACCCCCCATCCACATATTTGTCATTATGGGCATGCCAAACAACTCATCTGAAGATCAAAATAGCTTTCTTGGGGACTGTTACAGTGGGAGCAGCACAAGAGATGGCACCTCGAGTCCCACAGTGGGCACCAAGCGTCAGAGGGGGATGCAGCCCTTGATGGCAGCGCTGGTGCTCAGCCCTCTGCCAGCCGTTCCAGGGACGTCGTAATGGTTTACGGGAGAAAAATGGTCTCAAATACCATTAGTTTAATGCTTCATAATGTCGTTGTGTCTGTTTTAAATGCAATCACAGAGCTCAGGGGACACCCAGGACTGAAATAAAAAGGAGGAGAAGAGCTTGCAGAAATGTAATGATGGAAAAGGAGGCAGGGGAATCTTTGGAGAGAAAAGAAATGAGATTCACCAATTCTTTTCCATTGATCAGGGAGCACACGAGTAGCCATTGTTGGACAGTATTCACCACAGGCACTGATTGCACTCTGGTTGCAATAAACACAGCAAAGTCACAGAATCAGTCTTGGGGAGGAGGTGAGAGAGGAATTTGCAAAACATGGGGCCTGGTCCTGGCCAGTAATTTCAAGCTAGTTTTCTAATGCTCTGCTAGCAGCTCTGCACCATTTTCAGAAGTGATGCACGGTTGATCCCACAAAATGTGTCTGTCAACCCCTAGCAGTCAGGGGGTTTATTGACCTGTATGTGGTTGCCTAACTCAGGGGTGCCTAACTCTCACCATCTCAAATGGAGGGAGACAGAAACAATAAAGAGGGTCAAAAACATCAAACAAGCTGAATCTGACCTGCTCACGCCAATAAAAATGCAAATAAATACATTCATAAGGCAATGAAAATAAGTGGTCAAAAACAGCAAACAAGCTGAATCCGACCTGCTGATGCCAATTGAAATGCAAATAAATACGTTTACAAAGTGATAAGTATAAGCAGTAGTTATGCAAGCTTTGGAAATCTTTCTAAGCATTTCACATCTCATTTCAATCACACAGGTGGAGCTGTTTCCTTCTGGATAAAATTCTTCTGTGGCTGGCACCTTATACTCCAAGCTAAGCAGGTACATGCTCCAGACAAACAGGAGTTGTTTCCTTCCAGCAGTCATCATTTATTCTTCTCCAGAGTGGGATTTAAGAAGGTGTGGGGATCATAACACTGTACAGCACTGATCCTTTGTGTCCCTTCTTTCTTGAATCCTAACAACTGGGAGTAACCTGGTCCTGTTCATCAATGCTGGGGGCTAACCTGATGTAGAAAATTTCCATGATCAACACATCTCTTCTTCTCACAGGGAATCCATCTAATACATAGAGGGAACACTGTGGCTGATCTCTTGTCTCTCACTCCAAAGCAGACCCCTTGAGCCTGGCCTAACCCTGCACTATTGATATATGAGCAGGACGTGCCTCTGCTGGATTCATCCATCAAGCAACCACAAGAGGTGATTTCTAGGGATTAATGTTCTGGTGGGTGTGTGCAGAGGTTGCAAGGAGAAGGAATCGTGGCAGTAGCTGGTTTACTGAAAAGACAGAAAAATGAATGTGACAGAAATAGGGCCCTTAGCAATGCAGATAGCTATAGATCAATGGGTGGGTTGCTTTCAGCGCCTCTGTTTGCTTTCTGCAACACCTATCTGTAGAAAACAAGAAAACACAGTTTTTGACAAGGCCCTGACAAGGTCAGTTGCATTATAAGGATCTGTTCTCAGTGCCTTACAACCAAGCCAAATGTAACCCTTGAGGCTGAGACTCGCTGTGGTGGATGTCTCTGGTGGTTTGGACTGGGAGAGCTGAATTTAATCTGAAGCAGCTCAGAAAGAGTTTCTCAGAACGAGGCTAGAGAAAAGGAAACAGATGTATCTGTGGTTTAAAATTGACTTGCAGTGCTTTTCTTTGAGATGATCTAAAACTTCTTTGGAGCAGTGACTAGAAATTTGCCTGGAAAGGGCCCCTGCTGCAGGGAATATTTCTGTTGTCTCCTGAAACATTGCCCCAATTTGGCCAGACTGTAAGCCCCCAAAGAAAACCAGAGTAAATCTCATTTGCACACACCCAACAGCATTTTCTCAGAGTTTAACAGCCAAATTGTCTGCCTATCCTTGGCATGCATGACCACTGTGTATGACCCATCACGACTGAGCAAAGAAGTGTGCAGTCCTGAGCTTCGTTTTCCTTGCAATTTGCTTAGTGGTGTGGGGCTACATGTGGTGCTAGCACCACAAGAGAAACCATAGAACATGGATCATGTGAATACATCTGAGAGGCACACAGGCAAGTTTCTTTTGCATTTCACTAATGGCCAAAAGCATTTAGATGGACTTAGAACTTCAGGCTTAGAGCTTTCCTTGCTGAGCAATGAGAAGTCAGTGAAGTAGAGATATTTGTTATCACAGGTGAAATAAATCAAACTCTTTGTTTAGCTCCTGACATGAAAAATAAATAAACTAAAGCAAATATTTCTCACTGAAGACCATTAGATTATTTATTTATTTATTTATTATTTTTTGAGGGATTGTTATGTGATCCTCAAATATATTACTTGAACCTGATGTATCAGCAGGCTTCCAGCACAAGGCTTTAGGAAAGCAGAACATACATTGGCATGTGTTCAATACCCTTTCTGGGAAACATCTCTTCCTTTGGCTGTCACTCAAACAGTGTTTTGCATCTTACCCACTTTCCAGGAAAATAGTAGCGAGTCTGGTGGTATAAGGATACCTAGGTCTGCAGAGGTAACATTTTGATATGGGGAAGAACAGGTGAGCACTATGGCAGGTGACTTGGAGTAACTTCGGAATAAACTGGAGTTTCTAGCTGAAGGCTGAACAAGAAAACTGTATATTTCTTATGACAGAAATGAAATGCCTGAAAGAGAAGTTAACATAGCCAGGTAGACAAGAAAAAACATGTTCAAAGGGATACATCAAAGATACACAGGAACTGGAAAAATCAAAGAGAAGAGCCAAAGGTGTTTCATGCTGGCATCAGAAGACCACTGCTTTCAATGAAGCTGATGAAGCTTTTCTAATATCTAGAGATAAGTAACAGAAATACTAGTATTGCCAGGAAAGAAATAGTAAGATTACTGTGAGTGAAATATGAACAGAAATGCAAGTTTCTGTGAAAGCCCAAAGAGCAAAAATAGAGTAAGTTTTGAAAGGCTGTCCTGGGCTGAGCAGCAAGGATATGACTGACAGCAGTCAAACCGGTAAACACTGAGGAAAAAGCTGTTTACATCAGGTCTGGACTTCAACAGGGCCCCAACACTCAGTACTCTGACAAAAAGTCCCTCCCCAGCTTTCCTGTAGGCCCCCTTTAGGCACTGGAAGGCTGCTATAAGGTCTCCCCAGAGCCTTCTCCAGGCTGAACAACCCCAACTTCCTCAACCTGTCTTCATAGGAGAGGTGCTCCAGCCCTCTGATCATCCTCATGGCCCTTCTCTGGACTTGCTCCAACAGCTCCATGTCCTTCTTGTGCTGCGGACCCAGAGCTGAATGCAGCGCTCCAGGTGGGGTCTCACAAGAGCAGAGCAGAGGGGCAAATCACCTTGCTGGCCATGCTGCTTTTGATGCAGCCCGGGACACTCTTGGCTTTCTGGGCTGCACGTGCACATAGCTGGCTCATGTTGAGCTTCTCACCAACCAACACCTTGAAGTCCTTCTCCTCAGGGCTACTCTCAACCCACTCATCATCCAGCCTGTATTTGTGCTTGGGATTGCCCTGCCCCAGATGCAGGACCTTGCACTTGGCCTTGTTGAACTTGATGAGGTTTTCTCCTGGAAAGAGTCCAGTGGAGGGCCACAAAGATGATACGGGGCCTGGAGCATCTTCCCTATGAAGAAAGGCTGAGAGACCTGGGTCTGTTCAGCCTGGAGAAAAGAAGACTGAGAGGGGATCTCATCAAAGTGTATAAATACCTGAGGTGTGGGAGACAGAGGGATTTGGCCAACCTCTTTTCAGTGGTTTGTGGGGATAGGACAAGGGGTAATGGCCACAAGATAGAGCACAGGAAGTTCCGCACCAACATGCAAAAGAACTTCTTCACAGTGAGGGTAACAGAGCACTGGAACAGGCTGCCCAGGGAGGTTGTGGAGTCTCCTTCTCCGGAGATATTCAAGGCCCGTCTGGACGCCTACCTGGGCAGCCTGCTCTAAGGAACCTGCTTTGGCATGGGGGTTGGACCCGATGATCTTTTGAGGTCCCTTCCAACCCCTTCAATTCTGTGATTCTGTGATTCTGTGATTCTGTGATTCTGTTCACACAGGCCCACTTCTCAAGCCTGTCCAGGTCCCTCTGGATGGCATCCCTTCCCTCTAGTGTGTTGATTGCACCACACAGCTTGGTGTCATCAGCAAACTTGCTGAGGGTGCACTCAGTCCTCCTGTCCATGTCACCAACAAGGATATTAAACAGCGCCAGTCCCAGTACTGACCCCTAAGGAACACCACTCATTACAGATCTCTGCTTGGACCCTGAGCCATTGACCACAACTCTTTGAGTGCAACCATCCAGCCAGTTCCTTACCCACTGAGGGGTCCATTCATCAAATCTATGTCTTTCCAATTAGAGACAAGGGTACTGTGTGGGACAGTGTCAAATACTTTGCACAGGTCTGGGTAGATGATGTCAGTTGCTCTGCTTACCAGCCACGCTTTTATGCTCTCTCGTAAGTGACCTTAAGCCACAATAGACTAGGTGTTGTTGGACCAGCTAATCCAGAGACTGATCAGATATTTCTACTATTCTGTGGATATTTATTCCATGCCACAAGGACGTCAATATCTCTTCTCCTGTTATATGGTGAGCTGCATCTGTAACTGGCTTTTGTGACAAGCAGGCAAGAAGAGCTGTGGTGCAGCACATATGCTGTATACTCACATCATATACTCACATCATACTGTACCACCCAGTCCAGGAGTGGATGTTGGTGACCTCCATCAGGATCCCCACTTCTGAGTACTTGATGAAGGGTCCAACCTTTAACTGTGACTCAATAATTAGTGAGAATTTCTGCTCTTGTAACACAATGTCCAGTAATAAAGCAGGGCTAACCCACAGCTCTGGATCAGAATAGCCTAGGATGCTAAACTGCTTGAAAGCTGGCTCCTAATTAGGTGGATGGGTCTAATAATGTTTCAACAAGTTGACTGACTACAGATGGGCAAACACTGTCCTGCTTAGCTCCCTATCTCTGTTTCAGATATAACTGCCACTCTTGGAGAAACTCAAGGAGCCACCATGCACAGAAAGAAGGAGCCTATCTGGTATAGACACTTCTCTGAGTGTGATGGTGGTATAACTTTCACTTGACAGAAATTCCCCTGCTGAAGATGCTATTGTTTTGAATGCAATTATCTTTTACAAGGTTCATCCAATCCACCTAATCATCCTTATCTTAATGTGCTTTTCCTTCCTACATTGTCACGTAAAATCCATTTCCTTTCAATTTACTTCAGATCTATCTGCATCTAGATTACTGCAACTTGGATGCAAGGTAATTAAATGTGGTTTGTCTGAGTAGAAAGGCAATGAATCCTATTACAGCTTGTTTATGCTACCAAGTAATGCAGGTTTCTCTGTGCCATCCCGCCAGTGTCTTAACCCTACCATGGAAAGACTGTGTCTTAGGCCACATGCAAGCTTCTCTGTGCATTTTGTCCCTGGGCTGTCTTCTGAGATTCCTGATTAATACAACTTGTTTTTTAGGTCTATGGACTTAAAAATACCTATCCTACTAGGATCTGCCTCAATAGCTCATACCGTGCTGACTCTCACCTGAACTTCTGTTTCTGACAGAAATATTTAAGACTGCTAACTCTGTCTACACGGTTAACAAGGCTACAAGGTGTTTTTCATTGTTGTTTGTTTGTTTTAGTTATTGTTTTTACCCTTTGGCTAAGATGCAGTCTGGTGCTAGAATCCCTCTGTGGCTGATGGGACTTGACCCTGGCCTTGGCCTCTCATAATAGTGTGCGCTCTGGGATCTCATAAATTTATACTCCAAATCCTATTTCGTGTAGTACTTTCACCTTTTGGATGCTACTGAGAAGGAAGTTGTTTGGTAGCAAAAATCCTGGATGTCTTAAAGATACAGAGGAGGTTTTATGATTGTCTGCAGGTCAAGCATCCACTGTAAACCCACCATTGAGAGCTACTTTAACACTGATTCAAGAAAAGGTCAAGTGAGGTAAATTCACCTCTACAGAGTAAGGTTCAAATCTTGGATACTATTACCAGGTGAATGGAGTAAGGAAGTCTTGCACTGATTTATCTTATACATTGTCTGAAGCTTCTTCATGGGTCAAGAAACCTGGTGGTTCCTTCTGAAGAAATGTTTTGGTATTGATGAGTTTTGTGTAGGAGCCCTGGGCTGGGAGAAACAAGGGGTATGTGTGTGGTTCTCTACAGTTCTTTTAAGATACTTTCTTTGAAATCCATGCTTGCTCTGGTATAAGGCAAAATGGTATAGTGTAGACTTTGAGATAGTCATATGAGTAAGTAAAGGAAAGTGATTTTAAAGAACATTTCTGAACCTCTGGGTCTTTATGTTCTGTTACCTCCCCTGAGAAACCAGGGATGAATGAGTGTCCGTAAAACACTTCTGGAAACACCACACCTAGCTGAGTAGGCAGACCTGGCTCATACTGAAGATGGTCTCTGGTCACAAAATTTAGGCCGGTGTGTTTATGCTAGGATTATTTCAATAACTACATATGGTGTCACCACACAAGTGCTTGTGTCTGAGATACCTTTGAATACCTAAGAAGCCTGGATGGGATGGGCTTAGAAGACAACTTACTGTACCCTTCACAGGATACTAATAGTTCTTATATTCTCTTGTTCTCATTCCTCCTCCTTCAGTCACCATTTTAACCTCCCCATTCTCATTTTTTTCTCCTTTCTGCAGCTTGAATCTTCTGTATGTCAGATTTTGCTATGTTTTGATGACCAGTATGTCTGAATCTAAATTGTCAAGTCTGACCTCAGTTCTTTCTCCCTTTAGACACTTGCAGTTGTCATCTACAGCTTATCAATAGATTCATTTTGTTTAAGAACTCTTGAGCTAATGTTTGCTTGGGGCAATTCAGTCAAGGTGAAAATCATGACCCAATTCATAGCACCTACCTGTTCAGAAGGTAATCCTGTCCAAGTAAGGACTGGAAAAAAAATAAAAATAAAAAAAATCCCTTTCCACCATTCTCTTGTTAAATGGGATACCATGACTTCCTGTAAAGTCACTGCTGACTCAGTCCTTTTCACTCAGCCATTTCTTGTACAAAAGCTCCTCTGTACACTGGCTTATCCATACTGCCTTTCTCAGATGCTTTTGTAGTTTTTCTGTATTCTTACTGAAAGGGTGGAGGACCAGAGCTACAGACAGTATTCAAGATATGGATTTACTATGATTTTACACTATGACATAATGATGCGGTGTCTTGTTCTCTACTAGCTCTGTTCTCTCTACAATGATAATAATATCTAACATATGAGTTTCTTTTTCCTTGCCACCAAGAACCAAGCTCATGTTATCATGAAACAATATATCATAACTACAAGATCTTCTTTCTGTGGTTGGCTCAGGACCTATCAGCTGCATGTGGAGTCAGAAATGTTCTTCCCTGCATGCACCACTTTATCACTTCATTTAGATTGCATTTCTTGTGCTATTTTATCAGTCTTGCATAGTCCTTCTTTATTTTTTCATGGCAAGTCCTTGCCTTTATTATCTGGAATAACAAAATTCCAATATTTGCATGTGGCTATATCATAGGGTGATAGAGCTCTACCTATAGAGAACACTTCTGGAAAAGTCTTGAAGCCTGTCTTAAATCCTGGAATTGCTTGAATGGGAAGAAAAACCTTGGTATGGTGAATATTGAGTCTGAAAGCCTGAGTTGTGGGAAATGTTGTATCTGCACACAAGCAGGTTCTCTTTTCTGCTCTGCTTTTCTTTTTGTTTTCTTTCTTTCTTTGTGTTTATCTTGTCTGTGAGCTCATGCTGGGCTCTAGCCCTGGGGTTTGCAAATCTTTCTGCCACTTCCACACACACAACAGTTTTAAGGAAGGAGAAAGGCAGAAGGCTTCTCCAAAGGATAGATGTTGTATGACAAACCTCTTGTCTTTTGGTCCTTGCAAAAATGTTTCTGTGCCAGTCTATCCCTCTAGCCATGATTAAAGTTGTGGAGATCTCTTCTTTGTAATCTTGACTGTCTATTCAATGACTCCTTACGATTCTCTCCTTGCCTGGTGTCTGTCTTTTCCTGGATTGAACTTGCTTCTAGCCCCTGAGCAAGCTGCTGTCTCAGGCTTGCTGGAGCAGGATCTTCTCTTCTTCCATGCTAGCAGCTCTACCCAGCTGCTCACATCCTTCCCCTTCCTCACTGCTCCACCTGCATATGCCCCAAGTTCACACAGCCCTCCTCATTTGTACACTCCACCACTCTCATGCAAAATCCCTTGCCTCATGCCCAGTTTCTGATTGATGCAGCTCCTCCATCTAGGTAACATGGCTTCTTCTGCTTTTATTTCATCCTGCACTGCTTTTGCTTTGATTTAAGCACTTGTATTTTCACCTTCTTTCATCCCTCCCTTTAGGAAGGAGTTGTGCCCAAAGCAGCTTTCTCTGCTTCCATTTCTCAGTCAGGAACTCCAGAACAACTGTCTCCTCTTGCTTTCTGAGTGACTCTGTGTCCTGCCACACTGAGAGCTATTACTGCACACACAAATGTTCATGTCTGTAAGACAGCTTGGGAAGAAAAAGCACCGAAACCAGATGCATGTATATGTGTCCAGGATTTTTTTATTTTTTATTTTTATAATTTGTTAAAACTGCCTAAAGCAGCAGGGTGGGTGTGAGAAGAGTGTAACTTCTGTAGCATCACCTGCTTCCTCAGGCTGATTGGGTGGAAGCCTCCACAGGCTGGAGCGGAGGCGAGACCAGCGCTGTCACCCTGCCCCTGAGCTGCAGCACTGAGCAGCGGGAGTGGGGATGGCTGCAGCAGCAGGCACGGGCTGATGGCAGTGGAGGAGCAGAACATCCCTGCAGCAGCAAAACTTGTGCACCACACAGCACAGCATGGGAAGGAAGAGAAGAACGGAGCTGCTTCCAAGCTGGTGGAGAGCAGTGGCAGGCAGAGGAGCCTGCTCTGGGGGAAGAGAGGGATCAAAGCACATTGCAGTGAGCTGACAAAAATCTGCGTTAGGCAGCCCAACTTTGTGCCTGCACTCGTGTGCCTGCAAGTGGACTGGGTCTGAGCTCTGTTACATTCTGAGCCTGAGTTATTCCAGCCCAGTGACTCAATTTATTTCTGTCTCAGCTCCTGACATTTCTCTTTCAGGTGGCTGCCGCCTGGTTTTGGGTGGGGCCGTGGGCTGGGGTGACTCATGTTTCCAAGCTCTTATCGGCATCAGTATGATGTTCTGCTTTTCTTTTCTGTCATATGGCATCCCGCTCCCCTCCTCTCCCTCCCCTCCCTCCGACGTCTCCCAGAGGAGGCGACAGACGGTCCTGTAATTTGGTTCCATTCGCTCGACTGGAGCAACACCTGCCCCCCTCTCTGGGGACGGGAGGGTCTCATCCCAAACCGTGCAAGGAGCCAAAGACAAATCTGAAGCCCACATGCAAATAGAGCCCAGGATAAAACAACACGGCCATTCTGGGCAGGAAAGGCAAAATCCGTCACCACGGGAAGAGGCAGGAAAAACAGAATCGCCGCTGAAGAAATAAATAAGAAGTGCCAGGAGATTGTCTTTTCCTTTTGGGTTGGCTGCTATTGTGGTTATTGATCTGTCCCACTCTGGAGAATAAACCGAGAGTACGGAAAAATAATGGCTGATATTAGAACATATTTATTCGCCCTAAAAGGACTGGGTTAATTGGGTTACAGGATGGCTAGATACATGAATAGATAGATAGAATGTCTCTGGTATTTCTTCATGGCTATATAATGGAAGAGATCCATTTCTTTGTGGAATTTCATATACAACATCCTCTCCTCTTCAGCTTACCCTCCCCATCTCTCTCCCTCTCCCACTCACATGTACACTCTTTTTTTTTTTTGTTAGAAATACAGCAAAGATATCAAATCATATCCAAGATGCTCATAATTTCTCTGCTGTAAATATCAGTGGTAATATTCTACCTGCTTCACCCACCTTTTTTCTTGAGGAATAAGGCACTACTCATAGTTCCATGGAAATTAGTACATTTATTTATAGAAGTTACTTTTGGCTTGCAGCTTGTCTGCAGTTGCTGTAGCAGGGTCTGGATCTGTTTCTAAGGTTCAGCTGAATGCATTAGATGCTCTGTTTCCTAATCATACCAACAAAAATGCATACTATGCCTCATGTCTATGTATGTCCATATAAGTCTACAAATGTCTTAAAACATTGTATCACTTTATGTTAAGGGTATGCTGGATGTCCATGGTGCTGGGTTATTATAGGTCTATACATTGGAAGCACTTCCTGCTTGTGACTGCTGGAGGCTTCCAATCCATGTTTTATTTATCGTGTTGAATCAAGCTTAAATCACCTCTTTTAGCCCCAGATGAAGGTCCAGGGGTATCGCTGTGCCTTCTTTGTCTTTGTATATGTTCTCTTTCATGATTTACAGGATAAGCTCCTTTTTAAATGTGAAATAATGGTATCTGAATGTTAGCTTTAATGTTAGCTTTACTCACTACAAACCCAGAAAATATTAACTCCATATTTCTTCCCTGCCAGCTGGACTGGCTGAACATGATATAACCTTTCCTTGAGCAGTTCCACCCTGTTCCTCCTGTAATATTGTGCAAGATCACTTATTTCTATATAACTGAGGGAACATAGATGTAGGCAAAGTAACTTTGATTACATAATTAGACTTTATCACTATCTAATGCAGACTCGCAATGAGATGGAGTTAAAGTTGTTTACTCCTTCTCCATAAATCCAGAATTTTGAGCACTTAGTCATGCAGCCTTTTTATTGTGTTAGCCTTGTAGCTTGTCCATACAACTCATCTCTTTCTCAAGAATTAAGGGAAAAAAAATAACAGTGGGATGGGGGAGCAAAACCTACATTTTGTTATCAGCAGTCGTCAGATACTAGATGACAATGAGTTTCCTTGATGCCAGCAGGAAAAAACAAAAGTGATTGAGCTGATGTCATGGTGGTGAGAGGACATAAGCAAGGTGGTGAGTGGATGGAAGTAAGGTTGGATTCGCAGGGAGAAGCAATTTTGTCCATCAGATAAATGGTTGCATTCAGAAGAAAGGGAAACATCTTCAGGTCAAACACCCCTGATTCTCCTGCAGGTTAAACTTGATGCTCGATCCTGCTGCTACCACCAAAACCAAAGCCCTTCCTGCCCTCCCTCTGAGTGCAAGCACGCTCTCCATTGTCCCAGGGGAAGGTAGGAATGGCACGGCCCAGAGAAGATCCTTGTTTCCAAACCTGAGCAGTCCCCAGACTTCTTTGTGCTATACTCTCCTGTGCTTGCAGGGCAGGAGGATTGCTGGCACAGGAGCCTATCCCTGCAGCCTACACTGTACAGAGGCCACGGGCAGCATGGTGGGATGTTTCTGGGCGTGTAAATTGGTGGAGAATCAGCTCTGATGTAGGAAGGCCTCATCACTTGGACAAGGAGTCCATGCACATGGCCTTGAGACCCAGGACACACCTGGGCTGATAACCACTGCTGGGTCTGCAACAAACTTCACTGTACAGTCTGAGTTTGAGCATCCCTCAGCCTGTGAGGTGATGTGTTTGCAAACCCCAGAAGAGGGAGTGAGGCCAAGGGGGCAGGGGACACTGGTTTCACATCTCCTTATCCAGCAGCCCATCTGTCTGAATAAACCACTGGTGGCTGCAGTCACCGTACTTTCCCCTAAATCATGCATTTGCACACTTGAGAAGGAAAAACATGCTAATCTTTTTATTTACTAAGTCTTCCTGAATTTTGGTAGCCAGAAGGCTTGCTGGATGGCAGGATTTATAATGTCTTGGACGGTTATCGTTGAACTTGACCCAGTGTCCAGACTTTGGCAGAACCTAATAAACAACCCTGTCCTGAAGTAAACCAGCTCCAAAGTTGGTGGAGTTTTTTCAGCACTGAAAATTGCTGGATTTTATAACCGTGCATTGAACTACCAGGTCTGTGTGTGCTCCCTTGGGACTTGGGAAGTGTGCATTGGTAGAAAGTGGAATTAACAGCATCTCTGACAGCTTTTCTGCATGGAGCTTTTCAGCTGGGCAAGACCACACTTAATTAAACCACTGTGCAAAGTGTCAGCCATAAAAATGGGAGGGGAGGGAGGGCTTTATCTCTAAAGCAAGTAACAATGGACCTGCTTTTTCTGCTGCATGCCTCCTGCCCAAGTCAATGGCAATATTCAAATTATAGGTAAAATTAACCCCTTGTGGTAAACAAGAAAAGGATTTAATGAGGTGGCACAGAGCTTTTGCTTTACTCGGGTGATAACCTTTCTGTTATTGAATCTGTATCTGTGCCATTTTTCTCATGACAGGCTTTGGTGGTGGAGCCTTACATAAAGGAGAATGGCTGAGGTTTTTCTAACTGGGCAAAGGGCCCAAGATTTTTGTTTGGTTTCAGTAGAATTGGATCTGACCAGAGAGGGGTCAAAACTGAATTTAAACAAGAGCAAGAAAATCCACTGCACATGGGCAGGATGCAACACTTACATTTTGGTTGCAAAGTCATACGTACCACAGAGTGATGCAGCAGAGGAGGTGCTTCCCAGACCCGGGTTTGATTTTACAGCCTGAACTTTGAAACATGAGGACAGATGCCAGTTGTCATGGGGAGAAAGTGAAAGCAAGAGTCCTATGTCTCGCATGGATTTGTGCAGCGAGCTCAGCTGAGAGCAGCTGGGGCAGGGGAGCTGTGCTGAGGGATGGCAGCCATGCACGAGCAAGAGGCAGGTAACCTGTTGAAGCTTTTCTACGTACAGCAGGAGCAGGTGTAAAATCCTTATTCACAAGGCAGACCATACACTCTGTCAAATCTCCATCTTATAGAAAGACCAACAGGGAAAAATAATTAGGAAAAAACAGCTTTTATTTGATACTTTTATTTATATGCAAAACAGCTCACCATTCATGAGAGATATGAAAAACGCATCAGATAGAAACCAGATTTATCTATTTTCACTACAAAATATTGCATTATATAAAGCAACAGAGACACACAAAAAAACCCTGAAAAAGACTAAAATCTTTGGATAGCAGATGTGTTTTTTTTTTCTTTTTTCTTTCTCGTCCCTAAAATGCGCTTCTTGTTTTAAGAGATTCACAGCAAAGAACATGAAACATTTTCAGGTTATAGAATTTTTTGGTTGTCACAAAGGAAAGCAGTCCTGGATTTACTTCTTCTTCATCTTCTTCTTCCTTTTTTTTTTTTTTTAGGAAAAATGTCCTTTCCTAAAAATATACCACACACATACACACCCCCGCTCACCCCCACACACATACAGGTATACACACACGCACATATACACCCACAAAAAACTACTTCCCTTATAAACGATTTGCAAAGTACTTTTCAGACATAACTATAGATCGGAATAACAACAAGTTTAAAAAAAAAACAACTCTTCTAGTTAAGTGCTAGTGGTTGTCGATCCCACATACACGCACAAAAAATAATATTAATAATAAAATAAGAAAGAAAGAAAGAAAGAAAGAAAGAAAGAAAGAAAGAAAGAAAAAGAAAGAAAAAGAAAAAGAGAGAGAAAGAAGGGAGGAAGGAAGGCAAGCAAGAAAGAAAAGAGTTCAAGAGCAAATGTCTTGATATATGTAAAATATACTTATAAACAGGGAGGAAGGGAAGGTCTGTCATACACAAGTGCAATATAATCAGAAAAAAAATAAGAGGAAAAGAAAAGAAAAAGGAACACTGTATTGATCCCAACAAACACTTATAAAGTTAAACATAATATTCCACAGGAGAAAGTGTAAACACGCGACTATAGAAAACAATTGGCACAAAGTATCCAAAGTAAAATTGCCACCACTCTGAAAAATAAATAAGTCTTGAAAAAAATAAATTGTCCACTCCTTCTACCATAAATAAAAAATAGTTATTTTTAACTGCACCCATGGGTCACACGTTTAAGGTCACAAGTAGATGTTTTTGGATATATATAAAGGGGCACTTGACAGCCTGAAGAGACAATCTGGTTTCACACCTCTCTGCCGAAAAACGGGGGCGTTCCGCCCCGCCGTGGCTCAGCCTCTGGAGCAGAGGAGCGGGGAAAGGTCCCCGCGCCCGGCCCCGGCTGCGCCCGGCCCCCCAGCCGGCCGGGTACGCTCGGGGCCGGGCTCCCGGTGCCCGGCACGTCCCGATGCGGCCTCCGCGGGGCCGTCGGGGCGGGCGTGCGGGGGCTACACGTCCAGGACGTGGTTGAGATAGGAGATGTAGCAGATGGCCAGGCGCAGGATCTCGATCTTGGAGAGCTTCTTGTCGGGGGGCAGCGTGGGCAGCAGCTTGCGCAGCTCGGCGAAGGCCAGGTTGAAGGCCTCCACGCGGATCCTCTCCCGCGTGGCGTGGGCCGAGCGGTACTTGGCCGTGGCCCGCCGACGGCGGCGCTTCTCCTCCCGGCTGAGCGGCGGCGGGTGCAGCCCCGGCCGGCCCCCGGCACGACCCTCCCCGCCGCCCCCGCCGCCGCCGCCCCCGCCGCCCTCGGCCGGCTCCGGGTCGGAGGCGCAGCAGCCCAGCGCCCGAGGGTCCGCGCCCCCCAAGGACTCGGGGTCGGAGGGCGCCGAGGAGGGGTGGTCGGAGTCGGCCGCTTGGTCCGGGCTGAGCATCATCGTGGAGGGGGCGGAGGAGCCTTCCCAGGACAGAGAAGCAAAGAGAAGGGGGGGTCAGCGCCCCCGACCCGCAGCACCGCCCCGTGTCCCGCGTGTGCTCCCGCTACTCCCCGTACTCGCCCCTGTGTAGAAACAGGCCCGGGAAGCGATAAAAGAGGATGAGGATTTATTTCTAACAAGCTAGCGTCCAGCGGCTTAGCATCGGGTCGGTTTGTTTTCCTCCATCGCACGTCCTCCCCTGCCAAGCTCCGCTTCACCGTTTCTCTTTCGGGATCCGGGCCGCAGGCACGATGCTTTTAAACGGGGAGACGGCTCAAGGCTCCCCGAGCATAGCAAGGCCAGTGGGGAAATTTTTTTCCCCGGTCACAACTACGGGATCTGATGTATCTGCTGGGCTCTCCTCCTGCTCTTTTCTCTGAGCTCCTCTTTTTATTATTATCACTATTATTATTATTTTTCCTGCTGCTAATTGTGCTCAGATAGCGGTTTGCCAGCGACCAAATGAGGACGTTTGGAGGCTCTCAGGATTTGTTTTTAGGGGTGAAATTCAAAATAAAATAAAATAAAAATAAAAAGAACCAGAAACCCAAAGCAGCGGCCGAACTTTTCCATTCCTTTAAATTTTCCCTCCTCTCCCCTCCCTGCGCGAAAAGGGTGGGGGGAAAGAAAGGGGAAATAAATAAATAAATGCGGACGTGCCTTTCAAAAGAAAATTGAATCGTATCTTCTTGCGGCCTCACAGAGCACCATCTGTCATGTAGACAGCAATACAAATCCGAGCGCGTACGTGGACATGCCGGCATGTAATAAAACAATACATCAGGCACCTCGTGAATAACCTTGGACACAAATGTGTGTGTGTGCGTGTGCGTGTGCGTACAGGGCTGGGGTGTCGGGCAAGGTGGGGAGGAGAGCACACCACCTCCCCAGAATTCAGATCGCCAAGTGTTTCCATGTAAAGTTTCCAGGCAAAGTCTCCCCCTCGGGTCACAGGGAAAAAAAAATAAAAAAAAAAAAAATCGAAGACGTTAGAAGCAGAAATAATAAGGAGCATAATGGAGGGGCACCGATCGGGCGAGGGAGAGCGCTCCCCGGGGAAGCCCCGGGGCGGCGGAGGGGACGAAGAGCTGCCCCAAAAGGAGCCGCCGCTGGCCAGGGCCGTCAGAAGGGTTTCCTCCCCTCTGTTTTGGTAAGGAGCCTTGCACTAAGCAGGCCCACGAGGCACGGGTAGGAAATAAAGAGGGCAGCGTGCAGGTCAGCTATCAGCGTTATCACCGAGGGAAAAAAGATAAAAAAAAAATAAAAAAATAAAATCACCTTTCAATTGGGATCCAAGTGAGCGGGTAGAGGAGAAAGCACGCTACCAGAGGGAGGATTTGCAGGGCGGTTCTAGGAAACCGGGCAATTACAGACGTGGTTCGTGGAGAAAGTTGCTTAAAGGTTTCTCCATGGTGTGTGTTGAATTTTCCTGCTTGGTTTTATCCAGACGTTCCGTTTTGGCGATCCGAACCAGAAAGAGACTTTATTTTTATTCCCTTTCTCCCCCTCATCCCCCTTAATAAAGCCATGCCTGTGCTACCTGGAAAAGGGATATATTGTTAGGGCTGCTTACCTCGGTGGAGTCGTTTGCACAGCCGCTGTCTCCGGGTCCCCTCGCCCCCTCGGCGATTCCTTTACAGTTCAAATGACCCTCCAGGAGCGGAGCATGGAAAAATTAAAAAATCAAAATCAAATCAAATGAATTACGAGCGGAAAAGTGTCCTGCTCGGACGGGGAAGGGCAGCTCTCATCCCTCGCCGCGGCCTCCAGCGCTCCAGAGATGGGAGATGTTATCGCCGTGCTTGTTTTGCGGAGTATAAATAACAACTTAAGTTACTTACGATGCATCGGGGAGGAAAAAGCGTTTCCCCATCAAAGTCCGCCTCCGCCCGTTAATTCGGGGCAGCAGGCTACGATACGCCGACAAAAGCTGCGAGTCGCGTTTAGGGGGAAAAAAAAAATTAAAAAATGAAATTAAATTGCGCTGAAAAGTGCCGTCTCCCCGGCTCTTCGTCCTGCCGATCAATAACAAAAGGGATGCGGAGATAGCACCAGCCGGGGCTGCTCCCTCTCCCCCGCCCCCCGTCCTCTCCTCCCGGAGCCCGGTGCCGGCTTTGTTCCGCCGGTGCCCGGCCCGGTGCCCGCCGCGGGTCGGGGTGAAAATACTTCGCACCCTCCTTCTTCTCCCCTCTGCTTTTTGTTTTGGTGGTTTTAGTTTTTGTTTTTTTTTTTTTTTTCCTTTTTTTTTTTTTTTTCTGGGGTAACGTGGGGTTTTGTTAATTCGCTGGTCCGGCGGAGAGCGGCGGGAGGGGGAGACCCGGTCAGAAAATAAATGTTTGGTTTAGTTTTTCTGCTGGTCCTTCAAGAGCTGGCGAGGGAGGAAAAATGGATAAGCGAACCCCCCATCCGTCCCTGAGCTTCTCAACTCCTCCTGCATCGCTCGGGTGAGAAGAAAGAAAGAACTGCGAGCGCGGAAAAGAAAACAAATGCACAAAAATCTCGCCGCGGGGTTGGAAAAGGCTGCGAGAGAGGACGTCGGTGAGGAAAAAGGTGCGCTCACACGCACAAAAAGAAAGTGCAGTTCCTCCTCCCACCCCTCCCGGAGTGGCAAAGGAGCCGAGGAGGGGTGCGGAGGGTGGCAGGGGTGAGACGGGCAGCCAGACAGAGCGGGAGATGCGTGCGGATCCGCTCCTGGTACCGAAGGGTTTAGCCTAGAGATGGTTGGGAGAGATAAAGGCTGAAAGAAAAGGGGACGGCATTTTTTCCCTCTTAAATTGATATTTAATGGGAAATCCTATTGGACAGAAACCTGGACACGAGTCGCTTAATTGGACTTGACATCTGTCACAGTGTGGGAGTTTTCACAGCCCAAATATTTTCAGCAGATCAGATTCTCGCTGTATCTGTGCCACAAATTATAACAGTCGAGAGCAGCCCATGATATAAACCCTAGCCTCTGGATATACGGTCTCTAGCCATGCTCGCTCCCACCTTCCCCGTCCGCCCCAGAATATCGGATACCCACTGATCTAGAAAAACACCGCTGGCATTTCTCATGCAAGCTAATAAATAAGCTTTAAGCATCAATTTGCATCATGGACACTGAGCCTGTGGAGAATTGCCGGGCTGATTTTCTACTGAATTTATTTTTGCTGTCCCTATGTCCAGTCCATGCTCCCCTTCCCCCCTAACCATGGTGCATGGCAAGCACAGACAGACAGTCTGTCTGTCTGTCTCCCCCCTCCTCTCCAGCACACAGACAATGAGGTGAGGGAGCCAGCCATGGGTCTGTGGCTTTCCTGCTCACAGGAGGCTGAATGGAGCCCGGTATCTTCCTGCTGGAGCCAGGAGGTGCCTGTGACCAAGGTGACTTCTTGACACCACCTTCTCTGCTCTGCACCCCTTTTCCCCATCTCCCTTTCAGCAGATACCATTAAATGGGGGCTGGTACACCTTCCTCCCTGGGGAATTTCCTGGAGCCTGTGCTGATGCGATCCCTCACAAAGGGGCAGTGGGAAGTGTGGGCATGGTGGTGGTCTCCGGCAGATTGTTGGGAGCTTGGACTCCCCAGAGTTGCTCCTCTCCCTGGGTCCCATCAGTAGGATGTGTGTGTGGGGGGGAGAGGTGGTAGGAGAACAATTGCAGGGGTCCCTGTGGCTTGTCCAGTAATACATGCAAAAGGCTGAGAGATCTCTGAAAGGGGAGAGGTTCTGCTCTTTTTGCAGTTCACAGGACCTCAAAGAAAATAAGTAGAATTCCTGAGTAATTTTGGGTTTTGTTGATTTTTTTTTTTTAAGTAATAGATATTCATGCAAAGAATACAATCTCTCTGCATGTCACCTAGACCAGGGCCATTCCACTAGCAGAAGTAACATCTATAAGAAAATCCTAATCAACATTTTTTCTACAGAAGCTTGGGATTTTCTCTTCTTTCACCTGTCCACAAGGCAGCAGGACACAGTCATGGGTATCCAACATGGTTCCTGGCCCTAGAGCAGCTTGGCTGCCATGGGACACATCAAAGGCTCACTGCAGAAGTCAGAGTGTAGAAATACAGAGCAGCCTCTGGCTGGAAGGGTCTGAAGCATGTGTGCCCTGAGCCCACCTCTATGCCAGTCCTGGCAAGGGAGTTCCTACATCTGCATAAATCCACCTGCTGAGTTTGAAGGGAACAGAAATGTTACTGTGAGGTAGCAGGTCTGCATGGAAAGGGGGTAACATTGGTACTCAGGAGTGTGTTTGAGCTCCTAGGCACAGGGATACAGTAATTTCCTTTGCTGCTTGTGAAGAGAAACAACCAAAATCTCAGCTAGTGTGCCAGGAAGATTCAGATGCAAATCACTGAGGCACATCCCTATTCAGATCAGCTCACAGGTAAACGTTATGGGTGCTCTTTGGAGACCTGGATCTGAATAGTTCAAGGTCACTGTCCTCTCACATTGCAAGAATCAAGGTCTCATTCCACCAAATTGCCATCATCCCATGCTTCTTTGCCTTGAGGTACTGCTCAAGGTGTAAGTCTGAAGCCTCAGCCCACGGGAGCTGCAGGTGATAGAACAAGTGTTTGGCTAAGGCTGCCATAGATAGCAGACAGGAAGCTGTTAATTCATGCAAGCCACCCTGCTCCCTGCTGCAGATGCTGTCATCACATGGCTTGCTTTTTATTTTTAATTTCCAGGAAGAGACCGAGCAGTTGTTTCTCAATGCCCTTTGGTTATGAGCAGACATTTCTGACACCTCTTAAAGCACTGTTTTCTACTGCTGTGATCCAATTACCCCACTGCTCTGCTCCCAGCCGTGTTAAACCCAGAGGTTTCCACCCTGCCCTGGGCATGCAAGGCCTACGGCATCTCCCCAGCTGCCCTGCTGGGATACCGCAAATCTCACATCAACTGCAAGAGCCAGGGTGTAGCTTCTGTATCCCTAAGAAACCAGTCAGAGATTCTGGAGCTGACAGCCTGACTCTTCTCTGAAGAGAGACGTGGAGCCCAGAAGCAGGGCCAAATTCTCCCCATGAAGATCTCCTCTCCCTCATGCTGCTCACACATGGAGGAAGAGTCTGGTCACAGCTCAACAGTCCCAGAGCCAACTGACTGGGATGTGGAGGTCACCAGAAATGACCCAAAATTCTGGGGCAAAAATGCAGTTGATGGAAACTAAAACCATTCCATTTTGTCAAAGGATGGACAACAAAAGCTCTTTGTTCAGCTCACTGTATCTTTTTGATTAGAATATGGCCTTGTGCAAGTGAACATCTGTGCTATGGGAATCAGCATGGTCCCAAAGAGGGCTGCATAGGCCACCTGATGACTTGTATCCTCAAATACAGTCATGGCCCACGCAAGCCTATGGTTGTTCTCTTCACTAAGCAAGAACCTCACTGGCATTAAGACTAACTGAAATGCCCAAATGGTGTAAAAGATGACCTCAATGGCATGAATAACATTGGTTTGGCTTCCCCATAAAAAGCAAAATCAAAGCCTCTGAGCAGCACCTGATGAAGAGAAAGTGGATAGGAAAAAAAACAAGGCATAACAGGGGTCTCAAGTTTGTATCATGGATGTCCAGGGGCATTGCATGGCTGTGGCCATACTGCAAGCCAAATCCATGCTAGTGAACCTTGAGGCTCAAATGGGCAGACATCTCCTGGAGGACAACCCAGGGTTACATTTTGCCATGCTGGAGAGCTGTGAGGGAGCCACCAGCAACTCTTTTTCTTTACCTGGCTTTAGACATTGCCCTTCTATTCCATTGTGGATGGAATTGCAGCGCACACAACATACATTTTCTTCGGAGCAAACTCATACGTTTAATGACAATAAAATGTGGCTGAGAAAGACTCGCTCTGAACAGAAACACACTCCACCTTTGTCCCTACAAATCTCACTGCAAAGCAAGAATAAGCTCTGTTTTGACTTCCAGGGTTCACTGGCAAGCTAGTAAAACCTTGTGACCCAGATTGCTCACTAGACGGGACCTACCATGGAACTAATTTTAGTTAATTAATTAAAGATAGTGAATACAAGCTACCAACTGCTGTCAGACTTACAGCCCATCAGTAAAGCATCACAGGTCACCAAACAATATTGACTGATAAATGGTGTTCAATCTTCACGAGAGACTCATAACGCAGGGTCTTCTAGGGTGCCCAAGGGACCAGGCTTTGGAAAGGCAAGATTCACAACAGGGGCATCTGCAGGGTGGAGTCAGAAGAGGGAGACTGAAAACAGCACTGCCATGTGGTGGTGTTTTTTGGAAAGGGGCTATGTGCTTGCATGAACATCTCAGATTCATGTCACACGATCATTTGAAGGTAATGTCATTTGCAAGAATAGGCTTGAATTGGCCCTAATAGTTCACACGAGTGCAGCACTAATAGCCCAGAGTCGACATTTGTCCTGCAGAAATGTCGTTCTGGCCTGGCAAAGCACAAGAGTGAAGGAACCCAGCTGGGCCCTCCAGAGCTGGATCAGGTATTTGGACAATCATTTTTTACTTGCAGTCAGAGCAAATCTCACAGGGCTGACATGGGGAGACATCAAACACAGGGACCCACAATGCCACTTTTATGGCATTGCTTGTCAGAGCAGAGCTATACTTCCATTACCGACACGTCCTCTATCTGTCTAAAGGACAGCTTTCCAGAATGCATGAGAACATCCATTCTCTTTTATAGCATACGCCATTCAAGTTGCTGGCATATGCTGCCCATTGAAATAAATGGAGCTTGTCACTCTTGGATGTGCTCCTTGGAAATAAACGGTCAAACAAATTAGAACGCTGAGCCATGAAAATCCGTGTCCTTTTGAAAAATCTGTGCTGGGTATAGATCAGCGGCTCTGTTTGTGGTTCCCTTGGACATTTGGGTGATATTTTTTGTTTTCCACCAGTCATGTCTGCTTTATCTAGGCAGTGGGATTGAAGCTGCTTTAATATCTGGTCACGAGCCTCGAGGATGCTGGCGGGAACAACCTGGAAATGGGGAATGTGAAAAATGAAAGGAGCTTCCCTTCTGGACCACAGGCAGAGGTATCAGAGCTACTGGGTCTGGATGTGAAGCAACACTGGTGTGGTCTGCCAGCATCTGATGGACAGGCAGGTCCTCTCAGCTGGCCCCTTGCAAGTGTGAGGGTGACTGTCCCTGGGACCGGCTGCTCTGTTTAAACCTGTAATCTCTATGCCAACTAATGACTGAAATCAGGGGGTTTGGACAAAACCTTTGTTCTTTTTACCTAGTTCCAGGTTTTGGCTCATGACCCTTGTTTTCTGTGTTGGCTCCAGTCCTTCCCTTTGCCTGTTGGATTAGACCAGCTGCAACATTAAGACCAAGCTCTAGCTGCTACTGAAAATAACCAGGTGCCATCAGCAGGCTCTCTATGACTGTTCACTGCCATATTGCTTTGACTTCAATGATCATCCTTGCGATGTTAGTAAACACTCACAGCTCTCTTGAGGGTAGGGTGTCTCAGGATATGGAGGGTGGTGTGGAGTTTTTAAAGGCAGAGGGGATTACTGTGAGTACTTCTTTCCAGGTCAAAGGCCATAGGACTTCCCTGGTTGGTTCCTGCAAAAATGAGCATGTGTCCTTCAGAAATAGTGTTCTCTCTTGGTCTAAACATCAGTGGTGGTGAAGGATCCACTATCAACCTTGGTAAATTATTCCAACCACCTGCTCTTCTTCACACTGTTGAAAACACTAATATGGAAAATAAGCATGTGTCACTTCGGCATCTAGCCACGGGATTTTCTTGCATCTTGCGTCCAGAGTTGTCTGTTATCATACTGTCAGGTTTAGGTTGGGACCTTGTGAACAGGTGAATGCATGCGTGCTGTACAGCTGATTTGCCTGTATGCTCCAGTTGGTATTTTGGACTTTCCAGTTAACCAAAGCCTAGCTACCGCTACTGCTGTTGCTGTGGTCAGACATCCAGAAATTTTGGACACATGGGAAAATTCCACCTGGGCAAGCATTTTTGGCAGAAAGAGAAGACATGCCTGGATAAAACCAAACATCTGCTGGTCCTTCCTAGGTCACTGTTCATTGGTAGTGGCCATATCAGTTCCATAGCCTTCCTTTTTTGTTCAACTGAACAGGTCTGAATGTCTCGTTACCATGCAGAATAGGTTAAACCTGCTTTACTCTTAAGGTGGTTCTGGTCTAGGATATATCCTATTCTTCCTGTTCATAATCCTAGACCAGTAATGAGATGCTTAGCATGCTAAGCTCTGAGTATAGAACAAGAAATATATATTATGGTTTTCAGTGTGCCTATAAGAACTTAATGCAGCCAAAATTCTCCTGGGACAGGAATATTAGAAATTGTATCACAATAAAATCACAGAAAACACATTTAAAAACCCAAGAATGGCCACAGTGGGTTAGACCAGAAATATCCTGTTTTCAGCAGTGACCAAAAGAGAGTGCCTGAGAAACCTGTGAGAACAGCATAAACCTATAGTGATACTTCCCCAGAATATTCTCCTGACATGCGGTTAATTGCACTTTAATGCACTGGATGATCTTTTCTTCTACGAATTTGTCATGTTGCTTTTTGAATTCATGTGAACTTTCAGCATCCATAATTTTCTGTGGCAAGGAGTTCTCTGTGAGCCATTCAATTTAGGCAAACACATAAGGAGATGCTTGTAAATATGTTTGCAAATAAATTAAGCAAGTTTGCTGTATTGCTGCAGCTTCTACTGCTCGTGAGTGCATGAAGAGTAGTGTTGAGTACGTGGGCAGTAGTGCCATATGTTTTCAACGAATGCATTTGGTTGAAAGCATAAATAATGAGTGGAATATAGCCAGTTAGGGAAAAAGGGAGGAAACTCCTGCTGCCTGAGCAGGGAAAAGGCAGCAAGAGCAAGGCCTGGCTCCTTGAAAGCAGCTGATCACCTCAGACCTGGGCCAAGGTCTGCAAATACAAGCAGTCCTGCACATGCACACACGTGTGTTGTACACCTTGAGCCATGGGAAGTAGCTGTGTGGAGCAGACAGTAAAATAACACACACACAAACAACCAGTGAGTAGTCTGCGAATTAAGCAGGATAATTAGGGGGACTGTGGTGATTTTCATACCTGCCTGGTGTACCAAGTAGTCTGTGGGCATCCCAAGCACACGTGGCTGGGGTGGAACAATTAGTGATTGAGGGGAAGGCAGACACAGCGTGCCTTGCTACCGAGGACCTTACCTGTACGTGTGTCTGCAACTGCTGGCTGCCAGGGTGAGGAAAGAAAAAGTGGATGTCAAGATTAGCTGGCAGCCAATGCATCTGTCTTCTGTCTTTCACTCCCCCACAGTCGAGGTGGAACTTGGTTATTTTTAAATCTGATGTCTGTGTGTGTAGCCATGGGGAATGCTCTTTCTTGTGGAAAAAAAAAAAAAAAAAAAGAAAGAAAGAAAAAAAGGAAAAAAAAAAAAGAAGAAGGAGATTTTGAAGCCACCTGTATTCCATAAGCAGATATTTCTCCCTCCATTGATGTGACCCAGCCCTCTCCTCCAGGTATCCTTTCTGTCTTTTGAAGAAGTAAAACAAAACCCAGTGATCATATTAAGACAGTTTAGGCCAGCTGATAAGGAAGAAGCACTGCATCTGATATTTACAGCATAAGGACTGCCTCACTGGATCACCCAGCTGCTCAGACCACTGCAGTGGCCTTTCCCTGACCATGACCAGTATCGGGCATTTCGCTGGTGGCTGCACTGAACACTCTTGAAGATGCTGATGCAAATGTCTAGTGTTGCAACCTGAAATAGGATGTGCCCATATGCAACAAAGGTCACAGGCTAAGAGCACATCTGTAGGAGAGACACAATGGGCACCTAGCAACAAGGCAGCCATAAATGTCATTTTAAGGTTTGTCTCGCAATGCAAGTGGCCTATGGTAACCAGGTGAGTGTTGTTTAGAAGCTATTTAATCAGGCAGGCAGGTAGAAGGGCACTTATTCGTTAACCTAATGACATCTGAGTGGCTCTGTTGTGCCATGCCAACAGGCCCTCTTGCCCTGTGTTGACACTGGTTGGTAACAGAGGTTTAGAAGAGGAGGACGAGGAGGAGAACAAGGTGAGTAACATCACCAGGCATGGTCTCCTGTCTTCTCGCAAACTGTGGCTTGGTTATTTCCTGGGCCAGAAGAGGTTTGTGGGTTGACAGCCCCCAAAGAATTTGTTTCTCATTAATTTATTTAATTTCTTTTTTTTTTTTCCCTACATCATACACCCCCTCCCTCTTCCTTTTGTTTATTCTGAGCATGCTATCAATTCATTTGCTTCCTACATCTTGATTTTTAGAAACAGTGCACAACCATACTCTGATCTTCTCTTATATGCATCTGTTCTTCCACTCTCCTTTTTTTGCAGACTCTCCTCATCAGTCTCTTTTCTAGTCCCAGAAGCCCTAAGTCTGTTAGTCGCTTGCTACCTTGGTCATGTAGTAACTTGCATGGGAGCAAACACATACATACACATCTCTTTGTTGCCCTTCCTTTACTTCAACAAGTTCTTCTATGTCATTTGGAGTGAGGAGGGGACCAGAATGTACTCTCCAAGTTGTGGATGCATCACAGATTCATACAGTGTCACAATGGTGCTTTCAGTTATGTCATGTACCTCATTCTTTCCATGCTTGTCAGCTCCCAAAGTGGCTGCATGTTCAGTCCTCTTTCTCAGTAGTTTTATGCATGGGTGAAAGGTCCAGACGTTTCTGGGGGTGATACTGGATGAAGAGGAAGCCAGGACTTCTCAGCTCTCAGCCGAGACACTTTGGAGTCAGAAAGCTCTTTCAAACAAACGATTTCACCACTCTGTGCCTCAGGTTTGTCCCCAGGAAAGTGGGAGTTTCCCAGTCTAGCACAGAAGAAATGGTGTGAAATGAGGTGAGTGTCTCTGAGATCTGTGGATGAATGTTGCCAGGAAAGGGAAGGCCGGTGTTAATTAGGGTCAGCCCTGATTATATTAGTACAAAGGAAGCTGGAACTATCTTCCTTGCATCTCTCCCTGCCTTCTTCAGTGCTCTATTCTCACTCCCTGGATTACCCTTGTAAACAGGGACTGGAACTAACTGATTAATAATGATTAATAATGAAAAAGCATAATGAAACAACGTTAATGCCTAGAATGAACAGCAAGTGTATTGCTAGCATCAGAGTATACAAGGGTGCAGATTGACAAATTTATTTCCACTTGTACAGTTTGGGCCAGCTGTAACTGGCTGTCCTGGTTTCAGTTAGGACAGAGTTAATTTTCCTCCTAGTAGCTGGCAGGGTGCTATGTTTTGGATTAGAATGAGAAGAGCGCTGACAACATGCTGATGTTTTAATTGTTGTAGAGCAGTGCTTACACCAAGCCAAGGACTTTTCAGCCTCTCTCTGTCCTGCTAGCGAGCAGGCTAGGGATGCAGCAGGAGCTGGGAGGGGACAGACCCAGGACAGCTGACCCAAACTGGCCAAAGGGGTATTCCATACCATCTGATGTCATGCTGAACAATATATAGGGGTGGCTAGCCGGGGTGGAGGGGGGGCCGGCTGCTCGGGGATAGGCTGGGCATCGGTCAACGGGTGGTGAGCAATTGCATTGTGCATCACTTATTTCGTACACATTATTACTATTAATACTATTATTATTATTATTATTGTTGTTATTCTTTTCCCTGTCTTAGTAAACTGTCTTTATCTCAACTCACAGACTTCACTTTCCCGTTTCTCTCCCCCATCCAGGAGAGGGAGGGGGGAGGGTGAGCGAACGGCTGTGTGGTGTTTGGCTGCCAGCCGGGCTAAACCACAACACTGGCTTTACACTGGCTCTTGTGAGTTGTATAGTCATTCCTGGCTCAGGAGGCAAACCGATTTACATCCTGTGCCTTTGCCTGAGATTGTCCATTACATTCAGGGCAGCTGTCCCATAGTGACAGTAAGGGCCTAGACATCTCTTCCTCACCCTGAAATTAAATGTGTGATGGAGTGTGAAGGAGAGCTGTACCCAACTCTTCATCTGGCAGTGAGGAGCACTCCTATGACCTCCTTATCAGCTGGTGCCCTAGGCTGCTGCTGGGCTGAAACAGCTAGTTTGTTTATAGGTCTCCAAGAAGTCACTCAGGCATAAGAAATTATTTGTTATTCCTAATAAACTATTTCTAGGGAATACACTCAGGAATCTAAAAAGCCCTTCTCATAGAGGTTCATGCCGCTTCCTAGGCTCTGTCTTTGTGCGGGTTTCATCCTCCTCTGTGCTTCAGCAGCTATTTCTCCTTCATCCTCCAGACGTCTGGCTCTCTAGTCCTAAGCATGTGGAAGATGGTATTGGGTCTTCAGTGGTCTCACCCATTTCTATTGACAACCTTTTCCCATCCCACAGAAACTATGTAACATCACTCTCCTGGTTTTTGAGATTCTCTTTGGACTTACTCCAGTTGGTGTCACAAACTGCTGGGTGTTCCATTCCTCCTATTCCTGTAGTTTTGACCTATGTCTCATGCTGAGGGATCTGGTGTTGTTTTTGTATCCTCTTCTTGAATATGCTTCCTCATACCTTTCTCAGCATGAAATCTGTCCATTGCCCACAGCTGTCATCTTTTTGCCTAAACTCTCTATTTTCTCCTCTTTACACCCATGCTGTTATTTGTTACAGTTCATCATAAAGAATTCTCAGACCACTTAGTCGGGTGGTCCTTCGTTTGAGGTGGAAAAGATTTACCAAGATGATTGGCTGGTCAGGGCTCAGTCCAAGCAGACAACACAGCCTCCCTGAAGGATAAAATATAATTTTTTATCTTCAGGATTTCCTTATGAACTCAGACCATTCCTGGGTGATGTTGAAGGCTGTGCATTGGGGAAGAGATGTTTACATTTTTGTAGATTGTAGTCAAATGTTTGATTCCCTGTACATCCAACTCAGCTGCCTTTTTTATCCCTGTTGAAGCTGTGCCCATTGCCCCAAGAAACACTTGTTGAAGAACTTTATTATTGTACTACCTGTTTACAGAGAAGATTTCTACCCATTGATCTCAAAATGTTTTTAAAAGGTGAACAGCTTCATTAGTCTTACGTGACATGTAAGAGAAAATAGGGTATGGGTGAATTACAGGCACAGATATAATCTGGTAGAAGACAGACAGAAACACGATTAAATCTTCTCTCCACTAGGTTTCAGATGTCAGGAGTTTGTATCTGGTAGGAGGACAGACCCCTGTCTACTTCTATATGATGGCTTAGGAATAGTAGTACCTATTGGTGTTCTGCTAAATCAAATGGGATCGTGGTCCCAGGATCCTTGGTGCTGACATGCACTGGCTGCAGTGTTTAGGGAATATGTCTGAGGGAATCCATGTATAGACTGGTGGAATTTACAGTCTTTGTAAGGACATTTATGCAACACTGTGTTCCCAGGTTCTCAGCTCAACAAAATCAAACCTCCGAGTAGGTGTCAGCCTGCAAAGGGACTCCAGCTGGCTACTGACCATAGCTTGTCTGTATACAAGGTCTAGGTTCAAAAAAAACCAAGATGTATGTAGGCCACCTTGAATTCCTCTTCCTGGTTTCACATGTACAGTCACTCCCCTGCTTGCTTTCTCCATAGTCTCTTAAAACATGGACTTTGAGTGGTGAGTTGCCCCCTTCTGTGTACTGGGTATTATCTTCCTGACAACTGCTGCTCTGCAGTATTGAGCAGAGGCTAATGCAGTTTGATTCACTGCTCACTTAGGGCTGACAGATGAGCTGGCAAGTCTTTTTGTGGCAGTTTAGGCTACTTTCAGATCCAGCTGTCTGCCTCGTCTATCAGCCACAAGTTATTGCCCCTGTGACAGAAAGTCTCAGCGGCTCCAGTTCATCATATGGTGTCTCAGTGCTTTTAAGCTAATGCACCAGACTCTGGCATGGAAGAGCCATGGGAGGACACATGTTCCCATTTGCCAAATCTGCAAAGGGAATAATGAGAGGAGGATCACCAGGAAGTTCTCCAGCTACTGCTGTGAGGCTCGTTAAAGTTCATCTGTCAGAGCATGTGGGTGAATTAAGTGATGGGTAACTGGGCTCGTTATCACTGCGCTGTGCATAAGTAGATTCCAGCTTGCATGGCATGGAGGCTTCAGCCCAGCACCAGGTCCTTAGATCCTTAGGTCCTAAAAGGAGAAGTCTCTTCTTTCTTGATGGATTCAGGATTTTTCATGCCCATATCCATATTCTATATGCTATAGTTGAAAAACAAGTACACTTTTCATTTGTAGCTTGTCATCTCAAGAAAAATTACAGGATGGGTCACAGGAGGAAGGAAATTATGGGCTGCAGCTAATAAATGGCCATTTAACAGTACTGCAAAGACTTGGGGGATGGAGGGTCTCCCAAGGTCATAACTTCACAAGCAGAATTAACATCACTTCATGGAGCTTGATAAGTGTATTCAGGCTTTATACGCAAGTCCTTTGAGATAAGAGATCTTCCAGTCTATGGGGTGGGAGAGCATGAAGAAGCAGCTGGGGAGAAGAGGAAGATGAAAAATACTACAGGTTGAGTCAGGCAAGATTTGATTTTTTTGTCTTCTTGGTAACTTTTGAGGGAGACTATTCTAAGACTGTGAGCACAGCCTTGCTTGGGAAATGTGAATTCCAGAATTGTTCAGCTTTACTCATGGCTTTGTTGATCTTCAGCTTAAAAAACAGTTTGCCTGTGTCTGGAATGCTGTGGTTTAGGGTCCTGAGCACCACCAATGATCAAGAGCACCCAGCTGCATCCCACGCAGGAAATGAAGAGAAATATGAGGCTGAGCTGAGAACATAAAGGATGCTTAGAGAAGCAAAGTGGTAAGACGTGAGATAAAACCTAGTGAGGATAATGGTGTCTGCAAGGTTGCTGATCTGCACTGTGGGGACAGTTGTGACCAGAAAGGTTGATGTCTGCTGTTCCTGGCCTCAGCTGGAAGCTGCTGTGAAATGCTTGCTGAAAGGAAGAGTGTGATACCTAGCAGCAGCTGGGGAGTACAGATCTCCTTCCAGCCTGGTAAGAAGGTGCTTCCAAAGACACTGGACTGCTTTTGAAAATTCCACTTGAAGAGCACTTTTTTTTTTTTTGCAGAGGCTGTGTGATAAGGAAGGTTCTGGAGGTCCCAAATAGGAGGAGAGAAGGTGATAGGGCTGGTGGAGCCATTTGGAGATGGTGTGGATCTTCCAGCCCTCAGACTCAGCCTGCAGACAGACCTGTGGCCCCTCTCCTGTTCCATGGTCCTTGCCACCAAAAGCAGGCCATCATCAGGTGCCATGTCTGGCTGCATGGCTGCTTCCATGCTTTTACACAGCAGACACATGGAACATTGTGTCCTTGCAGGAGAACAAGAGGCAGGCAGGCACTCTCTGCAAGTGTCTAGTGTGGGCATCTACATCTCCACTTGCCCACAGCAGGTCCCAGGCCTGCTCCGGCCCCTCGTATGGCACCTAAGGCGTCTTCCCAATGGCATCTTCCAGCAAAACATGGGGGCTGCCCCATCTCCCCTGTTGACACAACGCCTGCTGGAGCCACAGCAGAGGCTGAGACTTTCCCGTGGCGCAGATGTTGGTGTCGGCCTCCTCACCAGCCTAACTGCTCTTCAGGCAGCTGGGAAAAGCAATCATTGGCAAATGTAATGAGATAGCACTGGGCAAACTATGTAAATACTGTTTGGGCTACATTCATAATCCCACGCCATGAGACGCATTTTCATGAGAGAGGCAGTCGGGCCCCCTTGGATAATCTTAATCGTTTCTGACATGAAGGCTTCTTCTCCTATTTCATGACTTATTTCCCCAGTATCATTTAAATGTATTAAAACACTGTTAGCGTAGAAAGTAGGCATCATGTTAGCATAATATCTAATCAGAACTACCCTGCCTGTCCCCGCAGGGTTTCTTTATTTATTTATTTTGTGTCTCTTTGTGCTGTTTTCTTGTTAGATTGGAGAGCCCTTCCTTGACATACTCATTTGTTCTGCTGTATAATAGAATAGGATCTTCCTGAGCTGCTGACATCTGCTTTATTCTTGAGATCTGCAACTCTCAGCTCTCAAAGCAACAATGATAATAATAATAGCAATAATAATAATCATAGTGCTAGGAAGACTGAGAAGTGAAGTTAAGCATGAAGAAGAGAAGATGGAAAATAGAAGAGGAGAAAATGGACTGGTAAAGGGCATTTTGGTCAATGTGAGTGTATTTTTACTGGCCCTGATTCTGCACTCATTTACCCAAGCTTTATGATTGCACTGCCCTATGGACTGCAATTAATTTCCTTGTGACTTATAATAATGCCAGGGGGAGAGGATCAGGCACTGTGGTGTATGTGATCAGGACACTTGTTCACAGGTATATTCAGCTCTGCTCTTGCTCAAGTACATTGCTTTGATTCCTCAACGGCATTGCAGTATTGATTTTGAAGGGAATTAGTTTCTTCAGTGCTTCTGAGGATCTGGCCAGTGTGATTTCTCAGGGACTTATTCAGCTTCCTCCCCCACAACTTTATCCTCACATGTCACAGCTGAAATAATTGGCATTGCACTATATCAAACAGAGGGGATGCAATCCCAAAGGCTGGGGGAATCGTATCCATGGCAAGCCTTGACAAAAAGCTGTATGAGGAAGAGAGTTGTTGGGCTAAGCACTGTGTGAAAAAGGCTTGGAAGCTGTGAGCCCTGGGTCATCTTGTCTGAATCCTGCTCTGTTGAGATAAAGCAGGGCTTTGTACTAACTAAGGCTAAGGAAAGATGACAGGGTGCTGCAGGAGGGAAAAGGAGGGAAATTAGGTTAAAGGAAAGAAAGAAGGAAGGAGAAGGAAAAAAGGACAGAAAAAAAAAGTTCCCTGCATTAAAAAGATCAGGTCATTTTGAGCTCCAAACTTCCTTGAGGGGGAGAACTTTATTGAGTGTATTAATTTAACTGTGGCTCTCACACCACCTCCTACTGTAAATAATTCACAATTAGGAATTTCTATGATTTTTGACTTGAGATGGAGCCAAAACCTGGGACTTGTGGTATTGAAAAGTAAGAATCTAAAGATGACTTTTGTGGCTGATATCAGCCAATGTGGACAGCCAACAGGCAAAGAAGCACAGAAGGTCTTGAAACTAGTGAATTCAACCCATCCTGAAAAGCTGGGAGTGAGCAGCCCTCTTGCTCATTAGCCTAAGGCCCTCTCTCATAAAAACAAGTTAGCTGAGTGAGTACAGAGTTCTGGTGAAGCTGTAACTAAATTCATAAAAGAAACACAAAAGGACCCACACCCACAAGCAGAACCTGGGCTCTAGTGCTAGCTGTGCTCCCCCTGATTCAGGACAGCCCAGGCTGAAGATCCTGGCTCATAATGAGTTTCCCAAGCCCTGCTTCTCCTGTCCCAGCTCTTGGGTCTTCTCAGAGGTTCAAGTTCGCACAATTGCAGTTATTATTATGGCTTTGTTATTTCCTTAACTGTACGTAGGCGTAAGTGACATTTTACAAACACTGATCAGGTCACTCTTCTGCTGAGTTCCTTATGTATATAGCATGGAGGCAAAAGTCAACACATACCAGAAAAGAGGATCATGAGAAATAGAAATGGAAAAGATTTATATGAGGTCCCATCCACTTCCTTTTTCTCCTGGCATACACTTATAAACTGAAGTATCTTTACCAGTGTTTTGCCTAGCTTTAAAAATTCTAGCCAGCAGGGCTTCATATCCTGTGGGAGGCTTTTATGTATTTCGTAACCTCTGTATTTAAGAGTAAATTTATTTATTTATTTATACTGTTATGCCATGTATGATTTCTTGTTTTGCTCCTAACTGCATCCCCACAATACTTTCCTTGTACCTACAAATATTTGCATGTTGTATTCTTTCTTGTCGTTGCCTAACCAGGCCAGGTACCCTTTCCACACACACTTTTTCCTCAAAGTAAAACCCTCTCACCACACTCCATATTTACTGCTCCTCAGTATCTCCCTCATAGCTTGTTCTTGCCTTTGTGGAAACCAGGTGTTTACAATGAATTCACAAGGCAAAACTTTCATTTTGGAGATCTCTGAATTTGTACTTTTCCTGATGCCTTTGAATTTGAGAGACTAAGGTTGCAGTAAGAACATTTTTCTTTCCCTGCTTGTTAAATGAGAATTGGAAAAGCTTTGAGAAGTGATTTGAAGGAGGAGTAGCTCAAGGCATATTGGAGGCCAGAAAGGTCAAAGTCTTTAAGTTAAGTGGTTAACCAAAGTCTTTTGTTAAGTGTGCAGGTAAAAAAAGGAGATGCAGAATGAGGAGGCAGATTTGCGGGAAAACAGGAATTTGGATGAGAACAGCAAAAAACAAATAAGCAAACAAAAAAACAACAAAAACAACAATAAAAATGAGAGAGACATTCCACATTGTTGCTGACTTCTTATGGCTAACTGACTGGCTGGTAGGACTCTTAGAAATGAGGACAAGTGGTAACAGGCAGTAGGGAAGTGATTCCTCATGAGAGAGATCTGCCTTCTCTCACAGTTAAGTCAGTAGGGGCAGAAATATTATCTAAAGAGCAAGAACGGTGAGCTGTGATGATGGTCCTCCATCTGCCTCATTTCAAGAGGGATCCCCACAAGCACTGTTCGTTACCTACATAAGCACAGTGGCTTACATTGTTATACCTGAATGAATAAAATTAGCCTCTCAGATCCTACCATCTAAATAAAAATGTGATTTATCTTCCATAGCTCCCACTTCTAAGGTTAGAGGTTTTTATGGATGTCCATCAGTTCTGAAGATGAGGCCATATTTGTTTCAGTGCATCTTAATTTGTGGGAATTTAACTATGGTTACCCACTTAAAAAAATTTCTTTGCTTTGTTCCTAAGGATATGGTCACAAAACGCATAGCAATTAAACCATCATCACTGGTATGCATATTAAACCATGATACACTGGTATGTGTATCATGATCACTCAGAAGAAATGATCTGATATGTAAGAGGAATATTTCACCAAAACTTTGTTTTACTAACCAAAACAGAGAAATGAACCATTCAGAATTTGTCACGGACACCAAACACATCACTTTTCTTGTACTCCTATGTTACATCATTATGGGATATTGATTTCCATTATTGTGTATTTCAGAAAATTCTCTGGGTAACAGTCTGGTGATTTGCTCCAAACTGGGTGTTCCAACCATCTTTTAGCAGGCAGAGGAAAGAAACACAGCTTGCTTGTCAGGCAAAACCCTGCCAACCCAGTAGTCCAAGTGTAGACCATTGTCACATATGGTCCCTGTACCTCTTGCAGTATCTCTGAGGTAGAATGGAACCCATATTTGTATTTGTTTATTAATCAGGTGGGATTTAGAATAATTTGCTTTAAAATGCTGTGTTGCATGCTGCCATCTCTAGGCATGGTAGCCAGATGACAAAATGCTGCAGCAATGATGTTGCCCTCCAGCCCTGAGTATAATGAATACCCAGTTTTGCTGGGAGATAGATGCAAATGCTTGAACACGCTTCCACCCAGGCAACCTATACCCAACTTGATGACAACTTAAAAATCTCTCTCTCTGCTCTCCTTCCTTGGGGCATACATCTGTCCTTGCTGCTGGTGAGGTGCCCTGCTGCATCTCTTACTGCGTAATTGATGTTGGTAAAGCTATCGTCCCTCTCTTTAGGCTCCATCAATTGGTACAACCTGGAAAGACAACGGAGATGAGGGTAGTTTCTGGGTGCCTGATCCATTTCCCATCCATTTCAAGGATCCCATATTAGATAGATAGGCTCTCAGCCTTCTCAGAGCAATTTCATCCCTGGATTGGTGTCATTAACCCTGTGTCACTGGGTCACACTCATAGAAGTGCAGAATGCTTTTCTGATGACAGACTGAGTGGAATAACCAGTGTGGTCAGGTGGATTGCATTAGACTTGACAAGATTTCTGTGAGATGAATTGTCACTGCCTTTTCAGATCCTTCATCGCAAATCTAGAATAACTTTTTGGTGCATAAGTATTCCATGTGATTTTTTCAGAGGGGTAGCTGAGAACAGAATATGATGTTGTGACTTCATCTTCCTTTAATATGAAGTCTAGGGAAAAGTGCTTTCATGGGTGCAGTTCACCATCAACAACCTCTTCTTAGCTTTCTGATTTGTTTCCCTTATATGTTTACGAGGGGATAGGTAAATTAAGCCTTCTTTTGATAGTAGTGATTTGGAGAAGAATACAGGAAAACTGTCAGGTCTGAAAATAAGGAGTTGGACTTTAGGTCATCCTTGATATCTGCAAAACTATTCTTTAAATTCACTATTGTTCATAGCTAGTGTTCTTCACTAACTGGTATTCAAGTTTGGATTGCTCTTTCAACTAGAGTAAGTATCAATATAAGAAGCAAGCATAGATATAAGTGTAAGTAATATCCTGTTTTGAACACTTCATGAAACACCATGAAAGGGAGAGCACACATATAACTAGCGTCCCTGCAGCATGAATGCAGAACTGGACCTCTTCACCTACTCCCAAAGGTGGAGGTCAGTTTGCACCTTCCCGAGAGCTGGTCTCAGAAAAGCCCCTCTTCAGGCAGCCATCAGTCCCCTGCTGTCCTCAAGACCAGACAGGTACCATCTTCAGGGAGTAAACAACAAAAGAGATGATTTAAATGAGATACAGTTAACCTTAGTGAATAAGTGCTGTCAGTTACTGCATTGTCAAGGTGAACACTGCTCCTGATATCAATTTGCAAGCACACCTGCCTCGACATGTTTCAAACATGAGCCACTTTTCTCACCTGGCAATGTCCTCACAGTGAAGGTGTCATCCACACAGTCCCCAACCATTTTTGACAGCATCCTGGGAAGGTGTCCCTAGGGACCAGCTCCTGTCTACTGAGTTGTGATTGCAATATAACTGTACTTTCCCCATGGATAGCGGAGAAATTGAATCTTCACTGAATTTGAAAATCATATGTATCTGCTAAAGGACAACTGTAAGGAGAAAGATGAGTCACTTAGCAGCAGTCTTAGCACTACTGACACATCTGGAGTGGGATTTGTCTCAGTTAACTTCTTATGTCCACACTTCACCTGGGATAGTCCCTGTGGGCTCCCTTTACACTCGCTGGAGAAAAGGAGACACTTTGATGGCGCAATTCATCTAGCCACAGAAGATATTTGTGGTAGGGTGAGGTGAAACAACCACCAGAAGGACCTGTTTCTTCATATTAAAGGGAGCCCAGACTGATGACCACATCAGTGACACTTAATATTGATAAAATAAATTGCACCTTGATGTCCATGCAGTCACATGTGTAGGTCTGGCCTTCCCCTCATTTCAGCGTTGGCTCCTTGCACCATGCTTCTCTGTTCTGGGACTGCTCATTTTCAAATCAATTCATATATAAAAAAAAGCTTTTTCACCTTTCCACCCGCCAGCAGCAGAAAAATGGACCCAGGAGCTTGTTGTGAGACTTCAGAGAGGCTCTTCGTGGTATCTCCCTACGGAGTGGGGGTCCAAACCCCATTTTTTCCTCAGACACCATTGGGATCTCAATCCAGTCACTTGTTCTGCAAATCCAAGACCCCACTATGACTTATTTGGTTACTTGGCATGGCAGCCTCCAGCAGGTGGAGGACCCAGTTGTTGTTGCAGGTGTTGCACAGACACAGGAGCTCCTGCTGGGAAGGATTTCAGGCAGTTTTACTCCTGCTGGTCACCTCTAGTCTGGTGGGAGTGTGTCTGCTCGGACAACCCAGGGGCCCTCAGACATGAGATGATTCCTCCGGCTCCAACAGCATCATAGAGAGGCCTTGCCTGGCCTGACCAGCTGCGGAGGGGATGAGCTGTTGTAGGGGCAGAAGTGTGCAAAGGCGTGCTTCTACAGGCTCTTCCTTGGATCTGACCTGCTGTTTTTCTACTTGTTTTTTCTCCTCTCCCCTGATCTCTCCTGTCCTCATTGTCCACCCTCAAAGCAAGGCAGGCTTGCAGGCGGCGTAAAATGGTCACCGCTCCACAACACAAACAGGCCTCCAAGAGAAGCTGCACCAGCTGAGGGCCCGCTCCCACCTCTCCCTCTTTCCCCTCTCTGTCCTGATCTCCTTGCTCCTTTGTCTCCCCCCCCCCAGCCTCTCCTTTCTTTGTCTCGCTTCCCTCTCCCTCCTGATCTCTCCGCCCGTGTCTCGCAGGCCCTCTCCCCCGCTCGTGCTCTCTGGAGACAGGCCTAGTGGCCTGGTTGCCATCTGCTGCCTGTTTTTGTGAGCGTGTGCGCGGACGGGCGCGTGTGTGCATGCGGGTTTTTTTTATGAGGTTGAGATCAGATGGCATCTAATCGATCGTCATGGTCTCCATGGTTACCGGGGTGACAGAGGAGTTGGGAGAGACACATACTCCAGCCTGGGGCTGTCAGACCATTCCTGAGAGAAATAATACCAAAAAAGAAATCAAACCCCTTCCATCACGTTTTAACGCATTTACATCTTCCTTGGAGCTGGGAAAACGTAGCCCGGGCTTCTGTTTGACGCTGCTACCCCTTGGCTTGGTGGCAGGAGGAACAAAGCAGATCTTTGGGGAAGCAGAAGCAGCTCCCTTTCCCCTTTTGCTTCTCAGAAAGGGTTGATTTTTTGATTTTTTTTTTTTCATTTTTCTCCCAGTCACTGTTGTAACCGTAATGGTTGTTTTTATTCTTTTAAATTGGATGGTTAGTCTCTCGAGTTGGCCAAAGACAATGATATCCTCCGGGAAAAGAATTGCAATTTATTAGTATTAGTGGCATCTTTTTCTCCCTGGCCTCAGCCCCTAATACTAGGCAGTCTTTAGCCCTCGTTGTGACAGATCAATCAATCTGACTATGATTCCTGGTTGGAAGCAAGTGGAGTGTGATGCTAAGGATGAATTATGGAATTAGGAGAGTTCTCCGTCTTTAGAAGCAGATTGAGTTGGGCAAGGCAACGTCTCCGACCAAGACAATTAGTGTGTCAGGAGCATGGGAACCAAAAACGCTCAGTGCAGAATATGATCCTGGATGGATCAGGGGAGGAGGAAGCTATGTTTGAGGCAATATCACTGTGGCATCCCCCAATCCATACCCAAAACAACCCAGGAATTTCGCAAGGTTTGCCTGTAGTGCACCACCCAGGTGCACAGAGCCCTTCCTGGTGCATTGGGTTCCCTTTCAAGCCTGATTTGGTCTTTGGGCTGACCTCAGCATGGGCTCCCCCCAAAAATTAGGATACGTCTTCTCTGTTTTCTGGGTACAGCCACAGTGTTAATGCTTGTCAAAGTTCATCCCTTGGAGCACTGTGGCTGGTGCTTTTCTGGCCATGTTCCTGCCCATGGTAGCACACAGGGCTTTGGAAATGTCAAGTGTAAGGGCAGCCAGAGAGAGCTGATAGCACCGATGTATATGGCTGTGATGGGCTCAAGGGCTGGTGGCCCAGCACAGCTCTCCAGAGACCTAAAAGTGCCAACTGCTACATATAAAATGCATCATATGAGTGAATGCTGGGCCAAGTAGAGCTCTCATGGAGCTACACATGGTTTGAGAGCTGCATATGCCTTTACATTTCTTTTCTCTTCCTGAAATCTGAATTAAACTGATTTTCACTCAGAGCCTGCAGTCATGCTTTGCTCTTTTGCCTTCCAAGTAGAAGCAGAAGGTGCTCAAGCTGGGTTGCTCAGTTCAGGCTGCAAATATGCATTGAGGGTGGGATTCAACTGTCTAAACAGTGTCATTGCGAGTGACATCCTATCCAGCCTACATGCTCTGCCCCTAAAACGTGCAGGTTTTCCATTAGGACTGCGCATTATCTGCCAGGCCCTTTTGTCTGCTCTGGGGATGTAAAGGAGCACCAGGCATTCATGCAGCTGAACCCCAACCTGACTCCTGGAGCAAAACATCAGCCTGAATATTTTGCAAGGGATCGGGAAGACAGGCTTTGTAGCAGTGTCAGGTATTTCTTCCACCCTTGGGCACAGTGAACAGAGCTTCTGGTGTGGAAGGATGTGGTGTTTGTGCCACAGAAGTCCTTTCCCTTTTCCTAGAAACATATGCCATGCAATACCCCACCACCACAGTAAAAACTGGCACAACTACAAATATTTCCTCATCTGTACTCTGCCAGGGGTGATGTTTCAGTGTTTCCTACTTAAAAAAAAAAAAAATCTGTGATCCCGCCTATTTAAATTCTAATTTTGCTCCCTCCCAGCAGCATCCCTGTTTCTAACCTGAAGGGTGGGAAATCCTCTACTCTTTGATATTCCCCAGCCTTAAATAACATGGGCCTCCTCAATTTTCATACTGTACAAACACAAACTAATTAAAGTCATACAAATACATCCCAGGAAGAGAATGAGAATCTGCTCACTGGAGGGAAGACTGCTGGCTCCCACATCCCAGGAAAGCTCCCTGACAGTTTACATTGTTCTTTTTGCAAGGGATAATTTACGGTAAAGCTGGTTTCCACTGAAACAGCAACCGTGTGTAAGGGAGGGAAAAAAAAATGTAAACACAACAGCATCTTTGTGAATGCAGCAAGGTTCTGGTGCCTGCCTCTGCGTGCTCCATAATATATTAATACACGCTGGCTGGCCAATCCCACTGGAGCATTCAATCATGCCATATTATAATAGAATTTAATGGAGTTGACAGCTAAGACCTAGTTGCTGGAGACATGCGAAAGACCTTTGCAATGAGGATCTACAATTAATAAAGGAAAGGGCCATAGATTTTTGGAGAACCTCATAAAAAAGTAAAATATCGACATTGATCACGGCATGCAAGGATATTAGACACGTAAATCTGGCTATTGCCTTTATTTATTTATTTGCACATCTTTAATATTATAGGCACAGGTTTCCCCGAGGCCAAAATGCAATTTCTCTCTCCATTTCTCAGCAGGAGCTTTTCATCTCCCTATTCACCAGGTTTTGAATTGTACATTTAATAAGCGATAAAGAATTCCTGCCTCTTTTCCTTGGGCCTAAAGCCCATCATTTCCTCCTCCTTCCGTTTCCTTTTTTTTTTTTTTTTTTTAAAATGAAAACAATGATCTCTTTTAACCACCAGCAGCTTCCTTCAGGATGGGTGGGAGTGGTGTAAGAAGGGACCTGGCACCCATGGGGGTGTCTGGACATCAGTATGTCACCCTGTGTGTGGTGTGCCATGAGGCAACAGGGAGGCAGAGATCAGGAGAAAGGGTCTACAGTACCACGCACCAGCTTTCCCCAGCACCACCACCACCCCACCCCGAATTTTTTGGCACTTAACTCAGAGCAGCAGAAAAAAGTTATGGCTTTGCTGCCTTCACCCTGCTCCCGGGCAAGAGAAGCATCCAGCCTTCAAGGCATATTTGTAGTGGTTTTAGAGGTGAGGCGCACCCGACTCTATCCCCTGCCCTGATGGAGGTCATCTGCGTGCCGCTGTGCTCCATCAGCCCCGGATCTCTCTGCATATGCAACGAGCACACAACTGGATCAGGGTTGCTGTTTGGCTCCTGGCCTCTGGGGGGTTCACACACAGATTTCTCTAAGTATTTAGGTGTGAATTGGTACCTGGTGGGATATGCAGGAACACCTAGGCTCTTCGCCTGATGCTTACACTGCCCACACCTGCAGATGCCCGTGCAGTGCTGACAAGCTGTCCTCACAGGCTGGCAGGGTCAAGCTCCTGGTTTTACACCACAAGCCCACTCATCTCACTGGGCTCCCTCCTCCATTACACTGTCGAATTGTGAGGTCAGGATCAGACCCCAGCGAGCTCCAGCCCCTAGCAATGTAAGGGTCTGGCTTTCAGCAGCATGTTTAGAAAATGAAAGCAAGAGTGGGTATCTTGCAAACAGGCAAGGTACAGCAGTAAAAAAAAAAAGGGATGAATAATTAGATATTCCAGTCTTGAGACCAGCTGTGGTAGGTTACTCTCTTGTCAGGTGAAGCAACCCTGTTTCTATTCCACTTACCCATGCACAGACGCGTTTCCCCCGGATAGGTGATGTCTTGTTTGGAGCGAAAGGGGCCGTTTGCCCACATCACGCCAGCGGCTCCTGCACGGTGTCGCCTCAGCCTCTCCTCCAGCAAATTGAGTTTGTCAGTGCTCAGCCGCACAGCTGAGCAGAGCAGCGCCGTGCCTCACCTCTCCGGGGAGAGAGGAGTTGGCATAAGCCAGGCCGTAATGGGATCCAGAAACAAAGAAGCGTGAATGAAGTGCTAATTGCATTCATAAAGACATTAACAAAGGAATTAAAATGGCAGAAGCTTCCTTTCCCCCTCAAGATTCATATAAACAGCCAAAAATATATTAATAATCGCTGAGGTTTTTACTGCTTTGAAGGAATTACGCAGAGACGTGATGTGAGGGCTTGGAAAGGCCATTTCAGTGGTCTTTTTTCTTGGCTTCTGTATCAGAGATGAGACACTTTACTGCAGCTGTTTACCCAGACTTGCTCTTTTCTTCCTGTACTTTCTCCTACCCTTGTGCTTCCTTCAAAGAACAAGAAGATTGATCCTCATTTCCCTCTGAAATTGTTGACAGTTGGTAAAAATAATGAAGTCATATGAAAAAAAATTGCAGATTTCTCCTTAAAAAAACAACAAAATTACCTCTGGAGTTTGGCTAGTGACACACTGGAAATTTCCTGTATAAAATAGCCTGAAACAACCTGTCTGTGTTTTTGTTTGTTTATTTGTTTTGTCTCATTCAGTTCTACTTACCCTTCCACAGGAAAGGGAAAGAAGACATGCCTTCTGTTTTTCCTCAGTCAGCTTCTACACAATGTCATCCTTCCGTTTCCAAACTCCAGCACTGTGCTCTTATTTGCATTGATAATATTGAGAGAAAACATTTACCTGTAAAAAAATCTCTCCAGTCAATGGGATCTTCTTTCCCCATGGGAATATTCATATTAGTCTCAAGCTTAGAAAGAGCTTGTTTAGCAGACCCTAAATTTTGAGGCTGGTTTAGTGTTTTCATAGCAGTCAAATGTTAGCTCTTTGCTTTCTGCAATACTTGGCTGTGTTTATCATAGCTCCCCATCTCTTGCACTTGCTTTCTTTCTGTCTGCTGCTGTGGGTGTTGTGCTAGCAACAGCTACAGCTACAGGCAGCTAAACATTTTAGTTTCATTTGCCAGTTTTCAGTCACTCATCACTTTCAAAAACATTCGTTTTCGGGACTGCAACCTGTCAGTCCTCAGGACACCGGGGGGTGCTAGCTCTGGAGGCAGAAGCAGAGGCCAAGGCTGGGAGAGGAAAGGAGAACAAGCCCCAGAGATTGGTATCTGAAGGGATGAGGCTCAGATCTTTGTGGGATGTGTGTGGGAACATAGGGCTGGGGTCCCAGGGTGCGGATTGCAATAGGAGATCTGGACCGAGGTGGGGATTGGTGGGATGGGGCAGCTGAGCGGGGAGGGAGGCAGAGCTCCTCCAGCACACTCATGACCCTGCACAAGAGTGGGGGACATTGTCACTCCCCCCATCAGGATGCTGTCTCATCCAGGTGAGACCCTCACGCCTGACACTACTGCACCCCTCCACGGGCTCCGGAGGCTGGGAGCTGAAAGCATCACAGAAAGAATGACGAAAAGAGGCAATGCTGGGAGGAAGAATGAGCGATGCTCCTGCATTAAACATAAAAACTCACACTGAAGCAATTTTCCATGTTACAGACAACTATAACCCATTACCAGTTAGCAGCAGCAGGATTTTGGGGGGGGTGTTAGGAGTGAGCACGGGGCACAGCTATCCCTCTCATCTCAGTATCCCAGCGCAGGAGGGAAGCATGCCCTGGCTGTCACTGAAAAGCAGCTGAATGAGGAGCAAGGGCAGCCTCAGCCCAGGCCTCGTTTCTAAATAAATGAAATGTGCATCTTCCACATGGTCAGCTGGGAGGGAGAAACCTATCTCAGGAGCGATGGCAGGTGCTGCTAAGCTATTTCCATTTTCCAGTTCTGCAACCTCAGGAACCTCTTTAATCCAAACCACCCGCCAAGCTCCATTCACTGGCAATGAAGACCAGCCAGTGTTTTTGGATTCATTTTTAAGGCTGTCTTTAATTTTTGGAAGTATCTTGCTGGCGGATTTTTGGTCCCACCTGTGATTCAAGAGGAGATTTGCAAATCTCATTCTCACTTTTTCAGTCATTTAAAGGGACACATCATGCCAAGAATTTAGGCTCTGCTTTTAATAGAGGGAACATGGGGGTAAAGGGATATGAAAAGAAAACCAGGAGATACAGAAACGCTTTGGCGGATTTGTTAGAAATGAAAACACTCTTTATTTGATTTCTGCATTCCCTGGGGCAGCCAGGGGAACCCACATGCAATTGCATTGAAATAATGTATGAGAGTCAGAGAGTGAATTTGACAAGAAGCTCCACCAGACTCACCTAGAAGCTCAGCAAAGTACAAAATATAAATCCAGCAGAGAAAAGAGTGGCGTAGCTCAGGGCCGTGATCTCAGTTACCCTGCTTTAAGGCATCAGTAACAGCAATTGAGCCAGGAAAATCAGAGAAGAGCCACACCAGTTTGACTTTAGTTAGGGCTTATGTTCCACATACATAATCTATTGATAGATGTTAAAGGTAGACGGTATTTTTGTAGGCATTTGTTCCACTTCACGAGCACATATGTACACACCTAGGCAGACACAGATATGCATGCACAGCTACTGCTCCAAATGCTTTCTGGTGTCCAGCTTGCTGAAATGCTTTCAATTAGGGTTTGGAAAAGGTTGACTCAGTCAGCGTATGTGACACTTGCCAGAGACAAAATTAGTTTTAGTCACTGCTGTTTTCTTTCCAAAACAAAAAGCCCCCCTCTCCCTTTCTCTCTTCCCTTATATTAAGTGGCACGTATTTTCAGGTAGGTAGGTGTTTAGCTGATTTTTAATGTCATGGAAACTTCATCTGCAAATTCATCAGAAACTGTTTAGTGAAACAGTCTAGTAAAACAGATGATTAATATTGGTAAGCTCCTCATTTGCATATTAATTAGTCTCTGTACTCAACTAATTAAAACAGGGCTGCCTGTTTGTAGACTTTCTGAATTCCAGATTGTTGCTATTGCTCCCACGTAGGTGCATTTAGCACAGCTAACGCAGGCCATCGATAATACCCACCAGCCACCCTAAACAGCAGTAGCAACATTTAAAAGCATTTGGGGCTCTGTGGAAGGTACTTTCAGCATTTTCTTTGAAAAAAACAAGGCTGATGCTTGAAATGGCAGGATGTATTGACTGAGCAGTGCTCCAGCTTCTCTGTGATGCTTTCAGGGAACAGGACAACTGCAGAAGCTGGCCAAATCCAAGAGAAACAGGACATCACTGGGCACGAACAAGCTCACACCAAGCTGCCCTTAATCCTTGTGTTACTCAGCTTTGTCCACAGATGCTAAAACCAAAGCTCAGCCTGATAACCCAAGACGTGAAAACTGAAGGTTAATTCTGACCTCTGTCACTCTGGTGGAGCTCTGCAGGGATGTCACAGAGACCTGCCGCTGGCTGATCTTTCATAGGTGAAGAGCTGAACATCCCCATTCTGCATTTCCCGGCTGGCACTGGGTGGGTGCATGAATTACAAAGAAACTCTGCTCTTTATTCCTTGCCTTGGAGCTCTAGCACTCAAAACATGATCTCCCACAAAGATGTCCTCAGTCACAGAGACAGCCAGCTCTCCAGGGCAGGAGGAGACCCTGCCCCATCCTGCCTCTCCTGGCTGAGGACACACCATTGCCCCTTCTCCCACCGTGCAGCCCCCTGTGCTTCCCAGCCAGCACACCTGCTGGTGGCCATGACTCCTCTCTGTCCTCCTGCCACCTCTTCCAGCTCCTCCTGCTGCTCTTGCTTCTGGACCTGCTTCTTGGCTCTCTTCTCCTTCCCCTCTCTCCCCGTGCACCTGGTTTTAGTTCCTCCCAGCTGCTGGTGTTCCCCACTTTGCCATCCCTGGAGTAGTACGGTATTCCTGCAGAAATTCAGGAACTGAGGATAAAACATGCCAGGCTGAGAGGCCCTTTACGAATGTATAGTTACTGCTACAAAATGTTTTGCATGGCAGTGACAAGTAGGTTTTCTCAAACTGTGCACACAGGGTTTTTCCTCATCCTAGCTGCCAATAGCAGTTTGACAGGTTTTATTATACTCCATTATTCACAACAAGCCAGGTCGCTGTGCCATATGCTGTCCAGTCCTGCTAAAGCTAACCATGTGCCCATGTTGGCTGCTCACCAAAGCTGGTTAAAACATGCTCCTTTTTGCCTGCTATTTGTTTTGAAAGAACTGGAGACAGGGGCTTTGGGTCAGGCATTCCTGTCTGTTTTATCGCACAACTTTGCTCGCCCTCAGCAGCCCAAAGGCCAATTCAGTTGGAAAACCAGCGGTCCTGGTATGGTTTGCACCTGTGGTTCTTGTTGAAACCTGCCCTGCCCTGGGGCTGGTGCAGTTTGAGATAGGAGCAGAGCCTTAAACCTCTCTGTGGCCATGGGAAGTGAATTCAACCTGGAGTACAACTTTTAAGATGATTTCATGCCCTGCTTAGCAGGACACACAGCAAAGAACCATGCAGTATTTCTGAAACTAAACCTCTGCTTCACTGGCAACAGCTCTATTAGAGGCATCACAGCTACAGCAGGCATTGTACCTGCATATGGCTGTACAGGCTTCCTAAGGCATCCTCCAAACCAGTGCTCACCACTCCATGGCCCATGCAACTTGCTACAGCCTCTCCTTCAGCTGCTCCTGTTGCTGTGTTTTGTCTGAATGTTTGCTGACTTGTCATACCTTGTGATTACAGGTGCATAGCCCAGTCTAGGAAGAACATTTTTTGCTGCTTTTTTGAGTTTGCCAATCTTCCAATCCCTCTCTTACCCATTGTTTGCACTGTTTCTGTTCTTAGGGCACACTCTCTCTCTTCTTGCTGATTCCATTTTGCATTCCATCCTCCTTGCTGCTCCCACAGCTTTTTCTTCCCAACATCATGCAAGCTGATAGTAGAGGCAACTAAGTTCTCCCATTTCTGTACATGACTCTTGTTTCTTTCGGTGTGCTCTCTGCTGATTTTCTTCCCTTCCCTTCGGTGTCATTTTCCCTGTTTGTGTGACTTTTCATGATCCTATCACTGGAAAACGAGCAGCCCCTCTGGCCCTTTCTGGAGATGGGTTGGGTTTTTTAAAGCTTTCTGTTGCTAACTGCTACACTTTTCATTCAGTTCATACATTTGACAAGCAGAGCCATCCGAGATCAAATGAGATGTAGTTCAAAGCCAGTGTCCTGCCTGCAGTACTGGCCAGCAGCAGCTGGCTAGGGAAGAATGCAAAGACACAATGAACAGAAAGGGATCTTCCTGGCCATCATCAGTTTAGGGATCTCTTAAGAATTTCCACAAATTTCAGCTTTTCAGGTTTGTTGTCTCCCATGTGATTTCCTTTCAAAAGCCTTTCTGCATCTCCTTGGCTACTCTTATGGTGCTTTTTCGTTAAGGCTACGTACTTTCAAGAAATGAGCAAAAACTGTGGCGCATTCCCCTCACTGTGCTCCATGGGCGTACACCACCAGCCTGTGACTCCTCTAATTGTGCCGTTACAAGGATGCTCCAGCCCTGGGCCACCTACAAACTCCAGGGGCCGCTGAAGTGTGTGGCACCATAAGGATCCAACAGAAGATTTATCTGCCCAAACCTGTCCATGTGGTATCACTGTGAGGGTACATAAAAATCAGGGTGGCAGCCTCAGGCTGGGAACAGTGTGTCTCCCATTGCATGCACTAAAGGCAGGTGATGCTTAGATGTGTGCTGATGACATGAGATAATTTTGATTTAAAGCACATGAGATAATTTTAAGTGTATATCCAAATTTATGCATGAAACACAGTAGATGTACCCACTGTTTGTGATCCAATACAAGGGCTTGTACACTTCTTACTGGTGTAGGCAGAATCTGCTTGTCCCTTCTCATAATTTCCTGGGTTCCCATCACATCCTTAATGTATCTCAGTTTCTAAGGGTCCAGTCATTTGCAGAAATTATCATTTTAATGCCATGTATGATCATGAACTCTAGGCATGTCAGTGGCAGGCCATAATCTATTTTCACTATATGACCAGGGCTTGTCTTGCCACTAGCTTTTCCTCTTCAAGTTGGCATAAGCTTCTATAGATAGCTATAGAAGCTGATCTGTTCTTCTTTGCAGGCTTGACAGTCAAGGCAGCACAAGTGGCACAAAGGGGTCAACACCTAACTTTATTTTAGCCCTGCAGGGCTTTCACCTTCTGGGACTATTTTGATAGAGTGCTGGATAAGATTTCCAACAATCTCTTCACCCTCACCATGTGGTGGGGATGTTCTGGCATTCCACCACAGTTCTGCATTATAAACTGAGCAATAGCATCTCTCATTTCATGAGGTTTTCAAACTGAAAGATTGAAACACTCACTGCTTAACAGGGGTGTTGTTTCTAGATGCTATTAGAGCCCTGACAGCAATAATTAGCCTTAATTGCCCTGAGGGCACCAATTGGCCTTAATTGCCCTGAGAAGCACTGATCTGGGACCTTTGACCAGCACTGATCCTGTCTTCTGCTGTTCCTGATGGGATTCCTTGGATAGGGTCCTGCACTGACACATCACCTCACCTTGTCTGGCTGTCACTGAACTGCCACTGCTCTGCCCTGCTCAAGCACTGCGGGGCTGTGCTTTGCTGATGAAGGTGCTGTCCCACCTGTGTTGTGGCCACCCTCAGCTCCTTGCCCTCTCCTGCTGCTCCTGCACAGGTGTCCTGCTGGTACTCTCAGATGTGTCCTGTCTCGTCAACTCCATGTCAATAAAAGACAGTCAGTTCTCTGGTCCTTGTCAGGAGAAATGGCTAAGTGTTGCTGTGATCCCTCTGGAGAGACAAGGTGGTCATCATGCCTATAACCTTCAGGGAGATGCTGGAACCCAGATAAGCTTGCTTTAGGTGAAGTGCATACATTGATACTGAAATTCTTCATGCTGTTGTGGTTTTGCTCTCTACTTTCCTGAGGCATTGTTGTGTCTTCCTTTGAATCCTTCCTGAGAGTAGGAAGTATTTAACTGTTTTGATCACATAATAGGCTGCTGTTATTTGTACTTTTCAATAAGGACAGAACAATGCATTTCCTATGAATTGCATTTGCCTCATGCTGACCAATGCATGTCATCAGCATACGGATGTATTTTTCTCAGCTCATTTTCCTGCTTATCGTTTTGGTTGGTATTACATGACAGCTAGGTCTGCAGTCCAGCAGAAATCAAATTAGTCATTGATCTTAGAGCAGAGTAACTGCAATGGTAGCTGAATGGCTAGCAGTCTTCAGAGATGTGCCTTGCATGTGTGAATCTCCCTGGCTCTGTTATCACACCATATAAATTCTCTTCACTGGAAGTCTGTGTCAATAACTTTACCACTCCTTAGGCAGCTATGCCTTCCTTCTGCAGAAGATACCCTGCTGCAGGGAGAAATGGGGCTGTTTCTCCATCTTCCATCCCTATTCATGAACTTTGTTATCCTCCAGTCTCCTGAATTGTTTCTGTGGGGTATGCTGGATTCTGATTTATTAATTAGCTTTCCTGCTTCATGAAAATTATTGCCTTTGGCACAGGCACTGGTTCTGCTCTAGCAGCCATTGTTTTGGTGCTGTCTTTGGTCCAGTTTAGCAGCTCTTGCTGCTCCTTCCATAGGCCTAGCTCTGTGTCTGAACAAACTAGAGTCCTTGCAGTTCAGAGGTGGGGGCACTCGCAGGGATCTTTAATGAATGTTCATGCCAGACTTCTTGGTTGTTGCTCTAAGTATGTTTCTTCTATATTATATAAGCACAAACATGTTGTAGCATTCCCCAACAGCAGCTCTCATTTCCACAGGGTCACTGTACTCACCAAATACATTGTATGCTTCCTTACATTACAGGCGGGTGAGGGAATTGCATGGCAAGTGTATCTCACCACTTACCCCTTTCTCATCTCACTGGAGGAAAAGACTAACTTTTTTGTCCACGCACCCCTTGGCCAACTGTTAGTACCCAAACAGGGATATTTCTTCACAGGCTTGGGCACATAGCTTTGAGGCTGGAAATAAAAGCATCTCTGCACTGTTTTTACAAGTTTCTGTCTTTGTGTAGTCTCACCCCCTTTCTTCATAGGGATCTCACAGGATTGCAGGTTGTTATCATCTTCTATACTGCCACATGCTTGCTTGGCAAGAACCAGGAAGGGCTACATTTATGAAACAGAAGTCGTCTGCTTAGGAACGAAGATGTCTCCTTACTATGATACTGCAGCCAGCATTAAACTATATGCATGTAGACTGACATACAAGTTTCCCCAGTTCTTTGTTCCCATTTTAAGATTGTTACATTGACTGCTTCAAGGCTACACCAGAACACCAGTCATTTGTTGGATCCTCAAATGTTAACAAGGCCCAAGGAACTATGAGCCCTGAGCCTCAAACTAATACAGGCACAGGTTTCAAAGGCTGGAGCCTTCACTTTGTTTAGCAGTTATTTTGTCAGTGCCAAGCAGGTATGTGTGTAAATCCCTCCTGCTGGAGATAATGTCTTTGATCCCTGGTATCTAAACTACCCACCTGTGGAAGGAGTCAGCATCCCAGGTCTGTGTAATAGTGAATCACTGTTGCTCATTCCTTCCTTGCTCCCTGGACCCTCTCCAAGTTGGACCACTGGTTTTGGTGTATTTCCAGACAGAAACATGATGTTGGCAGCTTCTTGAAGACATCCTGGGCTCCAGAAACTGAAATCCTCAGCCTTTGCCCCCAGAGACAGCCCCTGAGGATGAATACCCTGGCATGTTTTATATAACAGGATCAGAAGAGGAACTTGCTGATTAACATGTCACAGAGATGTGCCCTGAAACCTCGTGGTCCCTTACCTGACCACAAATACTGCCCTTTTTGCCCAGCTGTAGGAAGCTTCATGCTTGGCTTTCCTTACTTACCCTTCTGACATGTTGTGCTTGGATGAGCAGCACCTCTGAAAGCTAGCAGGGCATTCTCTACATATGGCTCACCTCTTCCAGGCTGGGAAGAAAGAAATGTCTGTCCTGGCTGGTGTGACTTCAAGGTGACAATCCACACTCATGGAGCTGTCCTGCTTTGACAAGCACCATCCCGGGGTGCATGATCCAAGGAGCCAGTTGAGTCTCTCATACAGGTCGGTGCCATTGTTCAGGCATTCAGCACACTCCTTCCAACTGCTTAGCAAAATAAATGTGTTCAGAGGTGTAAATAATTTTGACAATTTAAGTGTTGTGTTAATACACTGATCAAAATGCTGAGAATTTTTAGGTCAGGGCGCATCTGTTCATCACAGCAATCTTGTTAAGAGGTAAACCCTCATAGCCTGTGAGATACTGAGGAAACATTGCAGGATTTCTGTTTGGCTGGATTTTTTTTTTTTCCCAGTATCAACTTGTGCTGGATCTTCACCACAGAAAGACTCCTGTCAGGGTCTTGAACACTAATCAGAGAGACCTCAGCAGAAGCAGCATTAAACCAAATGGGACCTAAAAGGCCAGAAGTGTCTCTGCACTGCTTCCCAGCATCAGCACTGATGAATGGCCAAGGCTAATAACCATTAATCAACCCTACTAAATGAATTCAAGGAGTTTAGACAAAGCTAAAAGGAGCAGAGCCACGGGGCCAACGTGTAGAGCTGCTGTCATTCATGCGAGGTTTGGGTCAGTTTCCTGCCTGTGCCACTGATTCATTAGCTAAATCTGGGCACCTCTGAGGCTAACAGGAGGTTTCCTGTTGTCTGCCAGGAGCTTAGCTTTGAGCTTTTATTCTCTCCTCTTCCCTGCTTCTGAAATAAGGGTAGTGCTGCTCACCAGGGATGCTCTCTTCAGGCTTGCACTACCTAGGGTGTAACAAAAAGCCAGATCTCCTGTGGCCATTAAACTTCTTGGGACATTAGCCCCACCGTCTGGGTACAATGTGTCTTGCTCACCATGAAATTTCTTTGGGAATAAACCCTTTTGAGTCGATGCACTTCAGTCCTAACAAAGCAGTACAATTTGCATTACACATCCGTTGTTTTAGAAAACAATGGATGAAATCTGGAGCTCTACACTTGGTTTTCACTCAGTCTGTCTTCTGTGGGAATATTGCCAGCCAAAGAACTGACTGAAGAAGCCCTGGTATTAACACTGTGTTTCCAGTGTTATTTGTCTGAGTAATATACTTCAGAGTATATTTATTAACCTGAGGTAAAGCCCAGGGAAATCTGTTGAAGTCTTTGCATTGACCACAAGTAGCTTTTAGATCACATCCAAAAATAAGGAAATATGCAGGTTCTTGAAAATCCAGGCATGTAGGCAAGAGGGATAATCTATTCCCTTTTGGGGGCTTGGGGGAATGGAGGCTGAGAGGTGAAACTGTCTGTCTGGTGCTGCTTGGATAATCTGAGATTGACGCTAGGTAAATAAGTATGTTTTAGGAAGTACTGGCTATGGGATGAGGATGTTCAGTTGACGTGAAATGGACTAAACTTTAAAGAGCAAATTAAAGACACTTCAAGAAACTTCAATTAAAAAAAAATAATCCCAAAGCTTCACATGGTTTTGGTATAGCATGAATTAAGGACCAACTTCTTTTAATTGAATCCAAAAAGCTCCCTTGACTATTCTCTCTTCCATTTCTACCTTCCCCCTCCTTTGGTGTCTGTAGCTGTTATGTTTTATTTACAGATAATTGGAAACAGAATATAAACTCTTTCAATAAGCCCAACTGGAACTCCAAAGAAATCAGCTATTAATGAGTTTACTTAAAGCAATCATGCTTAAAGGCAGTAATGATGGATGGATGGGGCAGCAGCAGGCATGTTCTGGCAGAAGGGATGAAAATCCACAGCTTCTCCTGGCTTAGGGAAAAGCTTGATCTCAACCCAAAACCTAGCAACCAACTTCCTCAGGTGATGCCTTTTCTGCATTGAATTGATCTGGCTTTAATCGCAGCTCTCAAAACTGACTTTCAAATAGCTGAAAATCTAGATCATTTGAATTATGGAGTGTGGTTCCTCTTTTTGTAATTGGCATATAGCTTAACCAGTGGTCAAGATGGGTCAGAATATGCCAGAGGAGAACACAGGGCTCTGCTCAGAATACTAAAATCAGAGCAGGTTTTGAACAAGGAGCTGTTCAGTTCTCTCTCTGATAATTTCTTCTCTGTTGCTGCATTCCCTGTCCCAGGAGCTTATCCATGCTAACTGATGGCTAGTTCTTGTCTTCTCCCCATGGCCAAATCCTGGAGTCCCATTTCTTGACTGTTTGTAATTCTAGCAGCACATGACTGACAAAGAAAGGACTCTCCATTTCCATTTTGACTTTCTCCTTTTTATTCTACATAGACATAAACACATTTGTTTTGTTTTTTTGTCACTTTTCTTCCTCTTTCTTTACTAGCAAATATTAAGTTTGAGCTGAAGTACATATGGCACATTTGATAAAGATGTTCTAAGTGGACAAATCACTTCCAACTATTTTCCACTCGCAAGGAGCAAAGGCAGTCTCCTGCCTGTATTCTTAACAAATCTCTCCTTGCTTTTATTGGCAATGCTTCTGTTTTTGGCAGCAACCTGTCAAGTTTGGAGCTGGCAATAATGTTTTTTTAGCATTCTCAGCTCAAATGCAGGCAACATGTTTTCTACAAAAACACCCTTCCTACTCTTCGTTAGTGCTTCCAACATTATTGTTCCTGGTACAGAAAGCAAACACTAGTAGCTTCCCCTCTCCCATCACTGTAACCTGGGCTAAACAGGGTTGAAGTGACAAAGTTTTCAGTTAGGAAAAAATATTCAGTGAAGTAACAAAAAGAAAAGGCCCCTGTAGAAAGCCCAGAATGTAGTCAGACACACAAGTGGCTGTCAAGGTTAAGAGTTGTAAACTGGCTTTGAATTAGCTGGTTGGTCCACACTGTGCCATGTGGAGATACTTGAATCAGAGTACTAGAAATGCTATGGTGTGTTAGCATCACTGCACCGTGCTCCATTATTGTCCCATGAGTCTTTTTCAGCTCAAAAAAATTAAATAAAATAAATCCTTAGAAACACATTACACAGGAAGCAAAACAAGACAAGCCCAATAAATCGGGTTGTTTTTTCTACTCAGTATAGAAGACATGCAAAATGCATCTGAATCATCAAATGAATCAGGATCCTCTTTCCTTGAGCAATGAGTTTGTCCTTACAATCCCTGTTTAAAACCCTTCTGGCTTCCTGTGCATTTCACAAATTATTTAAAATCCACATCCCTGTAGAGACCTTACTTTAGGCTCCTAGATCTCTGTTGTCCTACTGCCTGCCCTCCCTGGGTTTCCTGTCGTTGGTCCCCCTTGTGCAGGAAGGGTACCAGCTCAGGCCGTGCTGTGCTCTGGTCCTTCCTCACCAAATATCCTGTCTCTTTCTCTGTTCGCTGCATTCTCACTTTGCAACAAGATCAGGGATAGTGCAGCTTCACAGCTGCACATGGAAAAAGACTTCTTAGCATTTCCTTCTAGCACTGTTGCTGACTCCTTCAGTTATCTCATAAAGCTTAGGAAATCAGTTTAGCCTGTGGCCTCCATTTCCCTAAACCTCCTATCCTGATTCCCGAATTCTTGCTCCATCCTTAGGAGATCAGGTAATCTAGGATGGGATTCAGTTTCTGATAACCATACATACGGATCTTAAAAATAAACTATGAGGCAATGAGGAAGTTAATCTCTGCTGAGAAGTTTGGAGACCTTTCTGTAGCCCGCCCTGGGGTTAGGATGAATATCCCAGCCCCAATAGAGAGTAACACAGCTCTTCACACTTGTCTTTCCTTTATCCATTCTAATGGAGCCTCTGTCCCCTCAACACAATTCACTTCGGTGACTGCAATCATTAAAGGCATTGGAAATAGGGTCTGAGACTTATGCAAAGTCCTGCCTCAGGTGTCATGACCAATGAACCGATCACAGATGCCAACTCCTCTTAGAATGTCATCCCTGACTTTGTACCCGATGGCAGATCTGTCACTCACTAGCCAAACATGTCCATACAGCTGAAGCCTTTAGGTGCACTTGTACCCTCAAAACTCAATGGAGTTGCTGTCATCCTCCAACTGTTCAGTGGCCTAGATGAAATTAGTCAGAAGTCTAAGTGCGGCTGCTAATAAAGATACTGTCTTTCCACCTCAGAAAAAGCACCAGCTCCTTTTGCTACCAGATGTCCTCTTTGGCAGTTTGAGTCAACGAGGAGCGAAGTGATGAAGAATGAATGCAGTCTTCAAGTGGAGGCCTCAGGCCCCAAGTGGCAGCGGTGGAGACAGCAGAAGGGAAGTTCTCTATTGCTGCTGCCTGCTGGGGCTTAGAGTTGATGTCAGTTCCTACTTACGTTGCTTGTCACCAGAATCCACCAGAGACACTTGTGTGAACATTCTCATGTTCAGCAAACTTCCCCTGTTGTTTCCACACAGGTCTCCTGGAGTGCTGCTTGCAACCTTCACTGAGGGGTCTGTGGGTATGAAGGCTATGCGTAGCTTTACCTCAGCACCACTACAACCTTGGGCAGCAAAAGTTCTCTCCAGCTTTCATTTCATTTACAGCAACGGCACTAAATAGGATTGCCCCAAATGGTCAGCTCTGGACTGAGCAAACTGATTTAGGGGCTGGTGACTCCCTCAGATTTCAGCATCTTCCAGATTTTTTATTATTATCATCAAAGAAAATGTATTTGAATTTCCTCCACAAGACTTGGATTTCACCATTTCAGTTTTCTGGAACACTTTCTCCCATTCAGCCTAAGATAACTTAAAGAAGACAAATTTGCTTCTGTGCTATAATCCAGAGGCTTAAGTAGGTATAAAAACACTGCATGCGTTGACTCCCAGGAATTCAGTTATGTGACTTAGACTTGGAACAGCCACATTCTCTCTCTGCCCCTTCCCTAGACTTTGCCATCATAAAATCTGCAGCTATTCTGTACTTGTTATTGTGATCTAATGCTCCCTAGCAGCCTGGAAAATATGGCCATCATGTGCAAGCGCTCACTACGGTAAGCTTGGTACTTAGCATTGCCACATCAAGGAAGCTAATCCTCTATAAAGCAGCTGCTTCTCTCAGCTCTGCTAGCAGAAATGTTCTTGGGCTTTAGCTTTGTGTTACAGCTCCACGTCTGTTGCGGTATACGACGATGGCACAGCCATCGGTGGCAGTAGCAATTACGAACTAGACCCTCACGAGTCCGAATGGCAGATGTGTGCATCTTTCCCCGGAAACATCTCCCAGGACAGCCTTCACGTTTTGACCCAGGCAGCAGCACCCCAGATTCTGCCGTGCTCACACCGAAGCAGCCCTCCACCATCTTCGGAAGCCGGGCGCCGACCTCCACCCCGCAGGGAGGCCGGGTGCGTGACGAAGCCTCCCCCGGAGGCTGAGGCGGCGCTCGGCCTCCCCCTGGCGGCCTCGACCGGCAGCGCGCCGGCCTTTTGTTCCCAGCCTGCGGGCAGCCTCAAGGCCCAAGGGCTCCGGAGCTGCTCCCTCCTGCCCCCGGCCAGCCTCAAGGCCACCCCGCACACTGAAAGAAAAATAAATAAATAAAATAAAATGCTAGTTCTGCCCTGATTCCCTGTTCTCGGGCCACCTCCACCTGCATTTCACCGCATCGGGGACATTTATCAGCTTGTTGCTTACTGCACTCCTTCTTCCCCATACATCAACAATAGGCTTTTATTTGCTTCTCCGATAAGGCCCATCATCTTGCTTCATTCTGTGCCTTTCTCTGAGTTCTGCTTCAGCAAGTCCTAATGCCACTTTGGTGGCTTGGCACACATCAGGAGGGAACAGCCATTGAGGTCCTTGGGATGTTGCTGGTCAAGCACCTTTCCTGCTGTCAGGGCACTGAAATGTAAGCTGTCACACTGTCTGCGCATTCACATCCAGGATACAACAGCCCCAGCCATTGTCTCTGCTAGAGAAACTCCACATAGTCCAAATCCACTCCATTTGGAAGCCTTCCTTGGGACCTCTTTCCACCTGCGTGCCGATGGAAATCTGGCAGCACATATTAGCTGTAAGAGGCAACTAGTTCAGTGTCAGTTTATCTTATTTACCTTGTACTGTTTATCTCAGTGCTAAAAACTTATTGCCTCCATGCTTTTGCATCCAGCTAACTGATGTATTCATTTAGGTTCACATTACTGCCTTCCTCTTTCACTGCCCCTCATTGCTCTCATTGACTTCGAGTCTTGTATTAGGCTCTAAATTTCTGAGGCAAGGATCAACTCCTATGAGGTTTGTGGGTAAATACAAACTAGTATCCTAAGATCTCTTTGAGAACTATAGCTCTTTGGGGAAAGAAAATCCACAAGACCTCTTTGTCTTGGGAACTCCCTCAAGGTGCATACCTGTTTGCTGGAGAAGTGCCCTATTGCTGCCTACAGATAACCTCTGTTACATCCCAATAATTGACATAATGAGCATCCCCTACCTCCAATATTTAGAAATAAAAATGCAGAATCCCATCACCCATGACTGCTTTCTCTTTTTGTGCAGAACCCTAAGGTACGTCTACACAGTTCAGTAGATCATACCTTGGATGGCCCAGTTAGCACCAGCCAGAGCCCGGCAGTCCCTGTAGCATCAGATCAGACAGGCAGGGCCTCGTGAGACTTTCCATGTTGCTGCCACAGTGATATCTGAGGCCTCCAGATTTCTGCCAGTTTTGATTGTGAGCTTCTACCTGACACTCAGGAGCACCTGTCTGATGTCTGCCTGTCTTACACCTTCATTTCTTAGTTTTTTTCCTCTAAGCAGACTCACTTATTTTGTGAGGGCAGGAGAGGACAAAAGGCCTTATTTTGCAGTCTGGAGTTGTTGATCCTGTGGTAATTTGGTAGCAGCAGTGACTCGGAAATTTAATGGGAGCCAGATACACTGGGCAGAGTAGCAGTACTTCACTACATGGCAGTCTGGGGCGGGAATAGTTGTTGAAATCCTTGCGATAGTCCTTGTTAAGGCCTTTTTTACTACTTGTCACATACCCTCTCTGCTCCCAAATCCAGGGTGCCCTTGCTTCTGCCAGACAAACCACCTCTAAATGCTTCTATGTACTTCTGTGGGATCTTTGGCAGTATCAAGAGCAGGAGACATGGTCCAAACAAGTCTTCTGTATGCTGATGATAAGGCAGAAAATGAAGTGTTGAAATGTCAAGATGATGAGCACTACTTCAGCCAAACGATGATTGCACTTGTAAAGAAAAGAGCCTACAAAGAGCCCAGGGGTTCTCAAAGGCAGCATGGCACAACAGTTCAAGAGAACCATTCTGAGACAGAAGCACTCACCTGTATGCTCAATGTTATTATCTGTGCCTCAGTCACTGTTGGGTGACAATAGCGGCTGATCTTGCCTCTTAGGACAATGCTGTTTTTCTTTCTTCTCTTTCTCTTCTCTTTCTCTTCTCTTCTCTTCTCTTCTCTTCTCTTCTCTTCTCTTCTCTTCTCTTCTCTTCTCTTCTCTTCTCTTCTCTTCTCTTCTCTTCTCCATCTAAGTTTTTAGTATGCCTGAAGCACAGAATTGTGGTTCAGAAACTCTTTTTCTCAGCCTGAAACCCCTGAAGGCGTTAGTGGTGAAAACAGAGTTCCCACCACAGGGTGGACAATGCAGGCCAAGTCTAAGTGATGGGAAACTGAGTCGGATCAGGGCCATACTTACAGACACCATTGGCCAAGAAGGATGTTAGACACAGGTGTGTGCCTTAGGACATGACCAGGAGAGTCATTTTGAGAGCAACTAGCCACTGTCAGAGACACGTGATGGGTGGGGAAGCTCAGATCCTTCTGGAACCTGAACAGGAGCTGGTTTGCAACAGACAACTGTCCATCTTGCAAGGGACAGGGAATCAGCTTGTAATATCATTCACAGCACAGCCTGAAATTCAGCATCCTCAAGCCTCATCTAAGATCGGAAAGTGCCTCTAAAGGAATTGTTTGTTGCTTTGTTTGCAAAAAGTGCAAAGGGCACGTCAGAGAAACAAAAATGCCTTGGTGGATTGTTTGGCTGAACACTTAGGGTGTATTGTAATGAGCCATATGCTAGCTTTGCATAGTATTATGGGGCAAGCCAGCTGCAATGTGCAGCTGATTAGTCTGGTTGGAAAAATCTTCATTTTCTGTAAGAGAAGGCCAGCAAAGGCAAGCATTCTGGCAGGTGCCAAACAACCTCTCAGACTGCTCCTGTCATTTTGCTGTGGATCAGACCGAGCTAGGAGAGAAAAAGAACCTCTGCATAATTTTTGTCCAGGGAGGGAAACTCGTTAGTCCTGGGCTTAACAGTAGCTGTATTTATGAACCATAACCCTTTTATTTTCTTATGGTAGAGATTTCCACCACTTCTCCCTGCAGCTGTCATTCTCATTGCCTCAGTTAAAGCTCAATCATGCAGCACCCAGTTTAGCTGATGTGGTGGAAACCTTCTGTGAGTTAAGGGGATAGAGGCCAGGAGGGGACAGGAACCTGCTGAAGTGCAACATCATGGAAGCCTCTGTGCAGCATCCAAAGGTCCTTCTGCCCCAAATCCCATCTCTTGCTGTGGCCAAAAGCTGATGCTTAGGCAAAAGTATAAGGAGAGAGAGTAAGAATTCCCTCCAGATATCAGCGCTAAACAATTTAAGTCTCAGGGAGACTTTCTGGAGCCAGAGGTGCTTCCTCTTTGCATTTGATAGATGTCAATGGATTTTCCTTCTGTGCACTTGTACGGCCTTCACTTGAACCCACTTGATCTTCTGGCATCCATAGCAGCCTGGGCTAAGGAATTTCACAGCAACTTGTTAAGCCACTGGTGGACAAGCTGAACACTTCCACCATCAGGAACAGATCTGCTCTAGATCTCAGCTGTGCCAAACACTGAATCAAGGATCTGTGTGGCCACCCTTAGAATGAGTCAGAATTTCCCAGCTAGAGAGTGAGAACATCAATAGTTTTTTAAGGTCTTCTTTCAAACTATTACTGGTTGTGTCTCCAGTGCAAAATTAACAGCCATGTCAGAATCCATTATGAATTAATACAACAAATGTAGAAACACAATGCCAATGAACCAGAACGAGATTTTAGCTTTAAGAAATCTGATTTAACTGTTTTTTAGAGAGAAATTTATTTTAGGATTATCCCTTTGCATTTACATAGATCTAGTGCTTTGAATGCTCTGGGCCATCATTACACACAGACAAAGGAGCTGAACATATATGAAAATTACTTGAGAAAGGCTGAAAAGAAGCCATGAGGCTGTCTCCGTTTTGGGGTGCCCACATGAATTTGACATGTAAGCATCTGAAGTGCAACAGCAATGAAGCAGTAGTAACAGAAGGAGGTTGGGAGCGATGTGGTAAAACCTTGGGGATACCATATTTATGTCTGAGTGAGAAGGCTGATTCAGTCTCATTAAAAGAAAAATTCCCCACAGACAGGATTGTTCAGACTATTCTTATTTGACATGGTTACTAATGAGGAGGAGGAGGGAGCAAATCGCACATTAATGAACTTCACAGACAATAATACTCTGGGAAGCTCTGAGGGCTCCAGTGAGGCGAGACCATTGGCCAAGTGGAGTGCAGCGCTATCATTATGCCAGTAAAATGCTGAAACTTCTGAACATTGCATCCAATCCTTTCCAAAACCAGTGGGCTCACGGGGCAGACACCTTTCACTGTAAGTGAAAATCAGCAAGATGAAAGAGCCTGTTTTCCTCTAAGTTCACCATATGGTCTTTGTAGAACGTGACATGAGGTGACCTGAATGTTTGGGGTTTAGGGTGACAGTTAATACATATTTCACTTCACACAGGCTGTTCTTCCTCTCCTCTCCCTAAACTCAGATGGATTCCTTGCTTTACACCTCTGGTCTGTATCCCACATGTAAGCTCTTTGCACCCACTCCTGCCAAGTCCCATCCTTCACACTGACACTAAACATCACCTTTCTGCCAACACTCAGGTCAGAAATCTGCTGGGTTTAGTCAAAAAAAAAAAAAAAAAAAAGCCAAATTCCTACTAAAGTCACTCATTTTTGTTGCTGTGACCAAGATCTGTAAGTTTTAGAACAAAGCAGGAATATGAGAGGCTCAGCCTTATCTGGGACATGGACACCACCGGAACCATGTAAGAGATGAAGCATGTGACACCATGCATTCTGCCCTGGAGCAACAGGAGAGAGCTTCTGAATGAGCGAGTGAACAAACCACCTTTGGTAGCTGAACCCGATACTGTGATACAGCCTCCTATTGTTTACATAGATCTGGGCCCCTAGTCCAGCTGCATAACACCAGCTCCCAGCTGAACTCAGACACAGTACTGGGTCAGAAGTGTGGCCACAGCCACAGCAGCAACAGGTGAGACAAGGACAGCGAAAACCACAGAATCACAGCATGGCTGAGGTTGGAAGTGTCCTGTGGAGATCATCTAGGCCAACCCATCTCAATCAGCTAGAGCTGGTTGTCCAGGACCATGCCCAGTCAGGTGTTGAATGTCTCCACAGATTGAGACTCCGTAGCATGTCTGAGCAACCTGACCCAGTGTTTGAACACCCTCAAGTTAAAAATAATAGTTTTGTGTTCAGATTGAAGTTCGTGGGGTTTTGTTTTTGTTTGTTTTCCTAATTTGTGCACATTGCTTTTTGTCCTGTCACTGACACCACTGAGAAGAGTCTGGTCCCCTCTTCTTTGTTCCCTCCCATCAGGTATTTGTACATACTGATAAGTTCTCCCTGAGCCTCGACTGCTCCAGCCTGAGCAGTCCCAGCTCCTGCAGCCTTTCCTCAGATGAGAGATGGTCCAGTCCCTCAGCCATTTCATGGTCCGGTAGGAGATGGATTCCCTGACAGCTGTTTTCCCCAGGCATAGGATATCGCCTTTTGCAGCAGGTATGGGTATGCCTGAAGCAAACACGGTAATTTTGGCACAGTCAGGACCAGAGGCTGCAGGAGCTGGCGGTGCTATCCCAGCTGAGCTGTGCAGGAGCAGAGCAGGAGCATCATCTGGAAGGCAGCAGTGAATGGAGGTGAGTACAGCCTGTCCTAACCACTGCGCAAGAGGGAGGCAGAGCCTGTGGCTTGGGTGGCTGCAAGGCAGCATGTAAAATACAGAGTAAAACCACCATGCAGGCAGTCAAGGTGGGCTGAGAGTTCACAGCAAAGGCAGCAGCCCTTCCCAGTGCTGGACAAGCTGGGTTAAAGCTGCAATTGGCACAGAGTGCAACTGGATTGACTGGGAGGGTGCGAAGGGTGGAGGAACATCGAGCATCCTGAGCACCAGAACACCTCCTCTGCATCTTAGCCAAGTAATAAAATGAGGCAAGTGCGGTTGGATGAACACCCGAAAGGTCCTGACATTTCAGAAATCCTTTGCTGTTTTGCCTTTAATCAGTCTGTACTAAGCCTCAAATATGAAAAGAAATGCTTAGGGCAAAGGTGAATTTCATAGTAAGAGCAAATTGCTTTGACGCTTGTCAATTTGCTGAGATTTTTATGGCAAGGAAATGATATTATTTCCCAGGCTCCTGGCATGGCACTGAAGGTCACACCTCACAACACAGCTCTCTTCCTTTTTTTTCCAGCTGTTGTTTCCAGGACAAAAACCACAACAGGCATGAAGATGTCACTGCTGCTTCTTGGTATCGCCAGGATAAAAAGCCTCAACAACCTAGGTTGTTGGATGTTCTCAGAAGTTATTTTGAATTTGGAATGAAAATGAATAGTGAAAAGTTCATGGCCACTTTGCATGAATATTCTCAAGTACTACACAAATGTATCTATCTCCCTTCCCTTCTCACTCAGTAGAGTTCACTTTCCTTCACAAATCAGCCTCATTACTTCTAAATGAGAACTTCTCCCACATGTTCACAATGCAGGCTCTCTAAATAAATACTTTCCACAAAACACAGCACAAGTACTACAGTTTTATGAAGACACCCATAACAGTGGGTATGCTATTAAATATAATTACAGAATATCCCATAGTTGAGGCGTGTCAAGATACAGGCGCCATGCATAAATTTACAGGCCTTAAGCAGTATGCTCTGTGTGGGTACAGCTTCTCAGGCACAGGGCTAACTGTTCAGTAAAGGTGCAAACCCACTGAGCACAGACTGTAACTGAGCTTTTGCTCTTATGAAGAAACTGCATCAGAGCTAAATTGCTGTGTGGAGGCTGCCAGAAAACCGGGAACCACCCTATTAGCAGGGACCCAGAGCAGCCTCCCCACTAAGCCAGCATGCTGACAGGTCTGTCTTGGTCTTGAGGGGTCCAGCAGTATCACCCTTCCCTCATCTGCTTCTAGAAAGCTGGGACCAGAGCTGCTGTGCCTCACAGGCAGCACCCATCTCCCCAGCATTGTGTCTGCTTGCTGTAGGCAACCCAGCCACCCAAGGCATCCTCCACACTGCCACCCTCATGCTCCCCTCACGGACCCCTCACACCCCACGCACCCCCTCATGGACTCCTCAAACACCTCAAGGACCTCTCAGACTCCCTCACAGACCTCTTCACTGAACCCTCCCCGCCTCCCTCCCGCGGGCAGGCTAATGGCAGCCGGAGGAGCGCGAGCCCCTTCCCTTCTTCCTTTCCCTTCCCTTCCCTTCCCTTCCCACTCCCCCATCCCCATCTAACTCCCGAAGGCGCGCGTGCGCCAACACTCGCAACAGCCACCATGGCCGCTCCCCTCCTCGGCGCATGTGCATGAGCGCCTCCTGCTCCTCCTCCTCCTCCTCCTCCTCCTGCTGCTGCTGCTTCTACCACTGCTGCCGCTGCTCGCCCCGGCCGGGCTCTGCGCGGCGCGGCGGGATGGAGGTGGAGGAGGCGTTCCCGCTGGTGGGGCAGATGGGGCCCTACCAGGTGTACCTGTGCGTCCTGCTGGCCGTGCTCTTGCAGGTGAGGGGGTGAGTGAGGGAGGGAGGGATTTCTGCGTGCCGGGCTGGGAGGTGGTGGTGGCTGCTGTCACAGGTGCTGCTGCGGTCCGGCACTGCCTGGCTGTAGTGGCCTAGGGTGGTGTTCTACGGGTGGTGCCTTGGTGGAGGAAGGGTTGCAGAGATATAGGTGCTCACTGATGCCTCTGGGTGTAGGAGCTGTCACCGAAAAAGCTGGTGGGCTGCGACTGCTCGTGGTATGTCATCTTGCCTTGACTTTGTCTTCAGCATGTGTCTGTGTTAGGTGTTTGGGCAAGGGTCTGCTGTTCAGGTCTGTGTTCCTACAAGATTCAAAGTGCTTGTAATGTCAGTGATAGGAACAAAATGCTTTGATGATAGAAGCAGAGCCCAACATAATAGCATAAATTCAGAGACCTGCGAACCTAGTGATGTGACCTGCTGGCAAGTCCGTCCGTACTTCCTGCTTTGCCTTGTCTTCTTGTCCGTTCCCAAAGCTGTGCGTGGAGATGACACAATACGTGTATCTTCATACCTTGCCAAAAGGATAAGGTACAGCTTGAATCTGACAAAAGTTCATTTTACTCCATTCTAACTTGTCAAAAACTTGATGGCAGTAAATTCAAGTAGGCTTAGTAATGCTGGATTACTGCCACCGTGGGAACATACCAGCTGCAGGAGGGAAGAGGGGGAGACTTAAAAGCATCCCTTCTGCTGCTGACCAATGTCTTCTGGTAATCTACAACTTGCAGTCTTGAGCTGTGAGACTGAAGACGTCTTCTGTCAGCCAAAGGATTGATGGCAGTAGTAAGAAACTTTGTAAGGTGACCAAAAAAACTTCATATGCCCAGTCCTGTCAGCTGGGAATTCTGTACTTGCTTGCTAAGATGATGAATGGCAAAGGCCTCATAGGTTTCAGTTTCCTTGTACAGTTTTTCATCTTTTTCTATCCATGATTTAACTTATTTATCCTTTAAAATTAAGCACTGCTTAGAACTTGATGTTCTGGCTGACTGGCAAGATGACGTATGCTTGCTGAAGTTGAGAGAGCAAGGAAACAATACTTACTTTTTTCCTTCCAGTGGTGGCCATGTTTTGGAGCAAACAGCAACTACAATGAGTGCTCTGTACTCCAAGAGGGTTGGGTAGTGTGGTTCAACTGTCCCGTAATGCCTTTTTTATTTGTTTGCTTTGTAATGGATTAACTTGTATTTCCCATGGCAAAAGTAGACTGAAGTATTTTTGCAAATCGCAGAGCAAATTCAGAATATTTTTTTTTTGGGGGGGGAGGAATGGAACAGGTGTACAGATTTGTTTTTTATAATTCTCAAATTATTTGATCTTTGATTCCCGAACTTTATCAATGAGGATCACCCCCTGGCTGATACAAACTCCTATGCCTGCACAGATGTGAAGCACAGAAAACACTAGGGAATTAGATGTGAAGCTTGTTGTCTTTCAGTCTGTGGGTAGGTTCAGATTTATACCACTGGCTCCTGCTTGGGTGGCTGATTGCTTTCTGTGTTCCTTTATTGGTGCCAGGTTATGTAACGTGTCACTGGGATGTGCTAGAGTAAGTCTGATGGGAGGTGCCATGGCTGCTGTTAGTCATTTGTCTGATTTATTGTCAAGTTCTGAAGGACAGACACAAAGGTGTAAGTAATGTATTTGGTGTGTGTGATGTGAATTTGGGTAATCATGGGCTCTCAGTGCCTCAGAGGCAGCACCTGGCTAGAGGAAGAGAACACCTGTTAGTCTGTCAGTGCCTCTGCAATGGACTGACTGTTCCAATTGATTGCTTGTTTCCCTGTTCCTTCCTACAAGCTTCCTCAGTTGGCTTGTGGTTTTTGTGTAGCTAGCGTATTTGTTACAAAAATATTTCTACATTCTTAAAAGTAACAATACCACAGGGTGAAAATTGGTTTTGTCTTCAGTCTGTATCAGATGAAGGGTCTTGACAATGTACTAAACTTAAACTCTATGCTTTCCCTACCCAATAAGATTCCTGCAGACTTCCTGCTTTCCATGTGGAATTTGTGCTTTTTCATCTCTGGATGTTTCTGATCTATTGACTTTCATACTACTTTGTAGTTCTTTTCCCTCATCTTGCAGTGTTTTTTGCTTTTTTTTTTTTCTTCTTAAAAACTTCTACAGTGAACTGTGTGTAGCCCTACTGATATGCCCTGGTAAAGCCTTCACATTTGATCTTTGAATTCAAAATGCAAACGTAGTTTAGCTCACAGAATTTCTTTGAGACGAGTTGTACCGAGTGCTGAAGTTTGTATGAGTGAGACTTTCCACATGGCAGTCAGTTTTCACACAGGCTTTAGTGAACTGGTGCTAGACCTGTAGGATAAGCTGACACTGGAAAGAAAACCCTCCAGGTTGCTTGTAGGTGGAAAATTGTCTGTGTATGTCATCAGTGTAAAATTAGCCTAAGTCTTGTGGGCCACTGTTTTTCAACTTTGCAGGGTATTTGATTTCACTGTCTTGCTGATTCTTTTGTTCCTCTACTACCTGCTGCTGATACTCATTAACTTGTTGGAGCTGTTACTGCATTAAACTGTGTTTGGCTTATTTGCTACCAGCTTAATGAATTTGGAAGATTCTTGGATGTGTTCTGTAGCAGTGGTTGGTATCTTTAGAGTGGCATGATGATAGCTAAAGCAGAGAAACATTTTGTTCCAGTATCTATAGAATTACCCAAAGACCAAAGTTATCTGAAGGATATGGGGTTAGGCTAATTGTATGAATTGCAGGCTGCATTAGTCTTGCATTTCTAGTGCATCTTCAAGAGAGTTAGAGGGAGAAATAAAGTGAGCTGATAACTCTTGGAATACTTACAACTTTACTTTGAACTGAAAGTAGGTTCTTGACACCTATTGATTACTAGAAAAGTGCTCACTACCTTTTGAAGAACATGTATCCATACATTATTAAAACGGTGTCTTGTGTTTAGTGTGTAGCAACATTAGACAATCTCACATCTGGATCAGATACCTAAAGAGTGTACAAGTGTTAAAAAAATGTTTATTGCTCTCAGTATATGTAGGTGAAGGAGACTTGCATTTGCCAGTGAACCTGAATTACAAGATTGCTCAAATCCAATCTGAAACAGAAATTGAAGAATGGCAATGTGTTGTGATTATGTCTCTTTTAAAAGGCTTCTTTAAACGTTTTGGAGTTAAAAGGGAAGTCCTATATGCAAAGCTGAAAAAGGCTTTGTGGAAAGTTGGGTTACATGTGCCTTGCACAGTGATATGAATAATTACCTAGGACATTGTTTCTCTCTAGCTTGGAACTATTACTAACTGAAGGGAAGATGGAATACGGATTAGTGTAGATGGAATTAGTGTAATCAAGTTTCTTGAAGAATACTTTGCCTTAAGTTAAAACAAAGTTATTCTTGATGCAGTTGCAGCATGATTAGAATATCATGATGCAGAAAGCTGCTCTTTAACCAGCCCATCTGCACAAATGTTCTGAGGGTAAGCATGTACTTGGGCACATAGCTTAAGTAAGGTAAGTTCTTCCTGAATCTTTAGAAATAAGTCAAACGAGCAGTGTCTGGCTCCAGATAAGATACGGATGTGATTACATGCTTAGCATGGCTTAACTCTGTTTCTTGACATGACATTTCTTACTTGTTCAGAAGATGAAATACAGGAAGGTGTGGGAGTACACCATCACTCAGCATCTGTAATGACACTAATAAAACCTTGTCAGTGAATCTTTTCAATGCTTGTTTGAGCCAATTATGCTGTTCTTTGAACTATGTGGAACCGGTCATAAACTAATACAGTTCAGTCCCTCCTTGATGAGGCATACTGTTTGGATCATATCTGAATATAAGGCACAAAACAAATCTGAAGTGTAATGAAAAATTTAAAATGAAGGAAAGAATTACACTTGCTAGCATAGGTTGCTAAAGGTGTTCAGGGGCTTCATGACAGATGCTGTTTGCCCAAAGTTACTTGCACTGTAACTTAGACATAGTTCAACTTCAAGAGTCTGTAAGGTATGTAAGCAAGGCAACAGGTATAAAAAAGCTGTATGGAATTGCTGTGTGACATTCCTTCACTTTGATTACCTCACTATTTGGCTGCTTTTTTTTTCTTAACATTTATGGGAGAAGTTTTAAGTCCCTTTCTTGGGAAAGCAGTTGCAGAATGTGCATCAGATGTGTGCAGCCACTTACGTGGAAAAGTGGTTTCAAATGTGGCAGTACAAACAGATAAAGTAGAGTCCCAATTTTAATTTCTTGAGGTGAGCTTCTTATTCTCACGTATTTCATACATTTTATCTTAAGAATATGCTTATACTAAAGAATACAAGGATTTCTGTTTTCCTTGTGGAAGTGGTGAAGGTTTCTAACATAGTTGCAGCTCTGAATATAATGCCTTGGTCTGGTCCTTATTCCTGTTCAGGTGGAAAAATATTTTGGGTGGGTATAAGTACATAAACTAATTATGCTGCAAGACACATTGCTACACGTTTAGTTAAGAAATGTTCCTACCTGAAAGTTGGCAGGATGTGTGAGTAAAGACCAGTCCTACTGCTTGCTTCAGTTGGGTGGGGGAACCTTTTATAGGAAAAAAGGTTGTTATTTGGTCACATGTTGTTTTTTTATTTCGTGTGTAGTGATTTAGATGCTGACTGAGACTTCCCAATGCTTTAGTGGAGTTCTTATCTAGGAGAAGAACCAGAAATATAGTCAAGACTCAGCATGGTCTGTCTTTCTGTAATACTTTCAGATCCTTAACTGTTCCTTAAAAGAAACAATCACTCATCTCTTCTGATACTACAGCTAGAACTTGAAAATGTGAATGCAGCTGCTGCAGACACTGCATTATATTCTGCAGAAAGCATGAAATAACAAAGCTGAGTTGTGATCTGCTTTGTTAACAGTGGGGTTCTTAACTCTCAGGTATAATACTGAAGTCTGAGGTCCAGTAACTTTGTCCTCATTGATTAATGTTAAATTGTGAACTTGATATCATTTTTTTCCAAACGTAATGCTAAATGGATTGGGGAGAAGTAAGAGTCACAAATACTTTATCAGCTGCCAATACCTGTCTTCCCTCAAGATTTTGTCTTAGTCCAAACAAGTGTATCATCAATACAGCTAAGCTTTAAACATATGCTTATACACGGAATTATGATCAGAGCAACCTTGATGCACAGAAGAAACATGAGCTGTTACTTTAAGAACTTCCCTTCATTAGCTGGATCTTAATTACAAAGCAAGCATAGTTGACCTCATAGTTTTATGTGGTTCTACATATCATCACATAGTTCCCAGGTTTTCTTGCTCTTTTAGTGATCACTACATTCACTCTTTGCCACTGAAACCTCATGTTTTTTTATGTATGTTTCCATATAAACACCTCTGGTCAGCTTTTGCAAACTAATTTACAAGGCTGGCTTCAGTTTCTTTGCAGTTCAGTCCTAAAAGGTTCCTGTTCAACGTGTTGTCGAAAGACCGTACCAGAATTCTTGCTGATGGATATAGCAAGAACCATGAGTTTTGGGAGAAACACCCAGAAGTGAATATCCCGAGGGCGTAGAAACAGAAGAAATCAAGCAGGTTGTTATGCCTGTTGAAAAACAAAACATAACAAAAAAAAATTTGAGTGGATGCTGCCCTACTACAGGCCTGTGACAACAGCAGTAAGTCTAGTAACTCTCCACCTGCCATCACCTACTACAAAAACTATTTTATACCAGTCCCCCAGCTACAGAGGGCATGCCCCTGTGTGGCAAGGTTCTCCACAGAGGTGGTCTAATTTTTCTCAGGGGTAAAGATGATGTGAGAAGTAACCGTGCTGTGTAAAAAGTGAAGTTGTCAGAAGAAACTTGCTCAGGGATGACTTACTCTCGCTGTGGTTGAGTGCTTTGCTTTTGGGATGTCTCTTTAATGTCTGGGAACAGAAGGTGACTGGGAGGCATCAGGTCACTGGTGTCTGGTGTCTTTCCATGTTTTATTGGGTATGGTTTGGGGGGGGTTATTAACAATGAAGTTACTGTTACATAAAATATTTTGTGCGATGGGATGGTAATTAGCTGTGGTGGGAACTAAAACAATCCTGTCTTCTGTTATTAATCAAGATGGCTTTCAGCCTGGCAAATTCTGTTGGAACAGTCAGTCTAGCTGGTCCGTGCTCTGAACACCTTCAGAAGACAAGCCTGGGAGTTATCATAGACAGTTCTACTGGATAGCAAAGATTATGGATTAAATATATTTACTTTATGACCCACTAGTTCCCTTTCCTTCTTCCCTGCCCTTATGTACACACACACTCTAATCTTCCCATGTTTTGTAGGCAATAAATTTGCAGTGTTTTTCCACTAGCAAGCTACACCATTATTGCTCCCCTCACCGCTCTCCTCATTTTACAGAGTCTGATTTCCTTTTCTTTCAGGTGATTTAACTGGTAGATGTGTTGTTGGACTCAGAATAATTGTTTCCAGTTTGCACGTGGTTGTTTCTCTTTATTTGACCCAAATAAAGTTCTGTGCGCTCAAATGCTTTTATTAAAAGAAAAATATGGAAGTAGTTAACATAATGACTTGGATTTATAGATTTCATAGCGGTTCATGTGCACTGATTCCCATAAGTAAAATCCCTACTCTTTGCAAGCAGCAGCTCAGTGGACTGGAGGCCCTTTGGAGGAATAGCATCTGTTCTCTAGTCTGTTTACAGTCTGATCTCTGACTAGGTTTGAGAGGGAGACAGGTCTTTTGTCACCAATACTTAACCTGGGTAAACATTGTATTTGTGTTTGGTTGTTTTCCTAATCCTGGTGGGCTTGGGAGGAAGAGTGTTTAGAATTTGCCTTGCGAGGCACAGTGAAGCTTTTGAGATCCTGGGGCAGGAAAAGCTGAGAGGAGTTCTATCCCTAGCTTATTCCAGCTTCCTATTTGTGGCATGCTGTTCAATTATTGGTGTGTTAAAATATATATAGAGAGAAAGACATGAGCTTTTAAATCTCTTTGAATTTTGCAGACCCCCTACAGACTTCCCACTGAAGATTTTAAATCCTTCCACAGTAAATTTAAGACTGCTGACACTTTGGTGTTTCTTAATTATTTTTCACGGAACTTCTTTAAAAGTAATTCAGGGACTTCTGGGGCCTGTGGACTGGAAATTGGAAATCACTGGTTTAGACAGTTCCACCACAAAGCTGGAAAAACTACTCTTTCATTTCTGGAAATCATGTTGCTCTGAAGTAGCACTAAAACCAAGGCTCTTTTTAAATTAAAAATCACTTATCCTCAGGCAAGTCCTTAAAATGATTAAATGAATGAAAACAGATGATTCAAATGTCAGCAGTGTCTTTTAATCTGAATCCTTAAATAGCAGAAACTTCTGAAATGATCAGCGTATGCTTTTAATTGCATCTTTTTACAGAGTTAAATGCTTTAGTCATTTGGTAAAGAGGAAGTCCAGGCGCAGCCAAGGATGTGCTCTTTGCATAGCCTTAAAGTGCTCTGTTTGTGAGACCAAGATGCTCACCTGTGCTTTGGCAGTGTCCCAAATCAGTATGCTGAGAAAGGTGAGAGCCTTGATTTCTTCTGATGCCGGCTGTGACTCAGACGTGTTGATTGCCAAAGCAGGCTGGGAGATCCGGAGAGAAAGAGGGACCAAGATAAAGTGCAGATGGAAAAATGATCTTGCTTGTGGAAGCGGGGCTAAGCTCTGACACCTGCCAGCTCACAAGTCCTGCCTCTTTACTAGCGGTTGCTGACTTCTCCTTCACGTAATCCTGCTGTGTCATTGAGACAGTTCAGTCCTGGGCTGGTACGTAGTCTATTCCTAACCTGGAATAGGAACTTCTGCCACCTTTTTGCCTCCTTCTCCTGTAAGTCCTTCTTTATGTAACAGTGCAGTGGCACTTCTAAGGGGTTGTAGATGAAGCTGTGTAGCTGGTGTTTAGATGGGGAGTTTTGGCACTTGATTGCACACTAATACAATTTAACTTTACTTCTGCCCAAATAGGAAGACACAGGAGTGTTTATAGTGCTCTTCATAATTTTGATTGCCAGTTCTTGTTTTTCAGCTTGGTTCTTTAACTTAGCCATGTGTGAATGTTTAGAGAACTGCAGGGTTTTATGTGGATATTCTAACAAGGCACAAAAGGTTTCTTTCTGCCTTCTGTTTTTAGAGGCAGAAAAATAACACTTTGATACCACAACTTCCAATTTCCTCCTTCTTGTTCAGAGACCTGTCAACATATGATGCAAGGTTTGCTCTATTTCCTTTGCAGAGGGGATCCAGTCAGAGCAGTGGCGAGTCCTGTGCCAGCCCTCTGAGCTGCAGCATATGAGCCCACGCTAGATAGGTATGCTTGCCTTTGTAGTGTTGTACTTCATCCAGCATGCTGTGAAAATGCAAATGCTTTAGGCTATGCTGCCTCAAACTGTTCTGGAAGCGGTTCTGGCCTCTTGTTTTTGGCCTGCCAGTGTGCATTCAACTGCTGTGTGGTTCAGAGATTTGGCAAACCTGTCACCAAGCTTGAAGCTTCACAGGGCAAGACAGAGTTTTTTTCTGGTTGGTGTACTTCCTTTATCAGTGCTTCATCAGAAGCGCTGTAGCACTCAGTTCTCCAACCGAGGTTTCCAACAAATTCCAGGTATTCCTTAGTGACATGTTTATTGCCTGTACTTCCTATGCTATTTTGGAAAAAAAATGTATTTATGGTCATCTTTAATGTTCCTTTAGTAGGTAGCGTTCTAGATGTTAGTTTATTCAAGGGAGTGGTGTGGCCCAGTCGGGGAGTCTATAGAGGTCTTTCAAATCCTGTAAGCTGTTTCATCTGTCCCTGAGTAAATCTCGTAGGTAATTGTCTTGCAAGATTTTTCTACAGTACAAGACTGACAGATGACACTTTAGCAGAAAACTTGTCATCTGTGTATCTGTAGTACTATGGGGAGATCTAGCTTGCAGGTTGTAATAGCAACCTGTCACTGAAGGTAAATTTTTTTTGGTTACGTTTTTCATGAGGAGTGTTTCTTATCAGAGTGGATTTGGAGTTGTTAAGTGTCTGAGAGATTACATTGTGTTCTTCTGCACATGGTTCTTCTTCATTTTGTAAATACAAGGGGACCTTTCCTTGTAGTGTGCTACTGTTTCTCTTCCTCTACTACCAAGAGAGGAAAGCTATTTTGATAGAAGAGCATGTTGTCAGCATAAGATAATAACTTCGCAACAGGAAGATGCTTTTAGGGTTCTTCTACACACAAAAAAAAAATTATCTGGAAAAAAACAAAAAACATGTGAATTAAAAGGCAAATTGCCCTTTTTGGAATAGCTCAGAGCAGATGAGATCATCAGGCTTTCAAAAACAAGGTGGCCCTCCAGCTTTTCAGCTGCTTGTACTGTGTTCAGGAGAAATGACTTTAGCCCAAAAATGTTAATTTCTTCATCATAGGCTTTTACCAGATCAAGGTCATTCATTATTCCTTCTAAATTTCTGCCTTCCCCTTAAGGTGCAGTTTTAATGTTTTTGTATTTGAAAGGTCAGAAGCTAGTGGCTTGCTCATTGTTTTGTTCAGCAGTGAATGCTTCAGCTGATACTTGTGTAGAATGTCTAGCCTGGTTGTGAATAGCTGGTGAGCTGATTAAGAAGTGCTTTCAAACTTTATAGTAGAATTTAAGTTGTGCTTTTGTTCTTTGTTTGTGCTTTATAATGGATAAATTAGATTTAAGTTTCTTAAATGATTTTTGGCATTCATCATGAATGAAGCTGTTTAAGCTTTCTTTCCTCCCCCATGCTAGTTGTGTTAGAGATTGTACTTTTTTTTTCTTCAAAATCATTCATTAGGAAAATTAACATTGAGAAAGCTAGTCAAGAGATTGCAGGCAACTCTATTAATATTAATTTTAAAATTTTAAGTTAAACTGTTAATGAAGTAGCAGTAAACGAATGACTAAAATTCCCTTTACTTAGCCAAGAAAGTGAAAGTAGCAAAGAAAGCAAAAACTTACAGGTTATTATGTTGTCTTTTAGTACATCTCCATACATCACAGATTTCTAATCTACACAAACTATGAAGTTTTAACCTACAAAGAATAGAAACAAACAGAAGAAACTTGAAACTAACAAAACTTGGCTCTTTCTCCTCTGTGACTATGAGCCGCCACCTCTTCCCCCTGTGCTTGGTGTTCGTCTTGATTAATGCAGATCAGTGCATGGAATTCTGTGGGGAGCTGTTAGCATCCACGTACAGCTAATTAATATGGCGTATCAATAGCAGGTATTAATTAAACGACACATAAATTTGACTTGTACTATGTATTTGCCACAGTACACACAGTATAATGTAACCATTTTACACCTTAAGTTGCTATAAAATGCTATCAAAACAGAATAAAGTATTATGTATTGATCACCAGTCTAAATAACTGTGTTACTGCTAAGCACCAGCATTTAGTGCTCTTAAGAGGGGAACCCCCAGATTCATTTAAAAAAAAAAAAAAGAAAAGCTACCTTTTATTTCAGTGTTAAAATTATATTTTTGTTCTTGTATTATTATTCTTTTGTTACATATTTAATATAAAAATGTAATATTTTGTTATTGTATTACTGTTCTTTGTAAGCTTCAAGTTTGCTTGGTCGTGTTCTTAGTACCAATTCTAGAAAATGTTTCTGGTCTTTTGAATTGTACATAAGCTGTGATTGGGGAAGGCTGTGTGGTGTTTTTTCCTGCTTTGCAACAAAATTAAGAGGATTTACTATACCTGTTAGCCAAAGTAAAAGGCAAATGATCACTAGAAAAATCAGTCTCTTCACAGCAGTGACTTCATTGAACATGAATATAGAAAAAGTAGTGTTTGATAACATCAAAGCATGTCACCATCTTCGAATATTTTTCTGATTCGGCATATTAATTGAAAGTGTTTCTATTGTTTTTTCCTTGCTTGCTGCAGCTGCTAGGATGCTTAAGGCTGATTTTTTTATTAAAAAAATATGATGTTCTTTGTGTGCCTGCAATAATTTATTTTTCAATTTATTCTTCTGTAGCTGGGGTGGGCTTCACTTGGAGCAAAAATGAAAAGCGTTCAGCTTTCTTTCCCTAAACCAAATGCCTGGAAGATTTCATTTCCTGAACTACTTCAAAAATGTTTATTATTTCAGAAGACAAAAACAAGGATGTTACTAGTTAGTCCTGACATGGAATTGTATGCGTGAGTCAGAATACAGGAATGCACCAGAGATTGTGACCTGTAATTCTCATTTCTCACTTATTTCAGACTGTTCCTGAAGTCTTGAGAGTATCTACATATCCCTAGCAACATATCCACTCAGCTTTTTCACTCCAACCTTCCTCATGTAATCTTAGGCATTGCCCTCTTTTTCAGATGAGGTCTCTCACTTTTCATCATCTGTTTAGAAGTTGTTCTTTAGTTTAAATAATATTATTAACAGATTGTGTCTTTTTCTTCCAAATCCCTTTTGATTTTCATTTATTTTATCCTAAAAAAGGAAGGAGAATGAACTCTTGAAGCTTTTGTCTTCGAGCACTGCAGTAGCAGTTTATCATGTGGAACACAAAGGAGCTGATGGAAATAAAATACTTATGTAATAACTCAGATCTTGAATATTTATTGATCCTATCTACATTCTCCTCAGTTCTGAGTATTATTTGTGTAGCAGCCCTGTGAGAGGCTACACTTCCAGAAGGCATGCTCTTTCCAAGAATACACTGAGGAGGTGCTGGTAGCAGAGCAAGGGCTATATTCAGAAGGAGGTAGCTGAAGCGGAGTTTGAGGAATGGTAATGAATGTCATGGTGGCATGACAGATTTTTTTTCATGAAGGCAATTGGCAAGAGAAACAATATCCTTTTTAGTCAGGAGCTACAGTGATGAGTTATTAAGGGCATGAGACAAGAGGCAGATTTATTTGGGGAATGGCAGAGGTCTTTGATTTGTTGCCATCAACTCCTTTTGTCTCTTAGGAGACTTTTTACCATGGTTTTTCTGTGGCAAAACTCATAGTACCTCTGTGTTCAAAGAGGTCTAAAACCATGGGTTTTAAGATGAGGTTGTAATGTTCTAGATTGTTAAAGCAGTGGCCTGTGAATGTTCTTCTGGACATACACCAGTGACCCTACTCCATGCCAGGTTTAAAACATCTGGGTTTCCAGCAGTTTTATTTTTATTTTCCCTAAACAAAGACAGCTGTTAATTTCTGAATATAGGCCTTGTGTGGGTATGTAATACATGCAAATGTACAGATACATTTTTAATATATGTCTCTATTGATAGTAAAACAGGTTCACAGGAAAAAATAACTTTGGTAAAAGTGGGAATATAAAATGCTGAGGAAATCTATTCTAAATATCAAATTAAAGAAATGAACAACACAGGTGGAAGGAGAGAATAAAACAGTAAAATACGTGCATTGAAGACTTTGCATTAACAACTCTTCCTTCAGCCAGGTGCTGCACTTGCTATGTGTGGAAGTTGGGGGGTGTCAGTAGTGAAATTTCCTTTCTCTCAAATAATCTGCAGATTAAAAAGTGCAAGAGCCACTGTGTTGCAAGAGCCACTGTGTTGAAGTTGTGACTTCATGATTTGAGATATTAGACAGAGACTATACATGACCGTATTGGTAGAAAGAGTCCTATTTCATGTTTTCTTTAGATACCATTTTGATCCAAGTGTAAAGGAAGCATTGCTTGGGTGTACACTTAGCATCTGTGTTTTTTGTCTTTCACTTCAGCTCTATGTGGCCACTGAAGCCATCCTCATTGCACTGGTGGGGGCAACTCCTCCTTACCACTGGGATCTCGAAGAGCTCTCGGCTAACCAGAGCCGTAGCAACCAGTCAGCGAGCGAGCAGAGGGCCTTTGGGGAATGGCTTCTGACCGCCAATGGCAGCGAGGTTCACAAGCACGTACACTTCAGCAGCAGCTTCACATCAATAGTCTCTGAGGTAAGTCTGGAACGTGTTTTGCTGCCTCGTGTGTAAGTAGTAAATGGCACTGGGGGAGTATGGGGCAAGCTGGCGGTACTGCTGCTTCTCTCCTCCATACTAGTGCATGTTTTAATTATCAAATGAAACAGGTAGAGAACAGGTAACCTGTTCATATCCTTACTGGCAATAAAAGCTACTTTTGTTTTGCAATGCAGATGTTGACCAGTGCTCTGCTCCAAAAGTACCTGCCTTCTCCACACGGGAGATGCGTGTTGGGTCTTGTAGCCTGGTTCCACAATTGAGCTGGAATCATGTAATTGTACTAATGTGTTCAAAGTCCTGTGTGTATCTCGAGCTCTTTCTGGCCGCCTTCTGCAATTTCCTTGGTAAGAAAGGAAATGCATCCATCATGCAATTAGCAAGCAGTAGAGAAACTGGAGAAGAAACTACTTCTGTTTCTTTGCTGCTCCAGGTATGAGGGAGGACATTGGCAGTGGGGAGCAAGATGGACAAAGCAATTGCATACATTCTATCCCAAAACAGGTTTTAGCTTTATCAGTGCTTTGTAAGTGTCCTCTTTCATGGTCTAGCCACAGTCTCTAAAGGAATGATTCCAGCTTCCACACTGTTGTGTTCAACAGTTGCCATTCCTGTGGCCTTGAGTATTTATTAATGCCATTCGTCTGCACAGGAGCCCTATCTGTCTGCAGCTGTTACAAGACCTGAATTTAGCACTATACAGCTGAGTCAAGCAGAGCACTACTTGATAATTCATGGCTATTGACCAAATGCATTAATACTATTTGAATTAGTCCTGTAAAGTACTTAATGTTATTGGTTATGAGCATATTAATAAAAACTGCCAGTTTGGGAATAGTACCAAGCAATTGTATACAACGGGCATGCCTTCTTATTCTGGTAATAAAGTGGATATGAGTACTTATGCCACTAATGAAATTAAAGTCCTAATGGACAGTAGCTTTTCTTTAAGCATAACTTAAAGCTAATTGTCAAAAAGGTTTTAAAATCTTTTCTGGGCTTTTCCTGGTTTGCTTTTACTTGCTCCAAGAATTGTTTATTCTCTTAAACTTGACAAGTGAGACATGTTCATGGAGCCTAGCAGTGTCTTAGGATATAAATTTTGTGAAGATACCTATGCGTTTTAGTTCCATAGGTAAGAAATGCAGGTAAAGAACAAAGTTTACTTGAAAAATACAAAATTAAAAAAATATATCTCATGACATCTGGTACATTAAAGAACTTCAAAGCAGAATCTGAACTTTTTAGTAGAGGCCCATGTGTATAAAAATCCTGTTGCCTCTCCAGTATCCCATGACTAAGATACAGTTTGTTCAAAAATTTAACTGTATGCATGGTACATTTGAAAACTGACTTAACTATGAAGTTCTTGGTGTATTTTTTCCAAAACAATCTGAAGTTGTTTTGGGGATTTCTGATTGCTAAGCGATTTCCATACTGACATAGAGAGAAGTTTTCTCTGCATTTGAGGAGGATATTTTTAATGCTTACTTTGTGGCATCACTTAGTAATAACTTGACTATTGCAGAAGTGCTCTGAAAAATATTTTGAAGTAAAAAGATGCATAGTATTCCTTTTTTCAGGAGAGAGGCCTCAAGTCCTTTAAAGGGCTTCTTAGTCACTGAGATTGACTTGCAGAACAAACCTTGCTTTGCCACAACCAAATTTTGCCTTGATCTCTGCACAGTTCAGAAAGAATCTGTTGACGTACTATCTAGCGTTGGCAGTTTTTTAACATTTATACCAAAATTAGGGAATGATTCTTTAGCTCTTATGAAATTAACTGTATTATTCCAAGTTAAAATTAATGTGCTGTTATAATAATTTTCCTGGATTTTTTAGACTTAGAGGAGCTGATTTGTGGTCACATGGCTTGCTTTAGAAGAGAATTTTGTCAGAATCCTGACACCCTAATACTAACCATCAGTAAATACGTCACCACTTAAATGACAATTCAAAATGAAGCATATACTGAGAGCAAGCAAATTATGTTCTTGGAGCTTCTGAATGATTTTGTTAGCTCCCTAATCTTGCTGAGGTAGTTTATAACTGAGTTGTGAAATAATATAAGCATAGCTAGAAAGGATATCTAATGGGGTTTTGGTATTGGAAAAGGTTATGAAGAGAGGATTAGTGTTATTGCAGGGATAATGAAGTAATTACCAGTTTACCAGCACAAGAAGAAAAGTTGGGTGTCACTGAAAGGAACTATTATTTTGAGATTCGAGAGGAGTGGAAAAAGGAAAGAATACAAGATACAAAGCTTTTAGAATAAAAAATGAAATAGTTTTTGAACAGTGAGAACATAGCATAATTTAATTCTAGAGTTTTATGGGAGATAGGTTCAACCTGGAAGAGGAGACACTGAAGTCTATAAGATCATGTGAGGTTCAGGTGTGTGTTTGGAATAGAAAAGAACTGGAAGTTACAGAAAGTGGACTAGTGGACTGTTTAAAAAAAAAAAAAAGCAATACCAGAAAACTTGTCTAAAACTACCAAAGTGTTTCTCAGTGATGAGACAGTTCATAAGGAAGAGAGGATTATTTCTGAATGTAAATGACAATGCTTTATTTTGCATGGTGTGCCTACACACTTCAGCAATATATATCAAGAGGCAGGAATGATTTTACTTCAAAATTACAATATCCTGCAAGGGACCTATTCTTGAGTTCAGAATGAAAGACTATACTTGATTTGGGGGAACTATATATTTGGTTACTACCCATCCAGAGAGTCTGGAAGACAGCGTTTGTTTTAGTGTCTGATGACTGACTGAATGGGATGCTTAGGAAACTTAGGCAAGGTTTTATCTTCATGAAAGTATGTCATCCCCCTCCAACTATTGGCGAACCACTTTGACACTGATTAATTCTCCTTTTTTGTCTCCATCCAGTGGTTTTTAATTGGCAACACATCATACAAGGTCAGCGCTGCCAGTTCTTTCTACTTTAGTGGTGTGTTTGTTGGAGCAATTTCCTTTGGCCAGCTCTCAGACCGCTTTGGGAGGAAGAAGGTCTATCTCACAGGTAACCAGTAATGGTCTGTTTCACAGCTAGCCTAACAAAATGAATGATGTAAAGTTGTCCCGTCTCTGAAGATGAGTGGCAAGAGCCCAGTTTCTGCTGAGAGCTTGATACACAGCCGTGAGTCGCATGCTGTGGTTTTTTTTTGTCCTTCCAGTACACTTGAGTATACCATCCTTCCAGTGTGTTTTCAGGGACAAAAAATTAATATTTGACTGTTCAGTCAGCATCTGAGCATCTGGGAGGCATTCTGGATTTAGGAATTGTACTATAAGGGCTTATACTTAGAAATGAGTATATGCAATGGTTGTCATGCTCATGGGATCTCCACAAATTGCAATTAATATTCCTAGTAATTTATTAGCAATGTTCTTACATGTATAACCTGCTGTGAATTTTCTCACCTTTCATCTCTTGGCTGCATAATTTAATTTTTATGTACGTGGGTTCATCACTTTAAAGCTTGTAAGTTTTTGTTCTTTTACTCTACCCAGATAAAACAACATTTGGAACTTCATGTTTTGTACATGTATTTATAAACTTGCTTGTCATTACATGAGCATGTAGAATTAAAAAATGTTTTTTTTTTTTTCAAAGAAACAATCTAATCAATTCAAAGCAGATAAAGATGAGCCTACTATGCAGTGCAAACTTCCCATACACTGTCCTCTGATTTAAGCTTCTCATCTCTAGCCTATATGGAGTGCTTTCCAAGTATGAGAGGAGGTATTTTGTTTAGTCTGTGACTCTTGCATGGGGATAAATATGAAGCCGTTTTAACTGGAGCCCTGCAGTAGTTCTGAATATTTGAAAAAAAGTCTTCCATGAACTGAAGTTCAAAGTGTAGTACTGCAAATCATGTACCAAATACTAATCCTAATGTTCCCCTGTTATGATATTGACTTTGAGTACTTGTGTTTTTGCCAGAACTTGTAGCAGGTAGCAATGTTTTTTAGGGATTACTTAAGATAGAAGTCACTGAAAATCAAGTAAAGATGCTAATAATTGCTTCTGTTTTACGTTAGATGCTCTTCTGAAATGAAACCTTTTGCATTGTTTTTCAGGTTTTGCCCTTGACATCTTGTTTGCCATTGCAAATGGATTTTCACCCTCATATGAATTCTTTGCCATGTCTCGATTCTTGGTAGGGGTGATGAATGGTGGGATGTCGCTGGTGGCCTTTGTTCTTCTGAATGAGTGTGTGGGTACTGCATACTGGGCATTAGCAGGTAAAATTTGAGTGTCAATGTCTATTTTCAGAATTTTTAGATTTGTCATGCACACCACTTGAGACATGCCAAAGCTCACTAGCATTTGCCAAGTTAATTCTACTCGCTTGAGCATTTGTGTGACAACAGTCTTTGAGCCTTCCTTTGTTTAATATGAACTTTAGACAAACACAGTAGATAACTTGGCCATTCAGATTTCTGCATCACCCAAACTGACTAAGGTACTTCAATTGAAATAAGTCCCCTGTGGATGTTACACACCTAAATACTCATCCGTGGTTTATGATAACTGATCTCTATCTATCAGGATCTTGGGCTATGCAAAGCAGCTTAGTTTGTTTGTATGATACATATCGATTCTTTCATTCCTGGCTGTTCTCAAAAATACATAAAAAAAAAAAAAAAAAAAAAAAAAACTTTTTGTATAATGGGAAGATGAGACAGCTATTGTTAGCGCTCAAAAATGAGTTGTCCCATGTGGTAATCAACCTTAGAACAAATGATACAGATGCCTTTAACTGTCCTGGTTACTAGCGATGAAGCTGTACTTTTGATATGATGACTATATACTGTACTGTTTAGGTACAGTCTTTCTTCTTGGCGTAACTTGCCAAGTCCCTGACAAGTGGCAAAGAAGTGTTACAATGAGAGATCAGTGACTGTTTTAAAAGAGAATATCTTTCAAATCGTGAGAGCTACAAATGAATACTATATATTCCTAAAAATACCATTTTCCAGTGGTTTGTAGTATTTTTTACACATAGAAAAATGAAACATTTACATTTAGAATTACAAGACTTATTTACAGGGATTTGGGTGAGGAGGCTGTAGAAGGGTGCTTCTTGGACTTGTCTTGATCTTTGTGATTAGGTGTAATGCGTCTACTCCGTGTGGGTGAAGGACAATGTTCTTCGGTCAAATAGCTGTGTATTTGCCTGTATTGCTGAGTGAAATTTTTTAATGAAGTGTTAGTTTATGTATGATCCCACATGATGGGAGTTAGCAATGTTCCTTAAAGGAATGATAATGGTGTTTTGTTCTTGTTTCTTTTATTGTATGTTAGGATCTATTGGTGGCTTGTTCTTTGCTGTGGGAATTGCCCAGTATGCTTTATTAGGGTACTTCATTCGATCCTGGAGGACTCTGGCTGTTGTGGTTAACCTGGAAGGAACAGTAGTCTTTCTTCTCTCTCTGTAAGTTATTTTTCAAACTGAAGTCCTTCAAGGAAGATGTCAAAAATGAGAGAAAATACAATTAAGTCAAGGAGCTTTTCTAGGATGGTATGAAGTGCTGTAACTAAGGTATTTCTCTCAACCTCTACCACCCTATGTTCTGTGCTTACTTTAAATTGCAGTGCTGCAATATCTGAAAACCTAAGCATATGTTGCATTGTCTGTGCATTATTACCATAGATGGGAACAGTCTTGAGTAGCATAGAAGAACATCCTGGTCTTTCACTGGTATGTGTAGATGCTTTAAATTGTTGTCTGGTATGCTACAAGATGCTGTATATACATTCTAAATGATACAGAAACATTAATATGCTTATGTAATAACATGATGTTTCTTTTATAATTCTGCTTACATGGAAGGAAGAGCATCAAAATTGCTTGCACATACAGTCTCAAAGGTGACATGTAAAACAATGGGCAGCTTGCCTTTATGTTTTTAATATTGTGATTAGTGAAGAAGAAGAAGGCTTCTTAAGGTAGTTGGGCTTTTTGTTTGTAGATTTCGACACTGAAAGGTATGATGCAGTGTGACCTTTCTCATATATTTTCTGACAGTAAAAACTCAGTAACTGAGGGAATAAGTGAATTTTAGCTTCTGTTTAAACTTAAGTTTTTTTTCCTTCCAACATCTGTAACACTGGTAACTAACTTTTTGTTAAACAATCAAATGCCCTTTCAAAGGAAGCATCAGAACTCAGGGAGAGGTCTTAAAGGTTGTAAGGTGAAAGGCAGACTTGACATTTCCAATACTTCAAAACTTAAAACAGTGGCATTTCAGGCCTTTTAACTTGTATTTTAACTTTTGGATAATATGTTCAATTCTTTTGAAGTGTTTTGTGCATGGGACTTCAGAGCTGTGTTCAGATTTTTTCATTCCAAATTTCACACTGTCTCCCACCCCACATTGCTTTAAAAAGATTCTTTATAGGAAGTATTACCAGACTTTATCATGGGAAAGAAAACATGTTTATTTCTAAACTCTTATTTTAAAAAAAAAAAAGTTATTCTGTGCTTTTAAATAAATGATTTCACTTCTGGTCAGAGAGAATCTTAAAAGTTCTGGCAAAAAGTTGCAGTTTAAGTTAGTTCTGGGAATCCGAAAATAGTACGAGATTTGTTATGTAGGTGTGTTGGAGTTATAGACCTACCAATTACACACTATGTATAGGGAATAAAAGCCTGGTCTTTGTACAGCCTCTGCCTTGCTGTTCCTGGGAGAGAATTTGGGGAAATACTGGAACACGAGGAACAGGAGATAACTAGTCAGTGTTGCAAAAAGATCTTACTTTTAGTGATACAGTTCCTCTAATTCATAATTTCACTGGGAGGAATCCTAATGATATTGTAATTTATAGTATTGTGTACGTATGTATGTATACATATATATGTAATTTTTCACTATCTGAATTACATATGAATTATGTTACTTCTCCTTTCAACATGTTTTGTCTGTTTCAGTAAGCGAATTCTATACCTAAAGGGCTTTTTTAAAAAAAAAAAAAAAAAAAAAAACGGTTATGCTGAAACGTGTTTCAGCCTTATTTCCATAGGCAAGCCTAGCAATGTAGAACAGAAAAGCCCTAAAGCTGTCTCTGATATATGTGTGTGTGTGTGTGTGTGTGTATATATATATATATATATATATATTATACGTTTATTTTAAAATCAGAAACTGTGTGTTACAGATTCATTCCAGAGTCCCCCCGCTGGCTATACTCACAAGGCCGGCTGAATGAAGCAGAAGATGCCCTCTACCTCATTGCAAAGAAGAACCGCAAGCAGAAGTACACTTTTTCATTAAAACTCCCAGCAGAGAGAGGCCCCAGAGAGGCTGGCAGTTTCTTGGATCTGTTCCGACACAGGATTCTCTTGGGACGCACACTGATCATGATGTTCACCTGGTACTTAAAATACTTTGTAGGCCCAGCAATGTCTAATGACTGTGTGTATTTTCTTAAGAGAAAGCGCTACCAGTTGTTGCCAGGGCTAGCAGTTGTAATATGGAGCAGGAACCCATTACACTATTTGCTACCAGAAATGTAACTCTCCAAAAGTACCTGTTGTGTTTTGGGGAGTTCTACTAGCCCTGAGTTTTTTTTGCTGCCACTTTGAAGTAAATGTATGATAGGGTATGCAAGTCCTCTGGCATTGCTGTACACAGTTGCTTTTATAATGCGTATTCTTGAGGGAGGATGTATTAAGAAAAAAGGCATTATTTTGTCAGCAGGCAGTGTAGTGCTATATTCTTGTTGCTTTTCTAAATTCTTAGTGCAGAATAGTCATTTTTTGTTCCATAAATGAAAGTTAGAAGATTGCCTTGATGATTTCCTGCAGAATGAGTTAGCGACCTGTTCTTTTCACCTCTGTAGAGAAGTCAGCCAGTCAGGGTTACAAAAGAAATATGAAAAATCAGAATTCGAGAATGAATAAAAGTGTACTAGAGTACAGAAATTAAAGGAAGGCAGAAGAAATTTAGACCTATTATCTGAAATACTAAATATATTCTATACTGTGTTGTGCCTGAGCAGTGCCTTGATATGGCAGTCAAAGATACAGCTCTGATATTACTTTTTTCTTCTCTTTTACAGGTTTGTGTGCAGCTTGGTTTACTATGGTCTTACCCTTAATGTAGGTGACTTAGGTGGAAGTATTTATGCCAACTTAGCCCTTTCAGGGTTGATAGAAATCCCAGCATACCCAATCTGTATTTACTTGATTAACCAAAAATGGTAAGTATGAAATTCTGTTAATGTGTTTTTTGTTTTTTTTTTCTCTTGTAAGTTTGATGCATATTGTCTCCCCTATTCTATATCCACAGTATGGAGCTTCATGCTTCAATTTTAGTAGTTCAGTATATACTCCTAAGAAATCCTTTTTTTTAAAAAAAAAAAAAAAAAAAAAAAAAACTTGAAAGTGCCACTGATAGATCATTACATCTAGTAACAGTTTAATGACAGCTTAACTTTTTCTCAGCAGCTCATTTTATTGTTAACAAGTTGTCTAAATTTGGTTCAAAGATGAGGCTATGTCAAACCTAGCTGTGCTGACTCTGTGCTAACACAAGATGGCATTCTTTTCACCTCTGTCTTGTAATTCCCATTCTCACTGTTAGGTCAAAGTTGTAACTAAACTCAGCAGAAACTGTTGTGTGGTGCCATGTAATAGCTGCTGTGTGTGTGGATCTGTGAGCAGAGCTGTTGAGTCTGATACCTAGCCTTTTCCTGATTCATGGTACTCTAGACAATGTCTTTCATTTTTTTGTGGAATTAACCTGCCAGTCTCTTTTCTTCATGTCTCTTGAGCAGCTTTACATACGTACACGCAGTGGGAATGAAATCAAAATCCTAGATTGTCAGCCACTGCATGAAACTTTCTCAGTGCTCATTTTGATGAGAGCAGCAGCAATTTGTTTAAAAACAGTGAGAGAGGAAGTGTTTGTGGGAGATGGCATTCAGCATTTCTGGCTGCAAATGAAGAGAGAACATGAATTTAGAGGACTCACTGGTTATCCCTTTTTGGACATCAGGTTTGGTCGAAAGCGAACATTGAGTGCATTTCTGTTCCTGGGAGGACTGGCTTGTCTTATTGTCATGTTTCTTCCTAAAAAGAAAGGTAAATGTTTCCTTTTGTTTTTGGAGTACTTTGTAAGAAGTTGCAAAACTCCTCATCCCACAGCCTAAGAATTTGTTTGTTGTCAGAGTGTTAGGCTTATACCACATGCGAGTCTGCAATTTTAAAGCCAGAGAAGCTAACTCATAGAATAAGCAGCAGCCTTCCTAAGATCTTAAGAAATGCTTGTTGAAAAGGTGTGGATTTTAACTTGTTTTTGGATTCTGACTTACACTTTTAATCACATCAGTCAATGCTGTCCAGTGTTTCTGAATGATGTTTCTTGGAATATCTTCGTTAGCTATGAATCTGTCAGTATAAACAGTACCCATGCAACTTGTGTGACTCCAAGTGAAAGACCAATGTGAAAAGATTCTAAGAAGTGAATTAAGGGAGGATGAGTTTACGTCTTTTCCTCACTGCTCTGTAATGTTTCAGAAGGGTGTGATTGTGGTTTTAATAATGTGGCTACATAACATGTAGTTCAGAGAACATTCTGAAAATCTTCTGAAGCAAGAGGTCTTAAATTCAATGTATTTTTTCTAAAGGCACTAATGTTCATTTCTTGGTTTTCATGTTTTTCAAAATGATAGAAACACAGTAGTACAGTGAACAGCTTTTCTTTGAAAGTGAGGTACATAAATTCATGTCAGCTTGTAATATTTGTGCATGTGTAACAGTCACAATGACTGAAAATGCTTCTAGTATTTGAAACTAGCATGATTTAAAAAGATTAATCACGCATGCTCTTGTTGTCCACATAAATAACTAGCTGTAGATGGCAGTGAATATAATAGGTAAAACATTTTCAGATAATTGTGCAACTCAAGTTCCCAGAAATATTCCAGACGCTAGAGCCCAGACATTAGAGATACCCTTGTTAGGCTGGTGCCAATCATCGAGTAGTTTCTGCATTTCAATCCAAGCTCCCTTTAGAACTTGTGTAAAGAAAGATTTTTAAGAGGATAGAACTGCTGGACTTCAAGAAACCACCTGTGTGCTGAACTGCCAAAGTCAGACAGGAACAAAACGTCTAAGAAGCTTAGCAGCTTCTTAGCTTGCCAGAAGCAAGCACCACTCTCCTTACTAAGCACTATTTGTTCAAGGCAGTAACAGCTTATTCTATAGTCTTCCTTGTTAGCCATTTAATGTCTTCTGATGTACCAGGTGTAAGCTCATAATCATTAGCCACTCTGACAAAACTCTGAGCTGGATGGGACATTTGGTATGGTTCTGTATGGCATCTTCCTGCCTCTTGTTTTTTTTCTTCTGAAGTAATCATGTTAGAAAGCATGTTATCATAGTGCGATATATAACTATGACTGAATAGGGTTCTAGTTACGTTAAGTGGCCAAGTTTTTTTTTTTTAGTGTCTGTCATTCTTTTCTTCAACTTGCCAACGGAGCTGATATAGTAGATTATTAATGGTAGACCAGAAAATGTGTGGGATTTTCATTGTTTCTTTTTTGTTTTGTTTCAGCTTTTGTTATGTTTATAGGATTTTTATCTTGCATTTCTAAAATTTGACATTCTAATACAGTCTTCGTGCAGGATTTTAACTCTGCAGAGATGTCTCTGATTATAACAGTGAGGACAAGGAAACAACAAAAACCTCTTTTTTTTCTGGTCTTGAGCAATAGTTCAATACCGTAGTCTCTGGGACTGTTCTGTCATTTAATCCATTTTTTTTCCTGTTGGCTTTTATTTGATAAAATGGAAATAATGTTGGGCTAGTAACAAGTCTGCAATTCATTTAAAATGTGCTTTTTAGTTGCTTTTTCATGGTGTGTTTTATGGAGAGTTTTTCCTCTTTGTACAAATTCAATTGCACAGATAAAGAAAATAAATCCGTAGACACAGAATATAAATTTTGTTGGATGACTTCTGCCACTGCTGCCTAAAAGAAGGCTCCTTGGATTCTCTTGAGTTTTGAGAGTTCTCCTGAAGGTACAAATCACCTCCAACAAATACTGGTCTTTAATAGAAAAATGCTTGCCTGCCATAGCAGATTCTTCAATAGATTCTGTTTTGCTTCATACTTTTGTATGATTGAAGTGATTACTGAGATGTAATTCAGTGTCCCAAAGCATTACGAAGATCACGTTTTCTCTTTCAGATACTGGAGTGTTTGCAGTGGTGAACAGTCGCTCTCTTTCTTTGTTGGGAAAACTGACGATCAGTGCTGCATTTAACATCGTCTATATCTACACATCAGAACTTTATCCCACAGTGATCAGGTAATGCAAGTTAATTTTGAGGCCTTCATTTTTCTGGTTCTTATATTGGGATCACCTTTTACTTGCCTTGCTTTTTTTCTATCAAGTGTCCCTTTTATTTTGAGATGTTCATTTAACATACAATGTTTATCTGTAGAGTCTTGTATACTAAACTTCTTCCCTTATCCTCTCCTCACCTCTGTCTCCCTCAAATCTGTAGTGTTCTCTTCAGCATAACCATATTCTCTGTAACAGTAAAATAACCCTCTTAGATGCTTGGTATGCTCACAGCCCTCTCTCCACTTGTGAGGATAACAATACAATTGTTTATCATTCTTTTTAATGAGTGATATCTGTAGGTTTCTCAGTGCTTTATAAACAAGACGTCTCTTAAATGTTCATGCTTGGTTAACCAACAATGCTGCAGATGACCTGTCAATAAGCTTTATAAACGTAGCTTGATGATTCAGAGGAAGAAGTGCCCTGTGCTTGTGGTGACCAAGTAGACAAAAGCACCTATTATATGGGTTGAAACTAATCCTGTGGTGGTTTTTTTTTTGTGAGTGGGCAGGTCAGCTGATTTGGATAGAGGAATTCAGCCAAAGTTTCAGGCAGAGATGAGATGTGTTGACTGAAATCACGCTTTGTCTCTTTATATGTGGACATATGTTAGAATTCTGAATTTGCAGGGTATTTGTGCTTCTCTCCAATCATATGTTTCAATGTTTTAATTCCTGTCTTCAGATGTTTTCAGTTACATTTCACTTTTTGTTGCCAGTTATTGAGGTCAGGGTCATGACTGAGGCTTCTGGCTGATTAAGTCCTTTCTTGCACTTGCAACTTCTTACCCTTCTTAAGTCCTAGCTCATCCTATACAAATGTCATTGATTAATGATTTTTGCTTTTTTCTTAGGAATGTTGGAATGGGTGCCTGCTCCATGTTTTCCCGTGTTGGTGGAATCATTGCTCCTTTTGTCCCTTCATTGGTTTGTCTGAACTTCTCACTGTTCTAAATATTTTTGTTCTGTGGCTCTGATGCATCAGAAGCTTGCAGAAGTGGGAATATTTGGGGTAAATTATATATACTAAGATATGTAAATTGAATGTCTTGGCAGTATCATGGTAGACTAATGTAATCTGTAATTAGAAAATCCCAGTATTTAGTTCAGAAGATGTTTTAGCCCTGTAAGAATTTTGGGATTTACAGTGGACTTTAGCAATATTGTCATTTGAAAATACCAAATTGATGATTCCTATTTTAAACAATAAGCCAACAATAAAAAAAAAAGGTGGTTAAAAGAATAACTGCATCAAGACGATAAAGCATAAAGACTCAATGCCCTTCTCAAACTCATATTTCTGAAAAGAAAATAATTTTACCTTCACTTCATTGAATATCTGTGAATTATAATCATCAGCAAAATGGTTTATCTTTAAATGAAGGAAGATGCTGTTTTGGAGACCTGAGATACCTCTAAGGCTTCTGGGCACAAACTTCACAGTGGCCTGTCCAGGCAAAGAGAAATGCTCAAGAACCAAACATGAGGATGATACATGCTTTCCTCTGTTTATAGACATGTATATATGCAGGTAAAAGAATGCAAGTTTCTTTGACACACTGCTTGGTAAGGTCAAGTGCGAATTCCTTTAATGTGACAGACTTCACATGAAATAACTTTCCTCTGTGCCATCTGCCATCTTACTATGTCAGGCAGAGGGCTGGCAAAAGGGTAAATGAGTACATCGGACCTTTTGTTCTGTAGAATGACATATGGGGTAGGTGAGAGTGCAGCATCTCCAGGGCTACAAAAGGCAAAGACAAGGCAAGTGCAAGTTTCCCAAGCAGAGCTAATATACTGCTTTAATGTAGCAGTCAGGGGATCCATTATGTTTTATCTAGTGGAAGTTTGTCACTGAAGAAGACAAATCTTGGATCATCATGTTCTGAAGGGGTCCAATGAAAATCAAAATAGGTGTGTTTAAAAAACAAAGTAATGTTGATTTGAGGAATGAATTAAGTTTTTATTTAGAGTTTCTTCAACTATTTTAATGCATTTCTCAATAGCTTTTGTCTGGGGATGAGTGTTTTAAAACAGTTATACTCCTGGATTTTTTTTAATGAGCCTTCAGTGTTCTTCTAAAAGTGAATGTATACATTTTGGCACAGTATTGTGAATGACTTGTAGCTTTGCACACAGCTGTACTAAGTGTAGTTGTGGTTGTAACAAAACATGAAAAGAGGGTCAGGCATCAAAGGTGGAGTGCAAACATTGCTTAAGCTGTCAGGGGTGATGACAGGAAGGCCAAAGCTCAGTTGAAGCTAAAAGTAGCAAGGAGCATAAATACAGAATCCCCATGAATGCCGACAAGAAGTGGAAAATTCTGTTTTTGGTGTGGACTAATCACATGGTTTTATGCAGGCTAGGAACCAACTGGATGAGTAGCAGCTTTTCTGGAAGAGACCCAGGAACTACAATGGGATGACAAATTAAATGGGAGCCTCATTGTAAAGAGGCAAACTTCACACTGAGCTACATCAGTCCATGGCCCACAGATGAAGTTCAGGTTCCCTCCCAGTTCTAGAAGGATATGGAAAAAAAATTATGGGGAGAGTCCAGTGGAGGGCAGCTAAGATGGTTGGGGCTTAGAGTGCATGTCTTCAGATGAAAGCTTGAGAGAGTTGTGCTTATTTGGTCTGAGACAAACTTCCACTAGTGTAAAATTGTTCAGCAAGGATCAATGGACACAAGCTGTGATTTGAGGGTTACAGACAAGAAACTTGGAAAACCTTTTTTTCCTGAGAGGCTTAATGTAGCCCTAGAACAGCCTGCTCAAGGGGTGGAATCTCCATCTTTGGAGTTTTTCAATACTTGGTCAACCATAGCTTTGTGTAGCCTGGCGTAGTGCTGGCTGTAGCCCTGCTTTGAATTGGTGGTTAGGCTAGATGTTGTCCAGAGATCTCTTCTAACCAGCTCGTCTTTGTTTGTGTGATACATCTCCCTACTACAAAGTGGTGTTGCCTTTGTTTAAAGAGTATGCTTTATGGATAAGAATTGCATATGGATTCAGTAGGCATTCCTTTTAAAGTCCATCTCAAAATCTGTGTGGCTCTGATAGTATCGATGGTTTTGTCTGGGATAGAGTTAATTTTCTCTGTAGAATCATAGAACAGTTTGGGTTGGAAGGGGCAGTAAAGATCAGGTAATTATGACACCCCCCCACACCCGCCATGGGCAGGGACACTTTCCACTCAAGTAGGTTGCTCAAAGCTTCATCCAACACTCCCTGCAAAGTGTCCCTCCCCAGCTTTCCTGTAGGCCCCCTTTAGATACTGGAAAGTCACTATAAAGTCTCCCCAGAGCCTTCTCTTCTCCAGGCTGAACAACCCCAACTCCCTCAGCCTGCCTTCATAGGAGAGGTGCTCCAGCCCTTTGATTGCCCTTGATGGCCCTCCTCTGGACTTGCTCTAATAGGTCCATGTCCTTCTTGTGCTGGAGGCCCCAGAGCTGAACGTAGTACTCCAGGTGGGGTCTCACAAGAACTGAGTAGAGGAGGAAAATCACCTCCCTTGACCTGCTGGACACACTTTTTTTGATGCAGCCCAGGTTACGATTGGCTTTCTGGGCTGCAAACACACATAGAGGCTTCTATGATTCTTTAAATCCCCAGCTCAAACAGGATCACCTAGAGCCACTTGCCAGGGCTGTGTCTGAACAGCTTTGGATTATCTCCAAGGCTGGAGACTTTACAACCTCTCTGAGCAACCTGTGCTGGTGCTCAGTCACCCTCATAGTACGAGTGTTTTCCTATGCTCAGATGGAACCTCCTGGGTTTCTGTTTGTGCCCATTGATGCTTGCCCCATCACTGGGCACCACTGGAAAGAGCCTGGCTCCATTCTCTTTGCATCCTCCCTGCAGATATTTATCTACATCAGTAAGGTCCCCTCTGAGCCTTCTCTAGGCTAAACAGACCCTGCCTTCTCACCTATTCCTCATGTGAAATGCTTCAGTACATTAATCACATTTGTGGCCCTCTGCTGGGCTCTTTCTAGTATATCCTTATCTCTTATGCTGGAGAGCTCAGAACTGGACACAGGAGTCCAGGTGTGGCCTCACCAGTGCTGAGTTAGAGGGAAAGGAACATCTCCCTCAATCCAGGATACCACTAGCCTTCTTTGCAGCAAGGGCACAATGATGGCTCATGTTCAACTTAGTTGAGTTGAATATGAACTCATGGTTTCGAAGTTATGAATTCATTATATTCCTGAAAACTTTAATTTCATCACTGCTGCCACATGAAATGGTTGTAAAGGTTGACTGTTTAAATATGCAGTATGAGCTACAGGGAACCAACCTCTACTTAACTCCCTCTCTCTCTGCTCTTGTTTACAGAAATCTGTACAGTGGTCTCTGCCTTACATTGTATTTGGAGCAACTGGTCTTTTGTCTGGGCTCCTAAGTTTATTGTTGCCGGAGACCTTAAACAGCCCTTTGCTAGAAACAATTTCAGACCTGCAGGTGTGCTCGTACTGGAGGCTGGGGGATGAAGCCATGTCATTGCAAGCCCTAGATGGCTCACAGGTATATTCTTTTTTTTTTTCCTGGTATTTATCTGTCATGTTTATTTCAGCTGTCAGCTTGAATATGCCACTCTAAGTACACTAGGACAGTGATTCTTGGCCTGTGGAGGATAGATCCCAAGGAGATACAGGAGGTGGTTTAGTAATTTTACCATCACATCTGAAATGTTCCATGGGAATGCAGGCTGAAACATAGGTGGGTTAGTTTATCCCTTCAAGCCCAGAAGCTTACAGTTGTTTCCTTTGGGATAAAGGACTTGGTGGTATCTGTGCTTCTGTAATCTAAGATGGATTGCTGCAGCATGCCTTCATACAAAGCTGGCCATTGAAGTTTTTGAGACATCCATTTGTGATGGACTCTTCTCAAAGGCAGCATGCTGTACTTCTGTTCTGACCTGCACTGGCTGTTCTACAGCGTCAGTTGTTGGGTCTGCCCAAGAGACACTAAAAGGGTTTAAAAGGGTTAAAGATAGAGTAATTTGAGATCTCTCTCACTGTTGAGTCTGGGAAATGAGATTAGCTGAATATGCTGGAACTGCAAAACTCCCAGGTATAAGCATAAAGAAATACTTTATTAATACATTATTTTAATACTTTATTTTAAACTATAAAACTATTAAACTATTTAAAAACTATTAAAACTATTAAAGTATTTAAAATACTTTATTAATCTTTATTTAAAATGTTCTTCAGTTAAGTCTCCTTGACTGTGTGTTTGTCTCTTCACTTTAAACTTAAGAAGTCTCTGGGAGTTTGACAAAATTAAGATGGATGCATTTTTCCTGTCCTATAGAGGTTTTTTACTTTGTTTTTCTGTGAATGATGTGGGACTAGAGAGAAGTAGCTAGAAATTAGGAAGTGGGTGTTTACATGTGGGTATTATCTTCATGTTTAAATCCTGGTCTCAAAATTCTAAGTATCAGTGAATGAGTAAAAACTGAAGTGGTCAGAAGATTTGAAGGTCAGCTCTTTTCATATCAAAATGTTGCTTGTCCTGTTAAGTTGATATGAGACAGGACTGTATAATAAATTTTACTTTCAGTTACTTGATTTTTAGTAAAGCAGTCTGAGATTTGCAGGTAGTCATAGATTTATTTTCACAGAAATTAGGAGGCAGAGTAAAACTAACTTCTAGAATCAGAACAGTTTCTTCCTTTGACAGGCTTCAACATGTTGCCTTATTTACCAAATTTAGCTTTAATAATTCTTGAAAGGACAGCAGTTTAGTGTCAAAAGCCCCCTTGAAGAAAGCTTGAAAGAGGTAGACCTGTAACCATTAATTTTATACTTGACATGCACATTTTATAAACATCTTTAACCATACTGGGTAACTTGTTATGGCTTCATATTCTTGCTGCCAACACAAATCTATCATATACCTTTACATCAAGTTTATACCAGCTATTATTTTGGTAATTACATTATTATTACATCTTAACATTGCAGATGGCTTACTAACAAAAAGCAATTCTAGCAAGCAGTGCAGTTATTTTAACTTAGAGGAGAGAAAAATCATGCTTTTCCCTTTTAACCAAGTAAGGTCAGTATCACCCTTAGGGGTGACCAGTGTTACACATCTATCTATCAGTGTGCACCCAACGTGGTTCACTTGCCTCAAGCAGTCTTTTCAGGTTAAATCTTCCCTGTTTGCATTTCTGCAGGCTTTTTAAAAATCCCAACCTGACCAAGATCCACAAAAAAAAAATTGACAGTGCTCTTCAGTGCTCTTCAGACTTTTCCCTAGATGACCTAAAATGATTGAATCCAAATGAGAAACAGAAGAGCCAGGTGCAGGCCTGGAGTAATACTGTAACTTCAGTAAAGTTATATCTGGAATGTCTGTGGCACATTAAGGATTTATTTTAAAGCTACAACAAAGAAAGCGCTGATAAAATGGAAAGCTGTTAAACATTAACCCTATTTGACAAAGCCATGGAGAGGTCTTATGAAGCCGCTGTAAGAAAGCTGTAGAATTTATTTGGCATACCCTGAATTTCCCCTGTGGAATCCATTGTCCTTTTGTACCACTTTCAGGATAACATGCATTCTGGTTGCCTGAAATGGATGTTTTCTCCCTGTTAACATACATAAATGTGATATTCAAGTTGGACAGCATCCAGTGATAATCTGACTCTCCTCAAATAATTTTAGAAATTCAGAGAAAAGCGTAACATGATTCCCTTTATATCTTCTGACAGTTCCTAGTGCTCAAACCGTTTGAAATTCTTTTGCAGTTAACGCACATTGCTGTAGCAAATCTACACTGAAGACAGATCTAAAGATACAGATTTTGCTTGTGTGGTTCTGTCAGTCAGGGATATGATTTCCATTTTTCTATTTTTCACCTTCCCTCTCACCCTTCTTTGCATATGATTAGGCAGACAGAAGTCTTAAAATGGATGTAAGCATGCTGGAAAAAATCCTAAATACTCATTTAAACTAAATGGAATTCATACTGGCAATGGGCTCTTTTTACCTTGGATAGTCCACGTTGGTTTCATGGAAAAATTAAATTTCTGACCAAATAAAAATCAATTAGCTATAATAGTTGACTTCAGTTTGGGTATATGGTATAAATTACGTTGCTGAAAAGACTCTGGCTGGAGTAAATATACCTATATCAAAGAGTTTATTTTCTGCACATGCTAACTGGTAATGTTTTTTTCCTTTTCCATAACACCTTTGATTAGAACTAGAAGGGGATCTTTTTGACTTAAACTTGCATAATAAAATGCACATACCTAATCAAGTACTATTTCATGTGTAGTAAGTTTCTCCATCCTCAATTAATCATTGTGTTCTGAGCCTCTGATTCCGGTAGCTCACCAGGGAGTATGGACCTTAGACTTAAATGAAAAAAGCCATCCTAGACACTTTCTCTCCTGCCTGTATTGTCTCTAGTGTACTGATAGAACCAAGAAAGTCCATCTAGTAGAAGCCCATCTCTTTCCAAGAGATTTTGAAAAACCAAGAGCTCAAACAAATCTTAATTCACAAAGTTTTAATAGTGGTTTGCCCTGTCTTTTCTTTTTATCTACCAGCATTTCAACATACGTATAATGTTTCATGCTCTAATATTTTGAGATTGATTTGATGGCTTCTGCATTAACCGATTACTTCATTTTTCTTTCTAGTCTGGAGACAAGGACAATTCTGCAGGAAGTGGAAGTGAAGATGAGGAGTTTTATGATGCTGATGAAGAGACGCATATGATCAAGTAATGAAAAGAAGAAACACTGACCTGTTTTCATACCTTTTCTTACTTGTCCAGTCAGTCCAGCTCTAAGACAAGAGTTATGGGGACCATCTGTCAGGGAATGTAACTGGGCAAATGCCTTTGTCTTTCCTGATTAGGAGGAGAGCTTGAGTACTGTTCAGATTAATTACACCACTGATACTCTTCATACAAGACAGCCATTCAAATTCTTGTAGGACAGAATAAGAATGCACAGTTTACATTTGAAGCCAGGTGAGAGAGCAAGAGAAGGATGATGCATTTCTGAAGCCTAGGAAATTATCCACTGTTTGGGCAGATCATCAGCATACACGTTTTCTTTTCAAGGTGGTTGGTTTTGAGTCAGCATAAATTGATAAATTTGAAAATGTCCACTGTTTTACTTTGGTGGAGTGAAAGGGGTCACGCTGTGCTGTGTGCTACCCCAGTGAGAGCAAACTCTAGAAATTTTATGTTAAAATGGGTTCCACGTATTGAGTTGTGGAGAGGCAACTGTGAACATACGGTTTCTCTTTCTGTACACCAACACCTGTACAGAGTTACAGGGTGCAGCTGGTTAGTCATGATCTGTGTGTGAACTTTGTGATGATGGAAGGCTGGGAGAAGGGACTTCTGGAAAGAACAGCCACAAAGTCTGCAGACATAGAGGATGTTGCTGGTTTCTCTCACCTTTTAATCCACCAAACATTTTCTTGGGCTGTCTTATGCATAAATTTGCCACATGTTCCTCACATCTTAAAACTGCTGTTCCATAGTTTTGCCTACTTTAACTTTGTCCTCACTTTGCCGTAAATACTGAAGCTCAGCAACTTCTCTGCCTGTTCGGTGAAGTAAATCTGCTAAAGGATATAATTTCATGAATGGGATACGGCTGAGGTGTTTATCACATACTGTGTAATGTGAGGTGTGTGTTAGAATATGTAGCTCATTTATGTGGACCAATTTGTGTTTTTATTTCTGTAAGAAACTCAACTCTGAAGTGATAAGAGAAACTGTGGGCTGCTATTACATTTTGTAGGATTATTGCCAGAAAGCTGCTAGAATCTATTTAAATTTTTGTGTTTGATAAAGTTTTGAAACTCTTTAAGCCAGCATTTACTTGATTACTTGACCTTGCTGAGGAAGACAACTTTCATTCTCCTGTTTACACTGAGCTTCTTTGTTAGAAGGGTATGGAATCTTGAAACAGGAATAAAGGAGATGTTGTGACTACAACAGTGAGGCCTTAGGAAGATTCAGCTTTCTTGATTACATTATCATCTTCATTCTCTAACCTGTGGCTTGCTATTTATTAAGATTGGTTTCCTTAAAATGTTTGATAGCTTTTATACTTGGAGTTCCTAGTGAAGTGCCTGCTGCATAGTGACTGCAAGTAGTTGCCAGCCTTGCTAGCCATTTCTGTGAGTGCTGGATTAAAAAAAAAAAAAATCAGAGAAAAGCTGTCTGCTGAATTTATGCCAGTTAAACTGGGAAATTCATTTACTCTGAAAGGAAGTGAAACTAAACAGTATCTGAAGTTTACAGCTAGCTGCTTGAACTTTGTTCATTGGGAACTGTAGTACTGAGCAAAGTCCAACTATGCTGCTTGGTGCAGCGGGCAGCCTAGAGACTACAGATTCAAGCATGCACTACTCCCACTTGATCAGAACTTGGTCCAGGCATTGTCTGTGAGCAAAGCAGGGAACTTTACTCCCAGTGCACAAGGTGTCAGTATTGTGATTTTTGCCTGTTAGGAGCTTTATTTGAAGAATTCCAGCTTACAGTCTTCACTTTTTCTTCCAGATTGTTGCATAGTTCTTGTAGATGCAAGAGGGCACTCTTAAACCCAGTCGGATATTCTTTCTGCCTTATTTGGCTGTTCTGTGTGCAAGAAAATTGCTCAAAATAAGGTACTTGGAAATTCTTGGGGTGTTTAAATGTGTTCAAAGATACTTTTAATTTTGCATTCACATTTTTAATTACGGACAGCTGGAAAAAGTAACTGATTTTGGTGTCTGATTTCTAAAGATATAAAACCTGCTTAGTTAAAGGCAAATGGTGGTAAGCCTGTCAGTATTACCTTGCTGTCAAGACTCAACTTTTTTGTTTGTTTGGGGGTGAGGGGCGATATTGATACTTATTTTCCCTCCTTGGATAGTTGATAGAGTTAAGTTCCTTGAGAAGCAGACAGGAACTGTTAGCCTTCCTCCCTCCATAGTTTTAGTGTCACCAGCTACTGGAGATCCTAGTCATGCCATGGGACACCTCAACATAGCTTTCATTAGAACAGTAGGGCGTAACTGTTCAGGTGGGGAGATCATTGCAGGATTTGAGCTGCATTTTATGACAGTCTTCAATTTATAATCAAACTTACCTCTCTACTCATGCACTTTTATATTCTAAATATAGAGGTAAAATTGCCAAAACAAGAGTGAAGAAAACATCTTCATTTTTTCATAAAAATTGCACTTTTTTTAAACCTCAAATCTGTCCCATGTTTGCACCTTTGGAATTTTAAAAGGTGGCTTTTTTGTCAACTGTAGGGGCTTTCTATTGTTACTCTTCCTGACCAATCAATTCATCAGTTTTATAGGAAGGAATCACTCCTGGAGATCAACTATGTATGATCACTTGCCGCTATGTATGATCAACTATGCTATGATCACTTGCCGCCCTCCTTTTGTGTCCTCAAGTCCAAATCAGTTAGATGCATTTAATTTTTCAGGCCTTTATTTTATAAAACTGGCCGCCTGATACAGGAATCTGTAGGATCACTTTTTTTCTTCCCAGGGAGTGTAAGGCATTATATTATTGAGATACTTGTGCTATATGTAGCTTTTACTGGGGAGAGATGCTGCGCAGTCCTTTGTAGCCCATGTGGTCAGCATTTTTCTGTACTCAGGTGGAACATTATTGCTAAGCAGAAGTTCTTTAATCAGACAGTGCTTGCTGTTACAGGTTTCACAACTATGTTACTTACAAGCCCAAGTCGGAAGGTCAGGGAGCTTGTGACTTTTTATTTAAATGGTTATATATATATTGGTGATTATATTTATATATATTTAAAGTTTGTATTTAAGCAGTCTGCATAGGCTCATCTGTGTTTGGGCAGTAAGTTTGCCCTGTGGAGCTACTGGAGAACTGATGCAGCACTAGTTATATATGCTTATGATGTATAGTAATGCTAAGAGTCTGAAACACAATATTTTTGCTGTAGTTGAGTGAAGCATGACAATCTTGTTTCACACTTGTTAGAATAGCCTTGTGTATTAAGTATTCTGCCCTGTTAACTGGTTTTTGTGATGTGCAAGCACTAGGATACCGACCTCCAAGATGGTAATTCCTTCCTTGGATTCCTTAGGTTTTGCAGTGTTTTTTTTTTGGTTTTTTTTTTTTTTTTTCAGCCAACTCACTTAGATTGTGCTAGACATGAGAGAGGTGCTGATTAGTTGCATCTTAAGCATGTCTCACCTGAGACAGAATTGGAATTCTGTTATCTGGGGAGCTCACAAGTGATACCTGAATACAGCTAGGAGTGAAGGGGAGTGACAAGTCACGTGAGACAGCATAGAAGAGAATTAGCCAGAGGGAGTTGAAAGAATAGAGGATTCAACAGAAATGCTTTAGGGCAAGGGTAAGAGAAAGTATAGGATAGCTGCTAAAATACCCTTCTTGCTGTTTGTGTTGACTTGAAGCTCCTTTCAGAGCTAGCGTTGGTTCCAGGATGTCCTGTTAGGGACACTAGTTTCATCACTTCCATCTAATGTCAACTTTGTTTAGCATGGCTGCTTTAATGATGAAACACTACTTTTGATCAAGGCAACGTGTGACACATTTCAGTTTTCTTTTGGACTCAGCTTTTGTATTTAATGGCTTATGATTAAAATTACTAAAATTTGTAAAGCCCTCTAATGGAGAATACTGGATAACTGGGCATCACTTAATACATACACTAGCTTCACTTTAGAAAGACAGGAATATTAGGAACATTTGATCCAGTTCTGTCACCTAACTTCTTGTGAAGTAATACTTCAGCCTTCTAAAAGGATTTTACTACCTATTTTTGTTAGCCTGGAAAGAATAGAACGGGGAAGTGATCTGATGCTGCTTCCTTTTTTTTTCCTTTTTTTTTTTTTTTTTAAACTAGGTCCCCTAAAAACAAGCGCTCTCCTTTTAGGGTCTGGAAGTTGCTCATAAACTGAGATATCCTTAAACACCGCAAACTCAGATGGTCTGTGTTAAAGGAGGGCTACATGTGACTCCAAAGAGATACAATTAACATGGGGCAGGTTGTAGCTAGTTGCCACCTTAGTTACAGTCCAATCAGTAAGGGTTGTAGCCACATGCTGATCTGCTCACAGTGCAGATCATGACATATTCCGTGACAGAGTTTCCAGGCTGTATGGCTGTACTGAGGTTAGTGGAATACCCCTTGCAGGACTGTGGGAAATGCAGTTTAGCTGTATGTTTTCCAGCACGTTTCGTCTAAGCATATCAAAACAGTATGCAAGAGAGATTTTTTTTTTTTGTACTGAAGAAGAAGGGAAAATGAGGAACAAACTCTTTTCCTAGAGCATGCTAATGGAAACATTGAGCTAAAACTCATGAACAAGAGTTTTCTGTGTAATCTCCAAATGTAGATTTGGTCAGTATTTTGTTTCAGCTGAAGGGTGGTGTGCTAATCATGCCTTTTCCTCCACTCTTAAAGCTTCTTTAATCATGCTCTTTGAAACACGTCTGAATCTAAGCATCTGTGCATGCAAGTTGTGAGCCTGGCAGTAAATATGTCAGAAAAGCCTATGAGCAGTACTGTAATTTGAAGGTAGAAGTCTGGCCTGACACACTCAATGCCTGTGTCAGAAATGTCTATATGTAGCTGTTTACCAAACAGGAGACTTGAGTATAGCTGTATTTTGAGTCTCATTGTTTGTATCTTGCTATGGGATGTATCATGTGGAGGAAAGACCAACATAAGGAAACCTCCAAGTGTAGAATGGAGGGTGAATAAATTTCTACAGAATTTTTTCATGCCATGTATTTATAATGCCTTGTGCAGTTTGTGGTAGCCTTGAGATTATCCTGGTGCTACAGTTATTTAAGTCTAATAGAGCTGTATAAAATTTTTATCCTGGCAGTCTAAATTTACTGAACTTTCTCATCTCTTTTGGTACTACTGGCTTCTTCTGTCATCTTGAAGAAAGCTCTTGCCTAATAGGGAGTGGATTTTTCTGCTTTAGTTTATTGCAAATGCCTGTTTTATAAAAGGCTTTTTTTTAACTTCCTCAATCAACTTGATACGGGGACTATGTTTAAAGTAACATCATAGAATTGGATGATGTAAGTGCCGAAGACAGCTTTTGCTGGAAAGTAATGGTCCAAAACTAGTTCTAGCTTTGTTTATGTGGAATTATTCCATGCAACCTGCTAAAACTGGTATTTACAAGCATCTCCAGAGGTTTAGGGACAGAGTTACCTTTGTTTGCTTGTCTTCCGTTACTCAGTTCACTTAAGTAGCTTATTTCTGGGGGAAAAAGTGTAGGATTTGTAGAACATGCAGAATCTACACCATGTGGCCATTAGAGAACTCCGCAGAGCCTGTTTGCTTCTGAGTTGCAAATGCCAAAAACTCATTCTCAAAGACTGATAAAACCTGGTAAAAACTGCACATTGAATTTTAGTTCATTAATCAGCCTTACAAATTAGCATTACTAATAATGACTTGTCTGGAGCTTCATAGAATGTAGCATATTTTTATAAAAATCACTTTGAAGCATTGCTAAGTAATAATGTCTAGAGTTTAACTCCCTCTTACAACTACAAAATTTGATGCAAGTCAGCCCTATCATGGCCGATTGTTTGACAGCAGATGGACAAGACAGTAAAAGCTTATGTAGCGGGAAGTGGCTGCCCTCAAGAGTGGTTTAAAAGAAGCAATTTGTGTTCCCTGATGTGTGTGCAGAATGAAGTGGGACCGTGAGGTGTCAGGGTCCTCTCATTATTCGGTAAGCTTATGTTTAAATAACTATTTATTCATCCTCATTTACAAAAGGTTTGTAAGGGAAGAGGTCTTTTGCATACAAGTTGGTGCCTACCACCACACCTGAGATGCTTACGTTATACCTACTTCAGCAGGCAAAAAATATGGCATTAAGAAAATCTTTGATGTCAATACTGAAGCAGTTATATTTCCTTAAGGATGGCCTGATAGAAGCATCTGGAGCATCTGTGTTCAAATAAAATGTTTTAAAATGATGGAAATTTGATTGGGAGACAGGCATTTCTGATAGCAGTTTGCAGGAAAAATCTGTTGCAAACGGATTAAAAGTGTTATTATGTAGAGCAGATGACTGAGTGAGTTGTAATAAAAGTATTTATCGTGGTTGCTGTGGCTTCTAGTATGCCTCTAAATGACTGGTTTTGAGTACTAGCTGCTCCTCACTCCCCAAAGTAATAAAGATTTTCTTTTTTTTCTTGTTAAAAATTTGAATGTCATGTAGAAATCAGAAGTATATTTTTCATATGAATGCCTCTATTGCACTACCTTTCCTTCTTGTATCTGGTTATTTTGTTTTTTAAACTACCTCCTTATGTTGATTTTTTTCGTCAATTTCTTATTTAATTGATTTTTAGGAAACTATGAAACTTCCATTTTTTTATTTTTGTAGTAATCCATGGTTTAAACAGAGGGAAGATTTGTAGGTTTTAAAGTTTTACTTCAAGCTAAATTTAAAAGGCCTTTAAATTATATTTCTGAAGGAGATGAATAATTATACCCTTAGATTATGGGTTCACTTGTGTGCACTGTTTGCTTTTTGAAAGGCTAGAAATCCCTTAATCTTATACTAACCTCAGTTGAGGAGATTTTCTTGCATGCAACAAGTTGTTTTGAGTTGGGGAGTTTTAATCAATTTAATTTACTGCCAATTAAAGGGTTTTTAATTGGGGGGGGGGGGTCTCAAATCCTTTGGCTGGCTGTTACTCTCAGGCCCTTCAGCAAGACAACATTTGGGCCAGGAGACTGGGATCAGCACGTTGTACTGTCTGTTTTTTTGTTGCTCCTTGTTTCTTACCCAGCTGCTCTGGTGTGGGTTTCTTCACTGGCTGAAATCTGTTTAGAGTTGTATCTCCTTCTGAGTCTCCTCTCAGCCCCTGCTCAGGCTACATTTTGCTTTGGCATTTCTCCTTCTCAGCTGTCTACCCTCTCGCCGCCTCCTGTGCTGGCATGGTCCTCTGTTTTTCTCCTCCTCCTTCTATAACACTATCTCTTGGCATTTACTGCCCTTTTTAAAATCTGCTTTTGCAGATGTGTCAGACTCTGACTGGCCACAGTGTTGGGGTGCAGTGGGTCAGTGCCCCTGTCCATAAGAGGCAATGGGCACAAACCAAAGGCAGGAGGATCTGTGGGCACAGGGAAACACTTTTTTACTGTGAGGATGACCAATCACATTGGCACAGGTTACCCAGGGAGTTTGTGGAGTCCTTGGCAATGTTCAGAAGCCATCTGGGATGAGGTTCTGGACAATTAGTTCGGTGACCACGCTTCAGCAGGGAGGTAGGACAAGATGATCTCCAGAGGTCCCTTCCAACCTCAGCCGTTGTGTGATTGTTGTGCTGCCTGTTGCTGAGATGGCTCAGACCAGCACAGGACAGACCCTGACCTCCTCCCACAGAGGACACCCTGCCACCCCTCCACTACCAAAACCCTGACAGGTATGTCTAATGCATTACAGTACAGGGTTTCCTTGTGAATCAAGACCTTGCAGGGCTGACAGTTTCCGTGAGCAGAACTTGGTACTGTATTCCCCTTGTGTTACTATTGTCTTAGGTCAAGTAAATGAAATTCCTAAGGATAAAATCAGACACTTATTGCCAAGTTCTGTGTCTGGTGACATGTTTGTATCCTCAGTGATTTCAGAAGACAGATCTTAGATCTCCATTTAACCAGAGGAGCAGCCAAAGGGGTAAACTTCTTTATTTCTACTCAAGCCTTCATCATCATGAAATCAAATCTTTCTATAGTCTCTATCTTGTAGGCCTCGTAAACTTTCCTTATGCCACAGTTCAGTTTGAACCAACAGTAAAAAAAAAAAAAAGTCGTGGTCAGCTCAGAGCTGAGTAACGGGAAAGTGGGAATACAGGAAATTGATTTTTGTTTGCAGCAGTGAAACAAGTTGTATATAGCTGGTGCGTGTATTTTTAGATATTTAATTTGGATGAGTTGAATGCTGAGTGTTATTAGCCTTCTGACATTAAAATGAGGACTGAGAAATTTCAAGGTACTTTAGCTGTATTAGTGTGCTGTTTTTAATTAAGAGTTGTACTGATGAAAAATCTGTGTGTTAAGAATACTTGGTCTGAGAAGTCACAACTGAAAACAAAGGCTTTTCCGCAACAGACCTTTTATGGTGGTATATCCATATATTCTGTGAACAGTTGTTGGGTCCATCTCTTTTTAAGATATTTTTTTGCACTAGGTGAGGGACCATAGCAACAAATGTAGAAATATTTAGATTAATTGCACTTACCTATTTTGTTTTCTTGATGTAATTCCTATGCATACTGCCTTACCCATGTGTAGTGTACTTCACTGAAGGAACAAAAGGTAACTATCAGGGTTTTATTTTATAAAATGAGTTGCTTAAAAAAAAAAAAAAGTAATCCTATAATATTACATATTTTCCAGTGATATATTTCTTCCAAGTTAGGGAGGTAGGTAATGGTAAACCCAGGTGAATTTAGTCAAAACTTAATATTGCTGGTGTTTGTTCTCAGTTAATGTCTGAATGATTTTGATCATTTGAAATAAACTTATTCTTGTAATATTTTTGTAGAGGCTAATCTATGTTGGAAAGCCAACTTTTAGGTGACTTGTAACAGCTCTGAGACTGCCTCTGACTCATACATTTCATATAATGTCTTTGTAACTTATTTTGTGCCTTTTCTTCCCCTGACACAAAAATTTCTCAATAAAAACAAATTCTTTTGGAACACTGCAAACCTATTTTATTGTACTGACTTTACTTGCCTGACCCTTTTGTTTTGTTTTCTGGAGGGGATTAAAGCTATCTCATAATAGAGTAGATATTTATAACGGACACTGCAGAAGAAAATTGACAAGGTGGAAAGCAGGTCAGTTTGGAATGGCAGCTCTACAAAGCGCCCGGGAAACTGGGACTGTCAGTACTAATCAATATATTCCACTATATCTATCACAAATCATTTCTAACAAAAACTGGCACCAGTGGAATGTGAGAATCAGTTTACTACTGGCTTCAGTTGTGCTGATTGATGTTGAAAGACAGGAAACACTTTGGGGGCTTAACATAACAAAAATATCTGTTGTTGTTGCTACTAACACTTTTACTGGAGGAGTGCTCACAAACAGTAGTTGACATTTACACCCCTTCTTTAAAGGGCTATGCAAATGCAAGAAAACATAGCCCCCCCCCCCCCCCCCCGTCCTCAGGGGCTCTGCCTAAACATCTTGGGAATGGCAGAATTTGAACTTTTGTTTTCGTTAACTGGAAGTGAGGTGATAAATAGCTTAAGTACATTTCCTGTCCAGTAAATGAATACTATGTGAATAAATAGGACTGTGGGAAATGGGGATCAGTGCTCTGTTTTAAAGTGCTGGTTAACAGGGCTTTCATACCTTTGCATATTCATCATGAATTTAAAGATTCTCCTTAAATAGCTAGTGACTTGAGCAGATGCCAGAGCACTTCATGTATCAGTATTTTAAAGTGTATACACTAAAGAAAGCAGGTGGTCTACATGGTAGATAACATCACCGGGCCTTCTGTTATGTTACATTTTACTCTTCCTCAAAATTAAACTATGAACAATAATCCAGCCAGACTCTGTTCACAGACCAGTGCAAAAGCATACCTTGCTTTTGTATTGCTTACTATTAAAAGAAAAACATCTGTCACACTACTTAGAAGCCCATGAAACTTTGCACAAGGTATTAAGACTTTGAACTCTTAAATGTTTTCTTCATCTCCCTTTCCGAAATTAATGATTAGAATCTGAGACATATACCAGTATCTAAAAATACCTGAATTGCTCACTCTTTGATCTAAAGTCACCAGACAGGCTGTCTTTTACTCTTATTTCCAATTCTTGTGAACTTTACTCTTATTTCTGGTACTTGAGATGCATAGGGTTTTACTTTTGTTCTCACTTTTGCTGCTGTTTCACCATGGAACTGATTGAAATACCTGATTTTCAAAGGTGTCTAGTTATGTGCTCAGTTCCCATAGCCATTCAAATTTGTTGTTTCCCCTCTCTCAAACACACTTCAACTACATATGTAGGGAACTACTGGCCTGAAAGGTGGCTGGTTGTCATCTATGGACAGCCTGGTGAGAATATGGAATGCTTATGTGAGCAGCCTTTGGGATTATTTACTTTTACACCAACACTTGGGCAGGGTTTGCAAATTTCATTTGCATTGACGCACATTTCTTTCGGAACTGCCAAGTTGAGCTGCCATTAAACACAGCCTTACTTTCCTAGGCATTGTATGGGAACTGGCTGTATCTTGCCCTAACTGGAGCCTGTTTAAATACTGAGCAATTGTGTTGTACTGTTTGCTGGGCCAAGATAAGAAAAACAGGATGAGACCAAGAATGGGGGAAGGGGGTGCAAGTTACACATGAAAAAGACTGTGGTTCATGTGGCCGTGTTTTGGTTTTTAGTTGTTAGCTCTAGCCTTTGCTTTTTTTTTTTTTTTTTTTTGAGATGCTTCTGCTGTCCATAATTTTTCACGGTGGTAAGGGGAAAACATCTCTGGAAGCCATCAAATGGGAGGTATGGAACTGAAGTGCCGTCCTGTGAAGTCAGGGATGTTTTGGTAGGGATGCTTCTTGGTTGGCAATGAGAGCCAGTACTGGTATAAATTGTGATGACAGGAGTAAGTATTGCCTAGCAGCTACCAAGCTGCTATCAGGTAAAAATACTCAGTCCTTCAAAACACTAGGTTCAAGTTTAACTGAAGTTCAACCAAAGTAGGCTTCTGCTAGAGTAATAGAGTATTTCCCAGCAGCGTGCTTGTGGGGGAGACTCTGCTCTGCCTTTTCCAGCATTGTCATTTTGCATCTTCTTGGTTACACAAGACAAACACTTGTGGCCAAATTCTCTCTGTCTTGGTGAGTAAGTCTCTAATCCTGCTCTATTACTTCGGAGCATCTTCAATGAACAATCCTTGCTGCAGGGAGGAGGGGGAAATTTCAACTTCTTAATGATCAAACT